>NC_137897.1:109144556-109496767 GCF_963455335.1 Martes martes
ATGTTGCACGGCTCAACTGAACCACAACCAAGAATTTTCATCTCCATTTGCAAAGGTCTCTCAAATGATAGTAGGCAGAGCACAATAGCCACTGAGGATTAAACATAAGTGTGATCACTTAACAAAACCAAGGCAGGGGAAGGAATGTTGCAAAGTGATGCCTTCCAACCCTTAAGATATGTGAAAGAGGGACCCAAAAGCCCACGGTATTTGCTTTTAAAGCTGTTTCAGCTGTTTTAATCAGCTGCTTGTCAATTCCTTCCTAAAATAGGACACATGATATAAAAATAAAATAAGGGGACAAACAGGTTTTATGATGAAAATGTTGCTGTGGAGTAGTGATTTATCAGAGATCTTTCATCACTGTCAAAAAATATTTTCAAAATCACTTCGACCCATTTTCAAAATCAGTTTGGCCCAAGGTAACGTAAGTGTGACCCAACACCTTTGCTATTTACGAGGACTCCTTTGTTTGTGCAGTCTTGCCTCTGCATACGGCTAAGGCTTACATTTAGCTCAAAAGGTCTCAGGGAATTTATACATCAATTAATTGTACTGCAGACCTGTTCCCTAGCTGTTCCTCATTTAATCATAACAGATCAGCCTTTTCAGGAGTTCTGATGCACCCAGAATGAGGCCCAACTGATTTGTATAATCTGCACGTCAGTTGTCTCTTCCCTGCTGGTAGGCTGTAGGAAAGACTGGCCGCCAACTGCTGTCAATATTGTTGATATTTATGCCTGAGCATTAGGAGGATATAAGCTTTATAAATTATCTATGACTGTTTTTATGAACAGATCTAAAATGTGATCAGTGGGACAGTATAAATGACAAAACACTAGCACAAAGAATTCATTTCTTCCATAGAGTCTGACATCAAAATACAAGGCCCTCAGAAACCCCCCGTTTTTTAAACTACCATGAAGCTGATATCACAACTCATCACACTCCCTTGTGATAGCTTCCTCTGTGACTGGCTCTGGCCTAGAGTCTCGGGGTTGGGGGTTATCAGAGCAATGGGAATCATTTTTCAATGAAAGCTGCCTTCTCCAACGAAATTAGCAAATTTGTTTGCCCCCTACAAGACCTCTATAGATTCTTCTACTTCTTGTAATAATTATGATAGCACTGAATATTAAAAAATCATATTTTAAAACACTGAGGTTTATATTCTGCCTAGTTCCTATGTATTTTTTAGTATAAATTAACACAAGCAATATATGCATGTGGTTTAAAAAAATCAAGCACCATAGAAGGGCGTATTTTGAAAAGTGAGTCTTCCCTGCCCCCATGCTAGACTTCCCAGAGGCCATTATTGCAACAGTTTCCTACATCTCATTCCAGTAATTTTCAACATTGATATACAAATATGTATATATACATCCTTTTAAATCATAAATGGGAATATACTGCACAAACTATCCTGTACCTTATTTCTTTTCATTGACTGACTCACTTAGGAGACCTCCATTATCATCCTAACCCAATTTCCTCATCTCTTCCTTATACTTCTGCAGTAACACATTTGATTGAAATTCTTATTGAGATAATTGAAAATTCCTGTGCTAATTTAAGAAATAATACAGAAAGATCACTTTCTTGCTTTGCCCAGTTTACCCACATGGCAACATTTTGCAAACTATAGTATAATATCACAACTAGGATACTGACATTGATATAATCAGCCAACCTTATTAAAATTATCCCAGTTTTACTGATCCTCATTTGTGTGTGTGTGTGCGTGTGTGTGTGCATGTTCTATATTTACTTCTATACATTTTTCCCTTTGGCGTAGGTTCATGTATCCATCACAAAACATACTCAACAACATAATGATCCCTCCTGTTTTCCTTTATAATCATACTCACCTCCTCCCTCCTGCTACCCCTCCCTCAACCCTAATCACTGACAACCACTAATTAGCCCAACGTTTTAAAATTTTTGTCATTTCAAAAATGTTATATAAATGGAATTATGCTTTTTAAACTTTTTGGGATTCACTTTTTTTCCACTCAGCATAATTTCCTGGGGATTCGTCCAAGTTGTTACATGAATCAATAGTTGATGCCTTTTTATCGCTGAGAAGCAGTCTTCCATGGTATGGATATACCATAGTTTTTTTTAACCATTCACTTTTTGAAGAACATCTGCAGTGTTTCTAGTTTCTGTCTACTAAGACTAAAGCTGTGGTGGGCCGGTTGTGCAACAGATTAATACATCTGATTATAGAAGAATAAAGCAGCTATGAACATTTGTGTACGGGTTGTATAAATATAAATTTTCCAGGGTGCCTGGGTGGCTCAGTCAGTTAAGCATCTGCCTTTGGCTCAGGTCATGATCTCAGGGTCCTGGGATCAAGACCTGTGTTGGGCTCTCTGCTCAGTGGGGAGTCTGCTTCTCCCTCTCACTTTCCCTCCGTTCTTTCTCTCTCTCTCAAATAAATAAATATCTTTTTTAAAAAACAAAAATTTTCCATTTCTCTGGGATAAAGGCCTAAAAGAGCCATTGTTGGGTCATATGATAACTGCATTAAGACTCTGCAAAACTAGTTTCCAGAGCGGCTGTAACATTTTATATTTTCTCAGAGATGTATGAGTGATCTAGTTTCTCTGAATCCTCACCAACATTTGGTACTGTAACTATTTTTTATTTTAGCCATTTGGATAGATGTATAGTCCTACTTCATTTTGGCTCCAATTTGCATTTCCTTCATGGCCAATGATGTTGAACATGTTTTCATGGACTTATTTGCCACCTGTGTATCCACTTTGGTGAAATGTCTCTTCATAAGGTCTCCTGATCATTTTATAATTTGCTCTGTTACTGCTGAGTTTTGAGATCTCTTTATATATTCTTAGTACTAGTCCTTTGTCAGATACATTATTTGCAAATATCTTCTCCCAGCCCATGATTTATCTTTCATCCTCTTCACATAGACTCTCACAGAACAAAAGTTTTCATTTTGATGAGGTGAAATTTTTCTAGTCTTCCTTTTAGGAATCATGCTTTGATATCAAGTCTAAGAACTCTTCGCCAACCCTAGTTCTCAAAGATTATCTCCTATGATTTTTCTAAAAGTTTTATAGTTTTTATGTTTTACATTTAAGTCTGTGACACATTTTGAGTTAATTTTTGTATTAGAGTATGAGATTTAGGAGGAAGTTTGTTTTGTTTTGTTTTTGCCTATGGATGTTTAATTGCTCCAGCACTCTGTTGAGAAGACTATCCTTCTGTTGATTACTCTCATACAATTGTTAAGAACAATTGAGCATATTTTTGTGAGGGTCCATTTCTAGATTCTTTATGTCATTCCACTGACCAGTGTGTCTACCTCTTCATACAATCTTGATTACAGTATCTATATGGTAAGTCTTATTATCAGGTAAAGCAATTCCTCCCACATTATTCTTCTTTACAAAGATTTTTTTTATCTGTCCCACGGCCTGTGCCTTTCCATACAAATTAGAATAAGTTTGTCTGTATCTGTGCCCTCTCCCCCAAAAAACCACTTGGTGGTGTTTACACTGATCAGTTTGAGGAGAGGTAACATCTTTAGTATGTTGAGCCGTCCATTCCATAAACTTGGTACATTTTTCCATTTGTTTTTAATTTCTTTCACCAGCATTTTGTAATTTCAGTCATATAGCTCCTATACCTGTTTTGCTCCACATACTCCTAAGGATTTTGCTTTATTTGGAGCAACTGTAAGTGATACTGTTTTTTGTTTCCATAGGTGCACTGTTAGTATAAGAATGTGATTCGTTTTTGTGTTTTGCTCTTATAACCTACAACCTTGCTAAATTCACTTATTATTTCTAAAAGTTTCTTATAGATTATTTTTTAAGGTTTTATTTACTTATTTGACAGATCACAACTAGGCAGAGAGGCAGGCAGAGAGAGAGAGGAGGGAAGCAGGCTCCCCGCTGAGCAGAGAGCCCGATGCGGGGCTCGATCCCAGGACACTGAGATCATGACCTGAGCCGAAGGCAGAGGCTTTAACCCACTGAGCCACGCAGGTGCCCCACTTACTTTTTTTACATATATAATCATGTCACCTCAAAACAGGAAGAGATTTTTCATTTCTAATTTGTGTGTCTTTTATTTTTCTTGTCTGGATGTAGAGGTTACAACTTATAGTACTATGGTGAATAACAGTGGCAAGAGCAGATATCTTTGATTTGTCACTGATGTCAAGAGTAAACAATTCTTGGGGCGCCTGGGTGGCTCAGTCAGTTAAGCATCCAACTCTTGATATTGGCCCAGGTCATCATCTCAGGGTTGTGAGACTGAGCCCCATGTTGGCTCCACGCTGAGCACGCAGCCTGCTTAAAATTCTCTCTCTGCCCCTCCACACCACCCTTCCCTCTCCCTCCCTCTCGAAAAACAATAAATAAATAAATAAATAAATAAATAAGAGTAACCCATTCTCTCTTTCACCATTGAGTATGCTAGCTGTAAGTTTATTGGTGAAGCTCTTTATAAACTTGAGATAATTCTTCTCCATTTCTAACTTCCTGAGACTTTTTATCATTGATGAGTGTTGGATTTTGACAAATGCTTTTTATGTATAAGTTGATATGATCACATGATTATCTTTCTTTAGCTTCTTGATATAGCAGATTACATTGATTGTTCCTCAAATGCCGATCATGCCTTGCAATTTGGGAATAAATGCCATTTGGCCACAGTGTAAAACTCTTTTTATACATTGCTGAATTCAGTTTGCTAATATTTTGTTGGTATTTTTGGCATATAAATTCATGAGATATATTGGTCTATCGTTTTCTTTCTTCTTTTTTTTCTTCTTTTTGTACTATCTTTATCTGGTTTTGGAATCAGGATAATATTGTCCTCATAAAATGTGCTGAAAAGCTCTGCCATCACCACTAGGCATTCCTCAACAGGTGCCCAACAATTATATGGAGAGGAGTGAAATCACTGAATAGTTTTCAAATAAACATGAGTTTTTGGTAGATTCCTTGTATTCTGTTGCCATGAAAACCTGTTAAAGAAGGTTATGAACTGAATATTTGCATTTCCCTTCCCTCCCCAAATCCATATGTTGAAGTCTTAACCTCTAATGTAATATTTGGAAGTATGGACATCGGGTGCTGGTTAGATTTAGATAAGGTCATGGGGATAGGACCATCATGATCATTACTAGTGCCCTTGTAAGAAGAGAAAGAGGCCACAGTTCACTCACTCTCTACCATGTGAAGATATCAAGAAGGAAGCCATCTGCAAGTTAGAAAGTTAACCCTTACCAAAAAGCAAATCTACAGGAACCTTGATCTTGTACTTCTAGACTCGAGAACTATGAAAAATAAGTGTCTGTTTTTTAAAAAAATATACTGGGTAGTAATTCCTCCCTTTCTTTATTGTTGGGGGGATTACATAAAATTGTTAGTAATTCTTTAAGTCTTTAGTAGAATTCCCAGTGAAACCTAGACATTATTTCCTCAAGAGTTTCTAAATTATGAACTCAATTTCTGTAATGGTTATAGGCCCATTCAGATTATCTATCTCACCTTAGGTCTCCGGACTTTTGATTTTCAGGGAATTGGTCCATTTCTGTGTTTTCAAATTAATTGACATAAAGTTGTTCCTAGTATTCCCTTATTATCTTTTTGGTGGTTGTAGGATCTATAATGATATCCCCTAGTTTATCCATGATGTTAATGATTTGTCTTTAATTTCATCAGTCTTGCTAGAGATCAATTTTCAATTGATCATTTTATCAACTTTATTGATTTGTTTAGAATCAGATTTTTGCTTTACTCATATCCTCTGTTTCCATATTGCCCATTTCATGGATTTCTGATCTTATAATTTCCTTCTTCTTCTTCCTTTGGTTATATTTTGCTCTTCACTTCCAGTTTCTTGAGGTAGGGGCTTAGGTTATTGATTTGAGACATGTCTTCATTGATAATTCAAGCATTTGACTCTATACATTTCCTTCTCAGCACTATTTTAGCTCTTAGAAATAAACCTAATTAAAGACATAAAAGATCTGGACTCAGAAACTGCAGAACACTTATGAAAGAAATTGAGGTAGACATAAAGATGGAAAAATTTTCCATGCTCATGGATTGGAAGAATAAACATTGTTAAAACGTTTATCCTCTCCAGAGCAATTTACACTTTCAGTGCCATTCCTATTAAAATAGCAGTGGCATTTCTCAAAGAGCTAGAACAAAAAATCCTAAAATTTGTATGGAACCAGGAAAGACTCTGAATTGCCAAGGGAATGATGAAAAAGAAAAACAAAGCTGGGAGCATCACATTGTGTGACTTCAAGCTATATTACAAAGCTGTGATCACCAAGAGAGCATGGTAATTCCTTATTTAAATTCAATGTAGCTAACATATGCTGTATAGTTTCAGGGGTAGAATTTAATGGTTCATCACTTGCATGTACTTTATTGATCATTACATCAAGTGCTCATTACATCAAGTGCCCTCCTTAATGTCCATCCCCAAATTACCCCATCCCCCCACCCACCTCCCCTCCAGCAACCCTGTCTGTCTCCTAGAATTCACTCTTACGGTTTGCCTCCCTCTCTATTTTCATCTCATTTTATTTTTCATTCCCTCTCCCTACATGTTTTATTTCTTAAATTCCAAATTTGAGTGAAATACGGTGTTTGTCTTTCTCTGACTGATTTATTTCGCTTGGCATTATACCCTCTATATCATCCATGTTGTTGCACATGGCAAGGTTTCATTCTTTCTGATGGCTGAGTAACATTCCAGTGTGTGTGTGTGTGTGTGTGTGTGTGTGTGTATCACATCTTCTTTATCCATTTATCTGTTGATGGACTTCTCAGCTCTTTCCACAGTTGGCTGTTGCAGACATTGCTGCTATAAGGGGTGCAGGTGCCCCCTTTGGATCACTACATTTGTATCTTTGGGGTAAATACCTAGTAGTGCAATTCCTGGGTCCTAGGGTAGCTCTATTCTTAACATTTTGAGGAACCTCCATACTGTTTTCCAGAGTGGCTGCACCAGTTTTCATTCCCACCAACAGTGCAAGACAGTTTCCCTTTCTCCGCATTCTCGCCAACATCTGTCATTTCCTGAATTGTTAATTTTAGCCATTCTGACTGGGGTTAGTTGGTATCTCATTGTGGTTTTGGCCTGCATTTCCCTGATGCCGAGTGATGTGGAACATTTTTTTCATGTATCTGTTGGCCGTTTGTATGTCCTCCTTGGAGAAATGTCTGTTCATATCTTCTGACTGGATTACTTGGCTTTTGAATATTGATTGGATAAGTTCTTAATTGGATGCTAGCCCTTTATCTGATAAGACATTTGCAAATATCTTCTCCCATTCCACAGGTTGCCTTTTAGTGTTGTTGATGGTTTCCTTTGCTGGGCAAAAGCTTTTTACTTAATGAAGTCCCAACAGTTCATTTTTGCTTTTGTTTCTCTTGCCTCTGGAGAGCAGTGTCTTTCTTCATCTTCACCCCTACTGTCCAGGAATAGATCCCACTTAGTTGTGGTGAATAATCCTTTTAATGTACTGTTCGATCCTATTGGATAGTATGTTGGTGAGAATCTTTGCATCCATGCTCATCAAGGACATTGGTCTGTATTTCTTTTTTTTTTTTTAATTTTTTTATAAACATATAATGTATTATTAGCCCCAGGGGTACAGGTCTGTGAATCACCAGGTTTACACACTTCCCAGCCCTCACCATAGCACGTATGTATTTCTCCTTTTTCATGGGGTCTTTAGTTTGGGGATCAAGGTAATGCTGGCCTCATATAATGAATTTGGAAGTTTTCCTTCTGTTTCCATTTTTTTTAAATAGTTTCAGAAGAATAGGTATTAATTCTTCTTTAAATGTTTGGAAGAATTCTGCTGGGATGCCATCTGGCCCTGAACTCTTGTTTGTTGGGACATTTTGATTACTGATTCAATTTCTTTGCTAGTTATGGGTCTGTTCAGGTTTTCTATTTCTTCCTGTTTCGGTTTTGGTAGTTTATGTTTCTAGGAATGCATCTATTTCTTCCAGATTGCCTAATTTGTTGGCATATAATTGCTTATAATATTCTCTTGTAATTCTTTGTTTTTCTTCAGTGTTGGTTGTGGTCTCTCCTCTTTTATTCATGATTTTATTTATTTGGGTCCATTCTATTTTCTTTTTGCTATGACTGGCTAGGGGTTTATCAATCTTAATAATTCTTTCAAAGAACCAGCTCCTAGTTTCATTGATCTGTTCTACTGGTTTTTTCCTATCTCCAGATCATTGATTTCTGCTCTAATCTTTATTTTATCTCTTCTCCTGATGGATTTAGCCTCTATTCACTGTTCTTTTTCCAGCTCCTTTAGGTGTAAGGTAAGGTTGTATATTTGAGACTTTTCTTATTTCTTGAGGAAGGTCTGTATTGTTATATACTTCTCTCTTAGGACTGCCTTTGCTGCATCCCAAAGGTTTTGAATTTTCGTGTTTTCATTTTATTTGTTTCCATGCATTTTTTAATTCTTCTTTAATTTTCTGGTTGACCCGGTCATTCTTTAGTAGGATGCTCTATAACCTCCATTTGTGGTCCTTCTAAATTTTTTCTTGTGGTTGACTTCAAGTTTTAACGCACTGTGGTCTGAAAATATGCATGGTATGATCTCAATCTTTTTGTACCAGTTGAGACCTGATTTGTGACCCAGTATGTGATCTATTCTGGACAATGTTCCATGTGCACTCAAGAAGAATGTGTATTTTGCTGCTTTAGGCTGAAACACTCTGGATATATATCTGTTAAGTCCATCTGGGCCTGTGTGTCATTCAAAACCCTTGTTTCCTTGTTGATCTTCTGCTTAGATGATCTGTCCATTGCTGTGAGTGGAGTGTTAAAGTCCCCTATTATTGTATTATTATCAATGAGCTTCTTTAATTTTGTTATTAATTGGCTTATATATTTGGCTGTTCCCATGTTATCAGCATAAAAATTTATAATTGTTAGATCTTCTTATTGGATTTAAGTATGACATAGTATCCTTCCTCATCTCTTATTATAGGCTTTGGTTTAAAATCTAATTTGTCTGATATAAGGATTGCCACCCCAGCTTTCTTTTGATGTCCATTAGCATGGTAAATAATTTTCCACTCCCTCACTTTAAATCTGGAGGTATCTTTGGGTCTAAAATGAGTCTCTTATAAATAGCATATCAATAGGTCTTTTTTTTAATAGGTCTATTTTTTTAATCCATTCTGATACCCTATTGATTGGAGCACTTAGTCCATTTACATTCAGAATAATTATCGAAAGATATGAATTTAGTATTGTTGTATTACCTGTAAAGTCACTGTTCCTACAGATTATCTCTGTTTCTTTCTGGTTTATTTTTGGCTCTCTCTGCTCTCAAAGGATCCCCTTTAATATTTCCTGCAGGGCTAGTTCAGTGTTCACAAATGCCTTTCATTTTTGTTGTCCTGGACACTCTTTATCTCTCCTTCTACTCTGAATGACAGCTTTGCTGGATAAAGTAGTCTTGGCTGCATATTTTTCCCATTTAGTACATTGAATATACCATGCCAGTCCTTTCTGGCCTGCCAGGTCTTTGTGGACAGGTCTGCTTCCAGCCTTATATTTCTACCCTTGTAAGTTAAAGAACTCTTGTCCCCAAGTACTTTCAGGATTTTCTCTTTATCTTTGAAGTTGGAAGCTTCATTATTATATGTCACAGTGTTGACTTATTTAATGATTTTCAGGTGGGTTCTCTGTGCCTCCTGGACTTGAATGTCTGTTTCCTTCCTCAGATTAGGGAAGTTCTCAGCTATAATTTTTTCAAATAGATCTTCTGCCCTTCTCTCCCACTCTTCATCTTCTAGAACTTCTAGTATCCAAATATTTCATTTTATGGAATGGCTGAGTTCTCTAAGTCTCCTTTTGTGGTCCAGTAATTTTCCTTCTCTCTTCTTCTTAGTTTCCTTATTTTCCATCATTTTATCTCTCTTCTGCCTCATTCATCCTCATTTTTATAGCCTCTATTTGGGACTGTATCTTAGAGACAGTATTTTTAATTTTGGCCTGACTAGATTTTAGTTCTTTTATTTCAATAGTGAGGATTCTCTAATGTCTTTTAGGGTTTTTTTTTTTCAAGACCAGTTAGTATCTTTATAATCATTGTTTTAAATTCTAATTCAGACATCTTACTTACACCCATATTGATTAAATCCCTGGCAAGGAGTACTATCTCCTGTTCTTTCTCTTGCGGTGGGTTTGTCTTGTCATTTTGTCCAGGAAAGAAAGGAAGGGGGGAAGAAAAGAAAACAACAACAAAAAAAAAAACTTCAGGAAATGTTTCTGGTGTATGCTGTGTACACTCTGCTATTGTGTTTTGGCTGTTCTTTCTCACTGGACCTTCCTCTACAGAGTTCCTCCTTGCTTGTAGTGGGGAGTGTGTGGAACTTTAAGTAGGTGTGCTTTGATTTGTTTCTCAGTATAAGCTGCAGGGAGCATGAAATTGGACAGAGTTGGACAAGGCTGTTGAGAAGACTTCATCCATCCACAAGAGAAATGCATCACAGGTGCTTGAATATGTTGATAAAGTCATGACAGTACTTTTTCAAGAACATTAACCCATTTTTCAATGTTAGAGGTAAATGAATTTGACCCTTACTCCTAGTAGTTCTGGTGGTGGCGGCTACCATAAATATATGCTTTAAAACAGTTTACTGGAACCAGTTTTCTACCATTTCAAGTGCGGAAACTTCAGTTCTATTTAGGTCTATTTACCTTCCCCACTTTTAAATATCATTGTTTTGGGTATTAGTGTTATAATATTTGTTTTCATCTACAAATATGGTTTATAAAACTCATGAGAAAATGGATAGTCTATTGTAAGTACCCATATTTCTGCTCTTTTCATTGTTCCTTCTTCCCAATGCTTCAAAATTTGTTCTTTTATCATTTTCTTTCTGTAGGAAGAATTTCTTTTAGTTAATATTTAATGGTAAGTCTCCTAGTGAAAAATTCTTGGTTTTTCTTTGCCTGAAAATTTTTTTATTTTCTCTTCATTCCTGAAGGACAGTTTCAATGGATACAGAATTTATTGACAGTTATTTCCTTTCAGCGCTTGAAAAATGTTGTGTCACTTATTTCTGGCCTTTATGTTTACAGATCAGAAATATACTTCTGAAATGGCATCCTCTTTTACGTAATATGTCATTTCACTGAGGCTGCCTTCAAGATTTTTTGTCTTTATTTTGCAAAAGTTTAATTAGGATGTGTCTTATCATTTTTCTTTAGTTTTGCTATTTATGGTTCACTCAGCTTCTGGGGTCTGTAGGTTTGTGTCTTTTGCTAAATTAGAACTTTTCAGGCATCATTTCTTCAAATTCAAATACTCTTTCAGCCTCACTGTCTCTTATCCTTCTGAGACACTGATTATACAAATGTTGGAATATTTTATTTTCTCATAGGCCCCTGAGGCTCTGTCTCCTTTCAGTCTATTTTCTCTCTGTTGTTTAAAATGGGTGGCTTCTATTAGTCGCTCCTCAAGTTTATGTCCTCTGTCATCTCCAATGTACTATTAAGCTCATTCAGTATGCTATTTATTTCAGTTGTTGGAATTTTCAGTACTCTAACTTCTATTTGGTTCTTTTACATGACTTTTTTTTTTTTGCTGAGATTTTCTATTTTTTTCATTTGTTTCAAGAGAATTTGCAATTGATTGCAGAAGCATTTTTATGGTAGCTGCTTTGAAATCCTTGTCAGATAATTCCAACATTTGATTCATCTCAGTGTTGGCATCAGTGGATTGTTTTTTCTCATTCAAGTTGTGATTTTCTGGTTGTTATGATGGGTGGTTTTCAAGTTCATCTTCGACATTTTGTTCATTATGTTAGGACACTCTGAGAACTATTTAATTCTTTTATTTCAGCAGGCAGTCATCCTGTTTGAGTTTAACATGCTGGTCTTGGCCTAATTTTGTGGGCTGTGTTTCCAGTAGCAATTTGTTTTCAGAGACTTTATGGTATTATTTTGAGCCACCTCATTTATCTGGTGCTACTGGGGCTCCCTGTGTTTCCTTCTAGTGCTGACTGATGAAAGGGTGAACAGAAGGGTTACCATAAGGTCAGGCTGCGAGGTGTTCTCAGTGGAAGAATGGAAGGGTATGCTGAGATGCCCTTACTGATGCCTCCAACTGCTCTGGTACCTCTGGTGGGGAAAGGTAAAGAATTTTTTTACCTATGAGGATAAAGAGGTTTCCAAGATCTAGATATTTGCTGTTGACTAGGTTCCTTTTTCCAGGTCTTCCTATCTACTCTGCTGCCTCATCAGGGGAAGGGAGTCTCCAGGCTCTTTGGGACAAATTGCTTCCCAGGCTGGGTTTCTGTCAGCCTTTATAAAAGTGATTATTTTATTTTTATTTTTATTTTTTTAAAGATTTTATTTATTTATTTGACAGAGAGAGAGAGAGATACCACAAGTAGGCAGAGTCAGGGGTAAGCAGGCTCCCTGCTGAGCAGAGAGCCTGATGCGGGGCTCGATCCCAGGACCCTGAGATCATGACCTGAGCCGAAGGCAGCGGCTTAATCCACTGAGCCACCCAGGTGCCCCGATTATTTTAGTTTTAATACTTGTATTAAGGTATAATTTAGGTAACACAAAATTCATCTATTGCAAGCATTTAAAAATGACTTTTGTAAGGTTATAGAGGTTCTTTTAAGATTTATTTATTTATTTGACAGAGAATGAGAGAAAGCACAAGCAGGGAGAGTGGCAGGCAGACAGAGAAGGAGAAGCAGGCTCCTGGCTGAGCAGGGAAAATGACGCGGAGTTCGATCCCAGGATCCCAGGATCATGACCTGAGCCAACGGCAGATGCTTAACCAACTAAGCCACCCAGATGCCCCTGTAAGGTTATAGTGTTTTATAACCAGAATCACAATCCAGTTTTAGAACCTTTACATCACCTCAAACAGTTTGCTTATAACCTTTTACAATTAATCCAACCCCCTAGGCAACCACTGATTTGTTTCAGGTCTCTATAAATATGCCTTTTAATGGCATTTCAGTAAGGGGAAACCATACACAATGATGCAATTTTTTGTACCTAAATTCTTTCACTTATCACAATGTTTTTCAAGTTCAGTTATGTCATTTCACGTGCCCATAGTTCATTCCTTTTAATTGAAAAACAATACTCTATCATATAAATATGCCCCATTTTATTTTTTATTACATATGTATTAATAGTTGTTTGGGTAACTTTCAGTTTTAAGACATTATGAATAGGGGCGCCTGGGTGGCTCAGTGGGTTAAAGCCTCTGCCTTTGGCTCAGGTCCTGATCCCAGGGTCCTGGGATCGAGCCCCGCATTGGGCTCTCTGCTCGGCGGGGAGCCTGCTTCCTCCTCTCTCTCTCTCTGCCTGCCTCTCTGCCTACTTGTGATCTCTGTCTGTCAAATAAATTTAAAAAAAAGACATTATGAATAAAGTGGCATAGACATTTGAATGCATGTGTTTTTGTACAACATGTTTTCAATTTATCTCCAGTAGATTTCTAGGAGTGGAAGTGCTGAGTCCTATGTTAAGAAATTAATGAACTGATTCAAAAGTGATTATACAATTTTTACATCCTCACCACCAATGAATGAAGATTCAGTTTCTCTGTTTGAGGAGGTTATTGGCTCTGTCTAGACTCCCCATCTCTGCACCATTTACTGTTAATTCCTATTCATCCTTCATATGTTAATTCAAACATCAGGCAAGACTTCCTTGAAATCCTCTACTAAGTCAGACCTGTTATAGGCTCTGAAAATAATCTGTAATTTTCATTTCTCTCACTAATCATGGCTTGGACTTACACATTACCTTGTGTGATTATTTGTTTAATGTCTGTCTCTCTCAGTTGGTCCTGTCTGTTTTCCTCAACACTGTATCCCTAACAGCTAGGGTGCAGAAGACCCTCGGTAAATACTTTCTGAATGGATGAATGAATGAATACATGTCATCTGGGGGGATTAAAAGTCAACCTTATCATACAAAGATCTCCTGGCTAGGCTCTTTAGAGAAGCACAGACAGACTGGTATGGACCACCCATTCATTTCCCAAATGCCCAGCCTGGAGGCAGTGCTCCAATGCAATATTCTTTACAGGCTGAGGGTTGATGGATGTCTCCCTGGTGATCCATTTTGTATTATCCAGCTCTATGCTGTATGTGAAGCTGACCTCAAGACCTGGAAGGGAATTAAGATTTCCTTCCCACATCCTATATGCCAAGTCCTTTATATAAAGGTAAAAAAAGACCTCGCCTAAATGCTTGCTTCTCTAAGCAAGGACTCTCCCTGCTGACATAAACCAATAAGGATGGCAATGTGGAATAAAGGCAGAAGCCCCTACTTCAACCCTTTTGCTGTTTCCCAACTTATAAAGGATTGGCTTGGAGTATTTTGTTGATCCCATATGGAAGGCCTCAGACCAGTTTGCAAAATGACAGTTGTAATTCACATAAGAAAGAATTTATCAGAATTGTTCTAAGATTGAATGAGTGGCACAGAGAAGCAATGAGCTCTCTGTCACTAAAAGTATTCAAGAGGAGACTGGATAAGCCCTTGACAAAATCAGAGTACATCAGATGGGGAAGAAAAAGAAGAGCTCTGAGGCTCTCTCCAACACTGACATTGAGAAAGTACAAAATGGGTGCTCTTCATCTCTCTAGTCACGGGGGATGGGTTTACAGAGTCATCTCCTCTCTTTCCTGGATTCTCTTGACCCCAAGGGTCTTTTGGCTGGGGTTGGGGTACAGTCTGTGGCCAAAGAACATAACTGAGTTAATACTTTTACAGAGACTGAACTTGTGACCTTGTCCTCATTAGATATGTCCTCTAACCCCCTCCCAAGTTCACAGGCACATTTCTGATATGCAGCAGTGAAATTCATTCTAGAGAGACAGAGTTTCACACCATGTGAAGTGATGTAATCCAACGACATCTATTTCAGCATGATAACATTGTGCTCCATTTAAAAATGAAATTTTCAGGGGTGACAAAAATTTAAATGATGGTTTTGAAGTATTTTGAGTGAGAAATTTTCTATCAAAGCAAGAGGAAATGTTATGCAAAAGGATTTGCAGCTTCAACCATGCAGAGACATAAATATCACATATTAATAGATTTGACCTAGTTGCAATCATAGTCAGCTTCATTCTCATCTTGTCTCCCTCACATGTTTATTCTGCATTTGGGTAGCTTGCTCTAAAAGGCCATGGGATACCCGTGGATGTGAAAAAAAAAAAAAAAAGTAGGCAGTTAGCGTGATAATAAAGAACACTGAAAATAAAGTGGGTTTAAAGAAATCTTTTAATATTACAAACTTGACTTAAATTTACTAACTTGACTTAAAATTATTGGGGCTTGCAAATTACTGGCTCTTATTACTTTAAATCATACATTAGATTATCTCATTGCACAGATTTTCATTTTGCTTGACTATGGTACATATGATACAGCCTTCACTGGGCCACCTGTTGGATTTCCTATCAACCAAGGAAGAGCTGTAATTAATCTGCTTAGCAAATCTCTTTGAACTTTAGAGTTACACAGGAACTGAGAAAGCACTTAAATCAGAAATTCTTAATTTTCTAGGGTTTATATGAACATCTGAAACTCTAATGAAAACCACATACTTTTTCCTCAGAACACTGCACATATTTATTCACACACATACAATTTTGCACAGTCTTTCCTGGGTCTTAGAGACCCCTCATGCAGCCCAAATCCATGAAGTTCAGACTAAGATCCTATATTCTAATGTAACTTTTTCATTTTAAAGACAATGAAGCTACCAGTAAGGGCCTATCTAAATTGATCTTTCCAATGATCTTTTTCCAATTGCAATCTGATTAAAAAATAGAAAACTTAAAAAAGAAACTGAAGACAAATGTTACCTGATTAATAAAAAACACTATGGATAAATTTGAAAATCAGGAGTAATTATATTTTCTAAATGGAATATTACTTTTAAGTGATAGGTCTAGAGAGAAATGAAAACCATTCCACTTAGTAAATTATACATTATTTTATTTCATGATGTGTACTTTAACAATTAGGTCCACACATGCCTTTCTATTACTTTCTTTGGAAATTGTACATCAAAGTTTAATTACATTTTCTTCCCAAGGTGCCTCGATGGCTCAGTTAATTAACTGTCCAACTCTTGATTTCAGCTAGGTGATGATCTCAGGGTTGTGAGATTGAGCCCCACATCAGACTGGACATGAAGCCTGCTTAAGATTCTCTCTCGGCCCATCCCCCTTCCTAAAAAAATAAATAAAATAATTATATTTTCTTCCCATTCAAAGGAAGGCTTCCAAAGGTATTATTTATATGGTTGTCTATTTGCTTGAGGAAATAAATTTGGTGTGGACCCACTTGCAGTTATGTTTATTGAAGAGCAAAATTAAGATTTAAACATTATTCAAACCCTTGTTTTTTCCATATTCTCTGCATTGGAATGATTTCCTGGGGTACCCTTTGGTTAGGATCAGTCTAGGAATGTTACCTGTAATGGTTGCTTCAAAACACTGTAGCTAGAGGCCAAGCATTAACCATAAATATATAATCTGTAATTCCATGGCCCAGAGCCATGTGAAGGCTAGCACTAAACACTGACACCAGGAATCAAATACAGAATTACCTGTTGGCTTCCACAAATCTTCTCTTTCCTTGAGTATAATGGAATCCATTGACCTACGATATGTCCTATAAACTTTAAAGCAAACGTTGCCATCCTAAAGGCTAAGTAGAGATCTTGGCAAGAATATTGGTGCTAACCGATTGGCTGTCATGGAAACTGAGACAGACCTAATTTAAGCAGAAACCATTGCTAGCCAGCTAGCTCCTTATTTGTGTATTTATTACTTACTGATTTATTTTTTCAAGATTGATTTATTTTAGAAAGAGACAGCATAAGCAGGGGGAGGGGTAGAGGGAGAGAGAGAGAGAGAACCTCAAGTAGACACCAGGCTGAGCATGGAGTCTAACACAGGGCTCGATCTCACAACCCTGAGATCATGACCTGAGCCAAAACTAAGAGTTGGATGTTCAGCCAACTGAGCCACCCAGGTACCCCTATTGATTTATTTTTGATCAGCCTTCTAAACCTAGAGTAAGAGGCTGGAGGAGTCTAAAAATGTTTGTAATATTTAAAACCACTTGTGTTTTTCTGAGTGTAGAGCAACAAATATCAAATTTTCCTTGCCACTTGCTCGTCCTTTGCAGTGAAACTGTGAGGTTCAGGACTATGAAATTCTTGAGGCTGGGCTTCAATTTCCTTTTTTTTTTTTTTTTTCACAATTGGCAGAAATTACAAAAATGCCTGGAACTCCCTATATTCACTGGCAGAATCATATATTTTGTAGCTGAAAATTATCATGGAACTGGTCCAATTCACTACAATTACCAGTCCAATTGTCCAGTTGGGAGTCCAAACTATGACTATAGTCTAATTGACTAATAAACTACTGATAAACATGCTGGCTCACTTTTCTCCAGGGAGAAGACCTAACAAGGTGAGTGTTGGTTTTACCCTCACTCATTTCAACGAAAGGCTGATTTGGTCCATTAAAGAGTTGGCAAGAACAGAATCAAGTAAGAAAAAGGGTTCAATTTGCGGTTCTGCAGAAGAAATGTGATAAATTCAGAGTTTTTACTTCCTGGATGTTGATCTTTCTTGCTCTTGCTAGCCCTGACATCAGGGTATCCCACTGCACTCTTGATCAGTGGCCGGGCAAGTACTGAGACCGAGTTACAGTCATAGCACAGACAGCCTGTTCTCAAAAGATAGGCAGATCCCTACTTTGGCCAATTTTTCTCTCCTGGAGACAGGATGGTGTGATGGCCATGAGCACACACTCTGGAGACACTACCTGGATTTACAAGGCTGGCTTCTCCACTTCCCAGGTATGTGATCTTGAGGGAGCTACATTACCTCTCTATGCCTCAGTTTCTAAAGCTGTAAAACGGTAGTGATGATAATAAAAGTAGGCCAACCTTCTAAGGTCATTGTGAGGACTAAGTGAATTAATGAATATATAAAAGCACTTAAATCAGCATCTGACATATAATAAGTGCTATATAAATATTAGCTATTTTCACTGGATTCTGCCCAGTTCTCCAGGACACCTGGCTTGATTCAAGAACATACTCAGAGGACACAAACTGATTTCTCGCTTCTATCCTTCACTACACAGTTAAAGACAGAAGCAGGTAAGACCAAGTGGTACTAAAGGGAATTGCAGCTTTACTCCAGTGAGAACTCCCTCCATGCTTCTTGTCCTCTCCCACCATTGCCTGTACCCCAGGCACACTGCAACTTTCTCTCTCTGGAATACAGTGTAACTACAAATAAACTCTTTCTCTTTCAAAATGCAATAATTCCTCAGAAACCAATTCTATAAACTTTGCAGTACCTTATCATGAAGGACTTTATGGTGTAGGTCACTTGTAGAGCAACTTCAGCAGGCCACCTGGCAGTGGGTCACCTGGGGAGACGATGAGCTACCAGGGGCAGCGGGCTGTGAAAGCCAAACTCCTCCTGCTGCAAAGTGGGGTCCAAGTTGGGGCCTGGTCACCAGCCAAGACAATGCTCTGAGATGCTACTACTGATTCTTCCAAAGCAAACAGGCAAAGAGCTCTTAGACTAGTGAAAGCAAATACACACATACTTCTGGGAGCATCTGAGTATCTCATATGGTGGCCACATAGTCCCCTCACTTTGGAACCATGTTCAACATGGAGACTGTGAAGCCAGACAGAGCTAGGTGTGAATCCTGGCTCTGCAACTACCGGCTATGTGACCTTTGGCAACTTATTTAATTTATCTTTGCCTCAGTTCACCCATCTGCAAAATAATAAAACCAACCTTGGAAGATTTCTGTGAGATGACAAAATGAGATACTCTAATTGTGACAGTTAACCCTTAGTTGCCTCAAAAATTGAGAACACAAGCACACAGCACAACCGCTGAGCTAGAGTAGTGGATTTGATGTTTGTCTATTATTCAACTTTTTGCACTGGCTCCCACTTTTGCTTACCAGCCCAGAACATTCATTAAATCATGTGACCTTCTAAACAGTAGACAGAACCCTACCAAGTATACTAATTAGGAGGCCAACCCCACAGAACACCCATATTTTGTCTGGGACAATGTGGCTCGTTGGTGTAACAGCCCTGACTTAGGGACATAGGTCAAACCTCAATGCCAGTTTTACCCACTGCCACTTGCAGGAATACATCCCTGCAGCAGGTCAGCCTCCCGAAGACCTCACATCCTCACATTTATTTTTTTAAGATTTATTAATTCATTTGAGAGGGAGAGAGAGAGAGCGAGCGAGAGAGCACGAGCATGTCCATGTGCATGGGGGGAGGAGCAGAGGGAGAGTGCCCAACACAGGGCTGGATCTCACGACCCGTGAGATCATGACGTGAGCCAAAAAACAAGAGTTGGACACTTAACCGACTGAGCCACCCAGGTGCGCCTTACCTCCTTGCTTTTAAAATAAAGGAATTAGGGTAGAAAGTCATGTCTGATTCTTTAAGTTCTCATGATTTTATATCTTGAGATATAAACATGTAGAAACACCATGTTCTTGAGATTTTTAAAGAAGTGACAGAGATAGAGGGATGAGGGAGTGCCTCAATAGTGGGGTTAGTGGAGGTAGCGAGGAGTTGAACACTCAAGAGTAAAAAGTGATAGAGAAACGAGTCACAAAATTTCCACAGGAACTTCTAAGTGGGGACTACAGAAAGGGGTGCATGAGAATCAACAAACCCAACCTCAATAGGTATCTGTGATGGCAAGAGAGAGCTGCAGGGGGTGGGCTACTTGCCTCTCTGCACCCCTCTCAACACAACAGACCCTTTACGATTCAGAGCCATGGTCCGTTTCTGCCCTGCTGAACACTCGCTGATGGGGACTGTGGCCTAGCAAGATCTGGCCAAGGCCAAGGGTTTGTTGCAGAAGAAACAACACTCCATGCACCAAGGCCAATTTGAATGCAAGTTTACCCACTGTAGTTCTTGGCATGAAGCAAGAAACAGATTTGTTTGAACAGAGCAGTATTTCTATTTGCAATCATACCACTGTGTGCTGTGATCCTATTAATTCTCACAAGCAAAGCAGCTATGTGGGGCTGACTGCCTCCCTCCCTTTGCACACATGCAACCTCCAAAGCACACTCAAAATGGTATCATGGAGGCAGTAGGGGGCAGTCATCTACTTTTTTTTTTTTTTTGGATTTTTTTTTTTTATTTCTTTTCAGCGTAACAGTATTCATTGTTTTTGCACCACACCCAGTGCTCCATGTAATCCCTGCCCTCCTTAATACCCACCACCTGGCTCCCCCAACCTCCCACCCCCCACCCCTTCAAAACCCTCAGGTTGTTTTTCAGAGTCCATAGTCTCTCATGGTTCACCTCCCCTTCCAATTTCCCTCAACTCCCTTCTCCTCTCCATCTACCCTTGTCCTCCATATTATTTGTTATGCTCCACAAATAAGTGAAACCATATGATACTGGACTCTCTCTGCTTGACTTATCGGCTTTTTAATTCAGGAAGAGTTTGGGGATTGGAGGCTGTCCTCTGCTCAAAGCAAAACTATGATCCTGAATACTCCTTGAAAAACCACTACCTCCTTTAGGGTTGAGAGAAGGAATCAGATCTGCTTCCTGCTAAGAGTAGAGCAGGAAAAACAGTTTACCCATTAATGGAGGCAATCTGCTCTGGTGGATGAAAGCATGAGCTCTGGAACCAGACTGCCTGGGTTTTTCCTCCCCACTCCACCACTTACTAGCTGTGTGACTTTGGGTAAATTATTTAATCTCTCTGCACCTCAGTTCTTCACATGTAAAGCGGAGACATTAATAGAGTCTAGCTCACAGAAATGTTGAGAAAATTGAATGAGTTAATATGTATAAAGGGTTTTCACAGTGCCTGTCAGACTGTTTTTTTAGTTATTTATTAAACAAAATAAATAATTTTTATATGTTTGGCACCAAGTAAAGTTTCTGAAGGTCAATAGTAATTTAGTTACTTGTCTCCTTTATTAAAAATCTTCAACCTACTTGCAGAGCATAAGGACTAACAGCCAAAACCAGCAGAGAGGTTTCAGATAGCCTCACATTACTTTGAACCCATGACTGTCGTAGACAGAGAAGTCCCCTCAAAATTTGTATGTTGAAACCCATTTCCAATGTGATGGTATTAGGAAGTGAGGCCTTTGAGAGATAATTAGGCCATGAGGGTGGAGGCAGAATAATGGCATCTGTGCCCTCGTAAAAGAGACGCCAGAGAGCTCTCGCTCTCCTTCCACCCTGCGAGGACACTGTGAGAAAGCAGCCTTCTATGAACCAGGAAGTGGACCCTTACCAGACATGGAATCTGCCAGCACTTTGATCTTGGACTTCCCAGCCTCCAGAACTGTGAGAAATAAATTTGTTTCTTTAAAGGCCCCCAGTCTATGGTATTTTTGTTACAGCAGCCAGGATGGACTAAGACAACGACCAAACTCAAGGAATATTCTGATATAAATTACAAATCCAGAAAGATACATCTCACATAAAATATTTGTATTAATTAAAGTAGGGTAACTGTTAGAACAAACAGACTTGAATATGTGATAGGCTCAAACACAATGGAACTTCACTTCTTTCTCATTTAAAACCCCAAATGGGTGTTGCTATGCAGGTAGCTCTCTTCTAAACAGCGAGGCAGGAACCCAGGCTCCTTCTACCTTGTGGCTCCTTTATCATTAACACATGGCTTCTTGGATCACCATGCTCCTCTGCATCAGGCCAGTGAAAAGGGAAAAAGGGATGCAAAAAGCGAACATGATTGGCCTAGAAGTGACACACATCTCTTCACTCTAAGGCTACTGGTGAGAACTAGTCACACGACCCCATTTCCCATTTCCACTGGGAAATGAAGCCCCTGGGTGTGCAACAACTTTCCAGCAACCAGTCCATATGGTGGAAGGAAACATGGATTTAGTTGAACAGATAGCCATCTCTCCCATCTCTCGCTAGGCTCAAGGGTAACAGGCTTGGAATGGGCAGAGTAAAGGTGGGGTAACACTCTAAGCTCTTAGAGATAAGAGGCTGTCTTCTGTTCTTTCGGTATCTTCCGACTCAGCACAGGGATGATACCTTTGTGGGGGGACCAAGAAGTCAAGTTGGTAATGTGCCAGGAGAATCTTAACTTCTTCTTTCTTGTGACTTATCTCTACTGCGTCTCTCTACCCAGTACTCTCCATCCTCAAACTTTATAATTATGTCTCCTTCACCCTTCATATATGGACTCACCCCTAGAGCTTCCCAAAACTTTTCCATCACCACAGAAGAGGGACCCAAGGATTCTTGGCTTTCAGATACCTGCAACACTTCCCCTTCTTCTCACCTAATGAAGATGGGGAGCTTCTCCTCCATATATATATATATATATATATATATATATATATATATATATATATTTTTTTAGACTTTGAAAGTACAGTTCAGTGCTTCTCTAGCCATTTACTTTAAAATTCCTTTATGTTGCATAAATACAAAAGGTCTTTGAATTCAGGGTTTCTCTGTTTGTCTGTTTTTGTGATATGTGTTGTTCGTACAACTTCCCTTTCTCCTTGAATTCTAGTTAGGGATCAGCTATTCTGGAATTAGTCAGTTGAAACAATTCCCAGCAGCATGGAGTCAAGTTTTGTTGATACAACCTAAGTCCAAACATCTCCCAGAAGCTAAAGGATCTGAGCAGGAATGACTGATGTCACTGGGTTTTGTTTTGTTTTGTTTTCAAGCTTTATCTAAGTAATCTCTACACCCAACATGGGGTTCAAACTCATGACCCAAAGATCAAGAGTCACATGCTCTTCTAATGAGCCAGCCAGGCATCCTGTCACCAGCATTTTCTGAGTGGTAACTGGCCAAACTCAGGAACTCCACCAAGTGTCCTTCCTTTGCCGAAGAGGTAGCTACTGAGGCCTTTCATTTCCCCTTTTAAAGATTCAAAGGCAAACCTGTAAATGAATTCCAGTCAAAGCTACTTTTAAAACTTTGCTTTGGTAGGTAATGTAATTGGTTTAAAAGTAGTCATGAAATCTACAAAGAATTACTTTAAAATGCTTCTGGTGTAATCAGATATTTTCTCCATTGGTACCGAGTGTGCTAGGGTCTGAAGACTGATCTAGTCTGAACATGGGTCAGAGGCAAAGGCATATTGGAAATCTAGAACCTGGTCCTCAGGCCAAGAAAACAGTGCTTCGTGTGTGTGTATATGTGTATTGTGTAGGTATATGTGAGTGTGCTTGTATCTGTGCATGTGGTATGAATACATATGTATGCCTTTGTGTGTGCAGCAGCACGTGTGTGAACATGTGTGTGTATGCTATGTTTGTGTGTGTCTACAGTGTGTGTTCATTTGTATGCTTGTATGTAAGTATGTATGTGTATAAGTATGTTAATGCGTACGTATGTGTTGTGTGTGTGGGTATATAGGAGTATGTTCGTTTGAGCATGGTTATATGTATCCACACATCACATGTTTGTATATACATATGGATACTGTATGGATGTGTATCTGTATATACGTGTCTGTGTCTATATGTGTTTGCATGTCTGTAAATATGTGTGCCACTATGTATGTACATGTGAATATGTGTTTTTAGGTTTGTGTTTGTATAAGTGTGTCTACTTACACATATAATTACGTACATATCTTCATGTATGCCCGCATATCTGTGTTTGCAATTCAGGTATCCATGTGTTGTTACACGTGCACGCCCATTAATATCTGAAACAAGTTTCATGAAACAATATTTGCAACATTCAAGGCCCTCATATTTTTCACCCAATGCTACTTTACCGAGGGGCTATCCAAATCATGACTGCCTAAATGATTTTTCTCACCTGTTAATGGATTGAAACCACAGTGTGAAAAATACTGGTAGGAGTTAACAAGAAGAGCAAATATTTGTTAAGCACTAGCTAAGTACCAAGCACCGTACACACAACGTTTCATTTAACTTTCATAACAATCCAATGAGGTAGGTGATGTTAATAGTTCCATTTTCCAGATGAGAAAGCAGTCATATAGGAGGTAATTAACATATCCCATGCCAATGCCTGAATTTGTAAGTTAATCACAATTTGAAGCCAGCCACTGTGATTGAAGTGCCCCAATTCATAGGCAATAGTCTATACTCCCCGGCCACCTATCCGTAAAAAGACTTCCCTGATCCCCCTGCCCATGGTTCTTAAAAGCATCTCCCTCTCCTCCTTACTCCACTTCCCGGCCGCCAGCCTCCCTGACTCTGGCTCTGATTCCTCAAGTGACCCTGGTCCTGCTGACCGAGGTGATGGGCACAGAGGCCATGAGATCAGATGCAGGTGTAAGAGGTAGTCGTTACTCTCTAGCAAGTTTCATTATCAAGCTTTTTCCTGCAATAACATCCCCATGTCTTTGGGCCCCCTCAAGTGCAGGAATTAGGAGGTGAGACCCAGCCAAATTTCCAGGACTTCGGGAAACGTCCTGTCATGCATGCTATAATGTCTGCCTTATCTCTTTTCATCCGGCATGGCTGAGGCAGTGAGAAAGGGGGAGAGTGAGATGAGCTTTAAGAAGTCAGACAGGCCTCGTGGGACCCCGCAAGAAGTCTGGGTATGATTCCAAATATAATCACAAGTGGTCAGAGGCTTCTGCACAGGAGAGTGACGTGATGTCATTTACATTACTCAAGAATCATTCACCTTGCTGCTGGAGCATGGGCGATCACTTAGGATGACCAGAGAGACCGGGGAGGAGGCTGTGGCTGTGCTCCAGGCTGGAGATCACATATAAAATACCGAATGCATAATCACATTCTGGATATTGTCTCAAGGTGTAGCAACTGGATTTGCTGGTGAATGCCACACACACACACACACACGTGCATGCATGCATACACACATGCATGCATGCACACACACACACACACATATTTTCTCTTTTGTAGAGTCAGAACACAAGAGGCATACGCGAGACCAAAAGAACATAGTTATCGCTGCATTTGAAGTGAATGTTGATGGCGGCTGTCAGAATGCTTTAGACAAGAGCTCCTGAAGAGAACAGGCTTGGGGGGCGGGGAATGCTCACGCAAGGGTAGGTTTGTGTTCTATAATACTGATAACAGTAATGGATATCATTGGTAGCGAGTGAGGTACTGATCTGACAGCGGCTGGTTGGAAAAAGTTACCGCCCATGTGAGAAAATGTAGAATAAGGGGTGAGAGCATAGCCGTTCTCATTATTTCTTAAATATGGAGCCACAGAACTGGTGAGTCTTCTTACCGTGTAGGAAAGCTAAAATTAGCAGAAAACGCTTGTTTTTAAAGCTGCTTATACTTTCCTAGCATGTATTCTATCAAAGTGCTGCTGGTTCAAGGATTTTAATACTTAGCTATTGCCTTTAGATATGAAAGGTTCATTCATCAGTCAAGGTTTAATCTCAGCTGTGTGCCAACACCGACATGAGTATTATATAACATGCTTTACCCACGTTCCAAAGCACACGAGATCCTGGTCTCAAGATTAGATGTGAGGGCCCTGAGCAAGGCTAATTACAGCCTAGTTCAAGGACAAAGAACCAAAATGACTCTTGGGGTGTCTTGAAATCAGTGTTTTCTTAGAAGGTTTTGAATGGACCTGAGCTCCGTAGATGGAGTGTACTGGTGCTGGGGGGCCATTCCCTTTGGAAGGGCCACACTCAAGTCTCCCAGCATTCCATTCACCAAGCTACCCGCAAACACTGGCACAAGGCTAAGGGAGAGTGGAAGAAAAACTTGTAGCAGTAGAAAGGGCATGCTTTTTAGAATGTGGAAAGTGTGCTGTGTAATAGCCATGCTGTACAAATAGCCAACAGGCAGCATCAAACCCACAGCCCAGATTGGCTTCAGGGAAGGACTGGCTGCCCACCTGCGGGACGGGGCCTCACCCACGGCCTCCAGCTGTCTGCTCCTCCAGGGCCCACCTCAGATGCAGAGAGCGGCCTCGCCTGAGGTAATGCCTGCGGAGAGCCAAGGGAACTGAGGTAACGCCTTTTCCCAAGGCTGCTGTCAGCTGGCAACAGCCAAGTGGATGAAGGGTTGGAGGTAAAAAGGTCTGGCCATTTCAGCCTGTCACAGGGCAACTGAGAAGGGTAACACTTGCCCAGAGCTCCTTGCCAGATTGGCCAAGGCTTTGTCGGGCCTCCATCGCCCTTGGACCCCTTCCTCTACTCAAGTGTGCTTCCTTTCACAGGTGCCAGTCCCTAAAAAAAAATATCCTGTACTCTAAATTGCCTCTTAGTGTCTGCTTCCAAGAGACCCAGGGTGAGGAAGCTAGGGCCAGGCGTGGTCCAAGATGTTATCAAGCTTTTATGGAGGAGACAGTAGTTAGTTCTGAACCTTGTGAGCCTACAGAAGTGGTCTATCTAGTAAGTTCTCCATATCATTGCTGGGAGATAACTCAAAAGTCTCTAACCAAAAGGCAACAGGTTCTTCCCTTAGTAACCCCCTCTCCCACTCCTGACAAGTAGACCTATAACTAGGGCTAAGTTACAGCATAACCTAGCTGGGATGGCGGGGTACCTTATGGCAGAAGAAAGGGACTATCCCCCCACAGAAGGTACAAGAACTAGCCAGCATGCAGCACAGGAGCTCGGGGAATCACATATGGGGCTGGATTCTGAGATTGCCTGATGAGGGGTGGATCATAAAATTAGATACGAAGAGTCTGTTGACTTGTGAGTACCTCCAGAGATGCAGGATTTAACACCCTGGCAAGGACCCCCAGGAGATGGCGTGGACCCCCTAAGGGGATGACCCCTACAAGCATGGACAAAGCGATGGCCCATACTGGGTGAAGGGGAAATGCTAGAACCGTTAAGGCAGGTGGTGAATTTGTGTGGAGACGTGAACCAACACGACACAATGGGTAGACTGTGATGGATATGGGAATGTGCTAACCCTCTCCAAGGAAGGCCTCATAGCCCAGTTGCGAGTAGTGCAGTCGGCAGACAGGCTCACTGGTGACATTTCCCATATATGGAGGCTGAGGGACATGGGGCATCACTCTTAGCCATTTCAGCCTGCCACTGGGCCACTCTGACAGGAAATGCCCTCTCCAGTGCTCCCTGCCTGGTTAGCTGAGACTCCAAAGAGCCTGAATGGTAGCTCCACTTCTTCCTCCCTGCAATCAGATTTTTGCTCGAACCTTTCAAAAGCATCGATCCATAACAAAGTGCGTGCACCCTAAAGTCTGTTTCGATGTCTACCTCCACAGAACCAAATCTGTGACAGTGTGGGGAAGCTATGTCCTCTGAGGAATAGCTGAAACATCAGGGGATGTCATGAAAAGAGCTCATTTCAGAATGACAGGAGCATTCTTTTTAAATATGTATCAAGGCTTGTCAGAAGGCATCAGATACAGCAGAATCTATTAAACTGATTCTGGGAGGCTCCATGAGACCAAACCTGGTAGGTCTAATGGGTGGCCATCATAGGCAGACAGATTTTGGGCTCAAAATAGAAAGATAACTTACTAGCATTTTGAACTGCATGAAAAATGAAATGGCCTGGACATGAAATCCTTGCCTAAAGAATGTGCAGCAAAAAGTGAGTGCATCCTCTCAGGGTGATGGTAACAAAGCTTCTGGCACTTGGAGGGGGCACAGGCTGGATGACCTCTAACCTTGTTTCCTACTTGGAGATTCTCTAGGGTCATGAGCTGGACGTCAGCTTCTTTGGGGTCTGTTTTTTGGGGGTACTTTCAAAAATTACAAAGGTAAGTTGTACCATTTATAAATTTAAACCCATACAGCAGTAAAATGTGAAAGCCTTCCATCTCCTCCACCCTCCTAGTCACACTGGCCAGACGTGACCATTGAAGATGTTTGGTGTGTCGCCTGCCAGATAGCCACCTGTGAGGCAGGGACTAGCATCCCTGTTTTGCAGATGAGGAAACCGAAGCTCACAAAATGGTACAAGATTACGACATGTGATGCGGACGGGGCCAGGAGTCAAAACTACTCTGTCTGACTCGAACCACGGGCCCCTACCCATGACATTATGTTGCCACAGATGAAATGGAGAAAGGACAGCAGAGACAAGCAAACACAACCGCAACAATTACTTCTTTATGAAGGACCAGTGAGTGTTGCTGAAATTTTGCAAGGTGTCGGCAGCCATGCACCACTCACTACGAACCCAAAGATTTAAATTCCAGTGGTTCCTCAGCTTCTAGGAGGTCACCTGGAATTTCTGCTACTCTGACTCTTGGGGATCCATTTCCACAACAGCAGCCTCTGGGGATCTCTTCTGGAAACCAGTGTAACATCTCCCTCTCTCCAGAACATGGCAGGTTCTTCCTATCAAACATGTACTCATTCTTTAAGAATCCACACATAACTCTTTTTTTGTCCCTGTTTCTCCATTCTTCCATTCGTTCAGTCAGCCAGCACACATGCAGTAAGTCTATATGGTATCTGGGTGCTAGGGACCCAAAGACAAAGCAGCTTGCTGTCAAGTGGGCGGAACGGAACTACAAATGCCGGTAAATACACGGTGTGGTTAGTAGTACGACAGAGGTAATCACAGGGTCCTATGGAAGTTCAGGTGAATCATCCCAAACTGCCTGGATATGAGGAGACTGGTGGTCTGGAAGTCTCAGAAATGAAGCGACACCAACAGAGTCCTGAAGCACCATAAGGAATATTCCAGGATCCAGTGTATAGCATGGTTAACAATACCGTATTTTATAAGTGAATGTATACAAGGAGGGACACCTGGGTGGCTTAGTCAGTTAAGCATCTGTCTTCGGCTCGAGTTACGGTCCCAGGGTCCTGATATCGAGTCCCAAGCTGGGCTCCCTGCTCAGCGGGGAGTCTGCTTCTTCCTCTCCCTCTGCTCTTCCCCCCCCCCCCCACTTATGCTCTCTCTTGCTCTTGCTCTCTCAAATAAATAAATAAAATCTTTTAAAAAAAAGAAAGTATATGAGAAGAGCAGATCCTAAAAGTTCTAATACCCTGGGAAAAAAATGGTAACTATGGGTGCAAAGGATGGGTGAACTGGCCCTGATGTGGTAATCATTTTGTAACACGTATGTATATAAAATTATCACACTACTCAATACCATATGTAAATGACATCTTAATAAATCTGGGGTGGGGGAGATAAAGAAATATTCCAAAGGCACAGCAAGTTTTCCCACACTTTCCTCACCTAACTTTGGTGGTTCCTTCACATAAGCTCACCATGCCTTAGCCCACTGCTCTCTCGCTACTCTACTCGTCTGCCTGGACAGCCATCTCTTACTTGAGGCCCTGTGTATGTCCCCCCAAACACCTGCACTACTCTGGGGTTTGTCTCTCATCTCCTGGTTCCACTGTCTTCCTAATATGGCCCTTCCACTGTGACCTAGAGTTCTGAATCCTCATGCCCCTGTTTACCTACTGGAAAAAGCTCTGACCGACCCTTAGTCAGGGCTGGACACCAAGCCACAGTCTTACTTATGAGCACACTGCCTTCCAGCTGGGAAGGTAATGGGAGAGCTAGACTCTAGAAGCACAAAAATGTAACTGCCTATTCTATCTAAAGCTAAATGGTCTATCTGGGATTAAATCTACGCTCTTGGCCTCATCAGTGCTGGGCTCTAGCCAACTGAGAGCTGAAAGGCCCAGTGTGGCTATGCTGTAAGTAATATCCTCAAGGCACTTCTAAATTAGAGATGAGACAGCCCTTTGTAAAATGAATGGTGTCAAGAACCCATTGGTAGCCATGTTGTGTCTAATAAACAAGGAACCTGTGCATTTACCTCTCTAGAGCCACTTGAAATGTGCCAGAAGAGAACATTTTAGAAACTGCTCCATGGCCCTGTTCAAGAGCAGTACGATCAAGCAGAGTAGGGGCCCTGAACACCTCAGGACTCCAGAGGGCTATTTCCTGCTCACTTAATCTCTGGCTGTTTAGTAGAAAGAATGTCTTATAATCACCAACGCAATGATTTGCAACTTGAGAACATCTTTGTTTTCCAATTTCAGGGAACTAAAGCTATTTCAGGAAGGAGTGATTTTTAAGTTTTCCTAGACTTGAACCAAGTAAAAATAATCAGTGAAAATAAACACAAACTCAAAATGTGTTTTTCGAAATGTGGTTTCCCATCCCTTGCCACACAGCTGGGCCCAGTACGGCCACACAGTACGGCAGCTCACCTGGAAAGTCACTCAGCAAGCAAGTACAATGGGAAATGTCTGCTTGTGTGATGGCGGAAAGGCCCTGCCCCCTGCCCCTAAGTAACCCCCAATTACCATAACACTTTGCCTCTTTCTAGCTTCATTATTCTGTGTCCCATAAAGCATTTCAGCCTTCTAGAGCCCTCTAAGAAATAAACCACGAAAACGCTAGAAGGTATCAAACCATGAACCCTTACAGTTCTCATGTACCACAGAGGGAGTAAATGAGGCCCATAGAGATTTTCTGGCACTGTATTCTGAGCGGGGGGCGGCGATTACTGAGAGGAGAGGCAGGACACTGCCAAAGACATGGCCATCTGTCTGGTGTTGGTGTGGCGAAGGCAGAAATAAGACTACACAAAGGTCTTCATCGATCCTACTGCTGTGTTTGCCATTTCCAGAGGGTACCCCTTTTCTTAAGCAGCTCTGGAATCCAAATTTGGAGGCTGGGCAATGACAAGTTTAAATATTAAATGGAAAGTTTCAGCCCCATGCCTAATCCGTGGATCTCCAGGTCAGTTGGCTTTTTTCCGACCCTCTGTGTGGTGCTTCTGTGCCTGACGCCAACAGCCCCTTCTTCTGGGCTGGGTTGTAAGGTCACAACTCTGAGTCCACATGGATTCTGCCAAGTTCTGCCCTGATTCCAAGAAGGAAACACACATCCAGTAAGGGCTAAAAGAGAGCAACAAGATTTCACTCACAAAATCAGGATCTATTTCTTCATGCTTGAAATCCCAAGCTTTTTTCCTCCTTATTCGGCAAAAATAGTAAGTGGGTCAAATATAGAAAACTCACCACCTCTCCCTTTTATTGACTTCTCCATCTGTGTACAGTCTTCACCAATGATGACAGTGGGAACTGGGTTGGCTTTGGAGCTCTGGTTAGTTAGCTATTTGATGTGAGGAAGCAGCTGGGAGAAAACACACACACACACACACACACACACACACGCACGCGTGCCATTCCTGGGCTCTGCTCCAGAGGGGCCTGCTGTTAGGCTTTCCCCCATTTGCCAAGTGAGAGGCTGCTCTGGGAACTGGTGACAGGACCCTCCGAAGAGTCACCTTTCTTAATTCACTTATTTTTTTTTAAAGTCATACACAAGAAGTATTTTAATATTTGTTTTACATTTCTTTCTAAATATAAAAGTAATAAATGCCTACTCTACATTCCTTGAAAAACAGAAAAAATAAAAAGTCATCATTATCCAACTACCGCAAGTTAACTATAACAATTACTTTCATTTTTGTGTTTTTTCCCCCCGTGCATACCTGTGAAAATACCTAAAATTAATGGTTATTTACAATGTCTCCTACTCTTTCCAGGATTTTCTAAGCAAGGTGGATGCTGAGGAAAAATCAGTGAGTCACCCCTCAAATCCCCTGAACTCAACAAAGAAATGTTGAAGATCCAAAGGAAACCTAGCTTGTTCTGCCTAAGAAGGGACCAGAGCTGTGTTGCCCAAGATGGTAGGGACTAGTCACATATGGGTAATTTAATTTAAATTCTCTAGAATTAAATAAAATTAAAAATAAATTTCCTCGGTTTCACTAACCATATTTCAAATACCTAATAGCTACATGTGCTTAATTTAACTTACATTAAAAGTAAATAAAATTTGTGGGGCGCCTGGGTAGCTCAGTTGGTTAAACATCCAACTCTCGGTTTCAGCTCAGGTCATGATCTCAGGTTCATGGGAAGGAGCCCCAGAAAAGAAATCTTTTAAAAAATAAAATTTAGGGGCGCCTGGGTGGCTCAGTGGGTTAAAGCCTCTGCCTTCAGCTCAGGTCATGATCTCAGGGTCCTGGGATCGAGCCCCGCATCAGGCTCTCTGCTCAGCAGGGAGCCTGCTACCCCCTCTCTCTCTGCCTGCCTTTCTGCCTACTTGTGATCTCTCTCTCTGTCAAATAAGTAAATAAAATATTTTTAAAAAAATTTAAAACATGTTCTCAATGGCAACAGTCACACTTCAAGTGTTCTATGCCCACATGTAGCTAGCAACTGCCATACCGGACAGAGAAATTTATAAAACATCTTATTCATTGCAGAAAATTCTGTTGGATAATGCTTGGCTAGGGAACCAAGAAAGTTGCACAGTGGTAGTGGAGGAGGAAGAAAAGGAAGAGATGTCGGTAATAGAAAGGGGGAGAATCTCCGAAGGGGTCTGAGAGAAAAGAAAAGGAGAAAAGGAGCTGCAAAAGGACATCAAACAACGACAAGAGAGGAAGGTTGAAAGGAAAGTGATTTGCAGTTTTTGGTGTCTGATGTATGAAATAACTCTATCTTCTCATGAAATCCTTAAAATCCACATCATTTATCTATTCTTAGACTTGGATTTGGGATTATTTTCATGTGATCTATGTTACTGGTCTCAAGGTCAGTAGACACTGGGTAGAAACAGGACAGGTCAACATTTGGGTTATGAATGATATACATGGGCATACAGTATATATAAAGTGATATTTTAACAGAACAATTGTCTTGTCCCTTGATTTTTAAAAACTTAGCACTCTAACATTTCTTGCATTCATCCTTTACACATACACACACATATTTTATATATATATATGTAATTAAACACACATGAACATGTGTTCATTCTTTAGATATATTTCTAGAAGTCAAATATACTGGATAACAAGATACATACATTTTTAAAGCTCCCAGTACATACTGCAAAATTGTTCATAATTGCCAGCAGTAATATATGCATCTTTCCATTTCCTTGCACCCTCCCCAAACCTACCTGTTTTTGTTTATTTATTGACATTTTCTGAAGCTAAAAGATAGTATTTATTTTCATTAGAAGTACTTTTAAAGTTTCCCTAAACAAGGGAAGATAGAACAATGCCAATGCTAATACTTTAACATAATCTTTAGCTTCTTGAATCATCATGAAAATTCTCTCCATGAAACCCAGAACAGGTACCTCCAACCAACAATTCAATTTGAACAAATCTCTTCTGACTGTAATCTCCAAACTACTTGATGCATCTACATAAACGCTTAGCAATCTGCTTGGACTCGTCACCTGGACACACATCTCCATTTACCTCCACTGGATCAGGATTATGGTTGGTTCCCCTATAAAATGTCTCCAGGACGTAGCATAATGTCTCATAAACAAAGACAGTGAATGATGTATATATTGAGTTGAACTGAATAAGCTTGTGCACTTCTTTGAAACCGTGAGTTCATGGTGGGAAAAATACAGAAACCTGATTGTGACTGACCATACCAGAACTGGGACTGGGTGCTGGCTCTGCTGTGTACAACTTCTCTTTGAGCCTCAGCTCGAAAGGGAGGGGGGTGGCCCAGATGACGTTTCTATTCCAAGGCCCTGAGTGTGTGTCGGGATTGGGGCGGAACGGGATGGGAGAGGCGTGTGTCTTCATATAAGCATGTGCCCACAAGTGAGTGTGCGGGGAGAGGGAAGGCGTGATTAATGGATGCTCTCTCCTCTCGGCTGAGAGCCCTTAGAGATAAGGAAAAAGGAGAAGAGACAGCAACAGGTTTGAACACCAATTGGATAAGGCTTCAAGATACATGAGCCCATTCTAATAAATTGTTTTGGGATCCCTGCTCTGCACCGTTGGGAAAAAAGTTCCCATGATGCTTTGTGAAGCTGAAGGTCGTATTAAAGTAGCAATGTTTGTGCTGTTCTTTCCCTACTGAAGTAGCAACTTTAAAAACGTCTCTGTAGCTTCCCTCTTGATTAAAAGCAGTGGAGAGAATTTCCAACATGAGTTAGTAGCCCCCTGAGGCTGACACTGAATGGTTCTACTATTAAGAGCCTCTACTCTAATTATCACTTTGAACAAGCTTCATGCCACAGACAGAGCACTTCATTGGCGGAATGTCTTGATGCCGTGGCCTCATGAATAAATGACTGCTGGGTTGTAGTTGAAGATTCTGGGAGGTAATAAGGGTTTGCAGAAGGGCATGTCTTTATCCTGATCAGACGATAGTTATTTAATAGGGCATCACAAGCATCCAACATTCTGGACACAGAGAAGACAATTTTTTTTTTTTTAAGCACAAAGACAAAGCCAAAATCATACTGTGTTGTGTCAGACTGAGGGAATCTGCTCCTCTGCCTTGTTTTGTCACGGGAGTTGATTCAAATCGGGGAGACTTTCTGTAGATTCATTGTGAAGCGCCACACTTACCGATACAAGCTGCAGAACTTGAGAACACAAGGAACAGTGAAAATCCTTTTCTGCATAGGTTAACTGATGTCCCAAGAACAGAAAGGATTTTTTTCTGAGGTCACAGAAGACGCAGAGTGGCAGAACCGGGACAAAAAGCCAAGTATCCTACTCAGTTTAGTCGTCAATACTGAGGAGCAGCCCTGCCCCTGTTTCATTTATGCGACCACTACCAGGCACAGTGCTGGGTGCCAGGCGTACATCTATGAACAAGGCAGATCTGTCTTCCTGGAAGCTTTCTAGGATGGCTGCTTCTTGACTGCCTATAAATTACTTGCCTGAGCTCTAAACCCACAGCTGAGGTCCATTTGCACTAGGACCAAAAATATCAGTGTTGTCTTACTGCCAAGATTCCAAAGGACCTCATTTCCGTGACTGAGTAACTTCCAGGTTTCGCTTTATTTGCCACATCCTCTCAACAGTTTACAAAGGACTAGGGGCCACTTATATTCTCCTTCACTGAGAAATGTTTTAAAAATGTTCTCTCTTTTCCATCAATTGTATTACAGAGACATTAAAATAGAAGAAGCATTCTGTCAAGGGAATCAGCATCAATTGTGGGTTGTACCAAATTCACAGTGACTCTGAGGCCACATTTTCATTAGTTGAGAAATGTTTAATAACTGTTTCAGAAGGAAGGAGATAAACCAAAAAGAGTTCCATCAAGTAAAGGAGCAATAAGGGATTGAATCAGGACCAGAACCCCAGGGCTCCTTGATTCCACAGAGATCAAATGAGAAATACTTTTCATTATTTCTGGAACTTGGGCAATGGCTATGGGAAGGCAGTGAACAGATATTTCCAAGACAAAATCATCAAGACTAATGGGTCTGTTCTAACTCAATAGCCATGCTTGCCACAGATATTTATTGAACACTTGCTATGTACCAAGTTTGTGCAAGAAGATGAACATGGAGTGATGAACTAGTCAGTCAGTCTGGGCTCTCAGACCTTAAAACGACTAACAGTTAATCTTAGGAACTTCACAAGGCCCACACTCTATGCCTCTGCCCTCCTGTGTGTCATCTTGCTCGCTATTTGTCATAAGTGTGTTGATTACAATAAATCACTATTCTGTTCTGTCCTTTGAGCTGATTCTGAAAGACATGCATATGCCCTGGATTACAGATTTCCTCATCTCTGCATACATTACTCAATGTTCTCAGAAAGCTAAGCAGAAAAGGTAAGACACATACAGCTTCCTGCAATCTTAAAACCCACTCTGTGTATTACCCCCCAAATTTATTCCCAGCTCCAACCACTTTCCAGAGTTCTAAGTTTCCATCTCTCTGCCTCCCATTGTCACCCATTTTCTCATCTTGTACTCCTTGGACCTATGAATGGCATCAAGTCACCCATGCCCAAAGGCTTAGCATCTTTGATTCCTGCCTCCTCTCATTCCCCACCTCTAATTAATTGTCAAGTCTTCTCTATTCTACCTTCAGGGTATCTCTCCCATTTGTTGCCAAGATCTTCTCCATCTGCAACATCTGATGGTACTATGATGGCTAATTTTCTCTGTCAGTTGACTGGATTAGGGGATGCCCAGATAAATGGCAAATGTTCTTTCTGGGTGTGTCTATGAGGGTATTTCTGAATGAGATTAGCATTTGAATCAGTAGACTGAGTAAAGAAGATTGCTCTCACCAATGCAGGTGGGCATCATCAGATCTGTTGAGGGCCTGAATAGAACAAAAAGGCTGAGGACATACCAATTCACTCTCTTGATCTGGGACATCTACCTTCTCCTGCCCTCAGACATCTGTGCTCCTGGTTGTCACATCTTTGGTACAAAATTATACCATCAGCTCCCCCCACCGGCCCAGTTCTCAGGCCTTTAGAACCAGGACTGAAATATACCACTGGCTTTCCCAGCTCTCCAGCTTACAGACAGCAGACTGTGGGACTTCTCAGCCTCCATATCACGTCAGCTAATTCCTACAATAGATCACCATATTTCTCTGCAGAACCCTGACTAGTACAGGGAGTAAGGCTCAGGCAGGACAAGTGACCTATCCAAGTTCATGCATTTCATAAACAGCAGGACAAGTGACCTATCCAAGTTCATGCATTTCATAAACAGCAGAGCTGGTGCTCTAGCCCATGTATGTCTGACATCAAAGGGTATATGCATGCACTGTGACAGATAAGTCCCTTTATTAAAACTCACTTGTCCAACTCCAATGCCTTATTAGAACTTATTTACTGTCTCTTTTCAGTCTTTACCACAAAATGTTTTCAGGTTAATCTTGCTAAAGCACAGCTTTTACTAATAGCTTTTATCATTGCTCTCTAAATCTTATCAGATTCTGTTTGGCATATTCTAGGAACTAAAACAAGATCAACGTGGCTTAACCACAGTAGGTGCAAGGATCTATTCACATCATCTTGGTATATTTCTTCTCATTCCTGGAATAGCATTAACTCATAAAAGGCATTCCAATATTTACTTCTGTAGCACCCTTTAATTCATGATCTGTCTCTAGGTTCATAGATGTGCCTTATCTCAACTAGAATGCAAACTCTTTGAGGTCAGGTGCCATGGTTTTATGTCTTTGTATCTACCTCACAGTGTCTATGGATAAAAAGAAATTCTGAAATACCAGAGAGACAGGGGTCAAGTAACGCCCAAAAGAGCTACTGTTTTCTTCCAGCTGTTCTGAAGGACTCTTGAGTACAGAACACACCAATGTTGCCTAGAACTTTCCAGTTGCAAAATTTGCAAGTGCTTATTTCCATGTTTAGCCTACACTTAGCATTCTGTTTTTTCCCACTTATCCCAACCTTACCCTTATCCACTGCCTTGTATATTATGGATATTAAAATAAGTTGCATATTGTTAGTTCCTTGAAGGCAAGGACTAGGTCTCATTCATCTCAGTGTTTACCCTCCCCCATAGCACACAGGGCATTACTTTTCACATACTAGGTGAATAATAAATAGAGTTTAAATAAAGTATAACAACAGTGACAGGTTAATAGCAGACATACCACAGACCATGTACTTTCAGTTTGTGCTCATCTGTTATTTTTCCAAATGGATTGTATCCCAAATGGAATTCTTCATTTCCCAAAACAAGCCTGTCATCTCCCTTACTCTTCTGTCTTTGGCATCAGTGGCACAGAGAATCTTTCAGTGTCCAAGCTACATACTTTAGAGGTGTCTTTGATGAAAGTAAAATGGACATGGCAATGTATCAAGGCTGAAGCATTCCATAGACATTTGGAAACTAAGGTGGAGGCGGAAGGACCATTTTTTAGAGAGGAGGACATTGCCCTTGTTCTTCCTGTGAGAATGGAAAGAGGAAGGATAAAGATGTATAGAGGCAGAGATGAGTCAGGTTGATGAGTTGGGGTAAGGACACACAAGGGACTGAATCTCTGTAGAGGTCATCTGCTAACGCTGGGGGTGGACTGAGGCTTGAGGAGAGAAGGGGAGATCGGAAATAACTGGTGGGAGGAACTGCCTTGGGTTTCAACAAGCTTGAAATTCTATCTACATCAAGGATCCTGAATCAACATGACATTCCTAAATAAAGGTCCCATTGTTTGTAGTTTTTGAAAAATGACTGTAGAGGCTGACTAAATTAAAAATGCCTCTTGGACAATTCATGGGTATAAGATGGATGTTCTTTGTGTAGAGTGCCCCACTTATACAGGCCCCATTTGGAACACAGTAGGACACAGTTCCTTTTATCCAAAAAGTCATTCGAGATATAGTGTTAGATGATTTTCCTTTGTAATTGCTCCACTGTAATAATTAGGATGTGACAGAAGGTAGATTCCTAATAATTAGTCTTATTATTAATTTTACTTGAAGACATATGCCCATAACCCATATTTTTGTTCTTCTAACCTCATCCAACCTTTAGCTTTATGTGGGTCTTTTACCTTGTTTTTTACATTTTTTTCAAAGACTGTATTTATTTGAGAGAGAAAGAGAGTAAGAAGTGGGACAGAGCGGGAGGGAGAGGGACAAGCAGACTCCACGCTGAGTGTAGAGCCTGACTCAGGGTTGAATCCCACAACCTTGAGATCATGACCTGAGCCAAAATCAAGAATCAGATGCTTAACTGACTGAGCCATGTAGGCACCCCTCTTCTTGTTTTAAAACAGGCACAGAAAACCACATAAAACAAAAGTAGAGCTCAGTGAATTATTATGTGAATAGTAGCCTTGTAATGACCATCCTAAGGAAAAAAAAAAGCCCACCCCAGAAACTCCTCCAAATGCCCAATCTCAAATACAGTCCCCCTTCCTCTCCAAATATAACCACTACCCTGAATTTTAGAGTCATTAAGTCATTGTATTCTTTATGGTTGCCTCACCCAATGGTGAATGAGTAGGCACTATGGAATAATCTTGCCCAATTTTTAAAAACTTGATGTATCTCTTAAGCCTCTATTAATCTGTAAGCTCTCCTTCCATCCATTTCTTCTTCCATACAATTTAAGTGGTGAAGAACTCATGCTGTTTAGCAGAGTTCCCCGTAGCCTGCCTATTACTGACTGCACACTCATGGCGCCTTTCACCATGTTCCTCTGTGTATCCTGGTGGGGTCCCATCTGGATCAGTCTCATGGGTTCACTGGTTAGCTGCCACTGTTGCTCAGTTTCAAAATGTCCACATTCTACAATTTTATTTTCACTCTGACTGGAATGAGGTTTTCTGAGCGGTAATTCACATATCATAAAATTAACCATCTTAAAGTGTATAATTCAGTGGTTCTCAGTATTTTCACAATCATCACCATAGTGTGTTGTCATTGCTATGTGTTTGGTTAGAGTGTTTCCTACGCCAGTTACGGAATGTCTGCGTTCTTTGTGGTGTGTGGTCACTGAAGTCTCTGCTTGGCTAGCTTTGTGCTCCGTTAATGAGCATGCAGATTTCCTCAAATGCCTGGGACCGTGAGTCTCCCAGTCATCACCCCAAAGTTCTGTGTGTAGGTTGGGGCAGTTTTCAATCAGGCCTTGGTCTTTACTTCCTCCTTGTGCAGAGAACAAACGTCAGTCTGCCATGAGTTTTGGGTCCTCTCGTGCTCTTACCGAGCATGAACCAAACCTACAAATGAGTGTGTCCATTAAATTCCCAGGAATATATTGGAGATTTTCAAAGTCTCTGTTGACCTCTCATTCCCCAGCCGGTTTAGTTTTGTTTTGTTTTTTGTTTGTTTTAAGATTTTGGATTGGCCAATGTTTGCCTCATTTGCTTTTCTTCAGCTATCGTTTGTACCATTTAACTGGCTCAGACAGAACTGAAGTTAAACAATTGTTCCTGAATAATTTTAACAAAAACCCCCAGGGAAAAGTCTTTTTGCAATAGCTGAACTCCGTGTCAATTTTTTTTCCACTCTCCAGGAATCGTTTTTTTTTTTGCCCCCATTTGGAGCAATATTAGCCCTGCTGAGAATACCTGACAGAATATTCCACACTCGTGTGTATCACACACAGAACACCTGCATAAAAAAAATATCACTGCCTCTACCAACAGCATCATATGTTATTTCAAGGGTTTTATACTAATCCTAAAAAATTATAAGAGAGGGGTGTCTGGGTGGCTCGTTGGTTAAGTATCTGCCTTCGACTCAGGTCATGATCCCAAGGTCCAGGGATTGAGTCCTGCATCAGGCTCCCTCCTCAGTGGGGAGTCTGCTTCTCCCTCTACCTCTGCCCCTTTTCCCTCTTCATGCTCTCCCACCCCCTCAAATAAATAAAATATTTTTTAAAAATAATGAGCAATAATTACATAGTCAATATTCTTTTAGTTCCAACATGTTGTGAACAATTTGTGCCCTCTATATTGGAAAGTCTGTTTTGCTGGATATAAAATTATTGCCTCACCTTTGCTTTCCTTGAATATCTTAAAATATTACTCATTTCCCCCGTGGCATAAAACATTCTTGTTAAAGTCTATGATCTGACTTCAATTTTCCTTGTAAGCCTCATTCTCTATCCAGGATGCCTAAAGAATTTTTCTTTTTCTTTAAAGGTCAGTTAATTTTACTATAACATATTCCTGGTTTTTGTCATTTTGGGTCAATATGCTCAGTACACAGTATATATATATATATATATACACACACACACACACACACACACACACACAAATATATATATACAAACACACATATATACATATATTTATTATATATATATTTATTTATGTGTATACACATATATACACATAAATAAATAAATATATATACATATATGTGTGTGTGTGTATATATACACATAATTAATAAATATATATTTATTTATGTGTGTTGTGTGTATTTATTTTGTTCCCTTGCCTACTTTCCTTCTTCAGGGGCTCTGATCATCTGTATGCTGGACCTTCTTTTCTTGCCTTCCATATGTGCTACTTTTGCTCAAGTTATCTCAGCTCTTCATTTATTTTTTTATTTTAAGAATCTTCCTCAAAAATTTGCCATGAAGGTACACCTTATTTAAAGTGTTCTTACCACAAAAAATAATAATAAATGCTATCCCTATCAAAATCCCATCAATTTTTTTCAAAGAAATGGAACAAATAATCCTAAAATTTATATTGAACCAGAAAAGACCTTGAATAGCCAAAGGAATATTGAAAAAGAAAGCCAAAGTTGGTGGCATCACAATTCTGGACTTCAAGCTCTATTACAAAGCTGTCATCATCAAGACAGTATGGTACTGGCACAAAAAGACACATAGACCAATGGAACAGAATAGAGAGCCCAGAAATAGACCCTCAACTTTATGGTCAACTAATCTTCAACAAAGCAGGAAAGAATGTCCAATGGAAAAAAGACAGCCTCTTCAACAAATGGTGCTGGGAAAATTGGACAGCCACATGCAGAAAAATGAAATTGGAATATTTCCTTACACCACACACAAAAATAGACTCAAAATGGATGAAGGACCTCAATGTGAGAAAGGAATCCATCAAAATCCTTGAGGAGAACACAGGCAGCAATCTCTTCGACCTCAGCCGCAGCAACGTCTTCCTAGGAACATCACCAAAGGCAAGGGAAGCAAGGGCAAAAATGAACTACTGGGACTTCATCAAAATCAAAAGCTTTTGCACAGCAAAGGAAACAGTTAACAAAACAAAAAGACAACTGACGGAATGGGAGAAGATATTTGCAAACAACATATCAGATGAAGGGCTAGTATCCAAAATCTATAAAGAGCTTAGCAAACTCAACACCCAAAGAACAAATAATCCAGTCAAGAAATGGGCAGAGGACATGAACAGACATTTTTGCAAAGAAGACATCCAGATGGCCAACAGACACAGGAAAAAGTGCTCCACATCCCTCGGCATCAGGGAAATACAAATCAAAACCACAGTGAGATACCACCTCACACCAGTCAGAATGGCTGAAATTAACAAGTCAGGAAATGGCAGATGCTGGTGAGGATGTGCAGAGAGGGGAACCCTCCTACACTGCTGGTGGGAATGCAAGCTTGTGCAACCACTCTGGAAAATAGCATGGAGGTTCCTCAAAAAGTTGAAAATAGAGCTACCTTATGACCCAGCAATTGCACTACTGGGTATTTAACCTAAAGATACAAACGTAGTGATCCGAAGGGGCACGTGGACATGAATGTTTATAGCAGAAATGTCCACAAAAGCCAAACTATGGAAAGAACCTAGATGTACATCAGCAGATGAATGGATAAAGAAGAAGTGGTATATATATACAATGGAATACTATGCAACCATCAAAAGACATGCAATCTTGCCATTTGCGACAATGTGGATGGAACTAAAGGGTATTATGCTTAGCAAAAAAAGTCAATCAGAGAAAAGACAACTCTCATATGATCTCCCTGATATGAGAAAGTGGAGAAGCAACATGGGGGGTTTTGGGGGTAGGAAGGCAGGAAGACAAACCATAAGAGACTCTTAATCTCACAAAACAAACTGAGGGTTGCCAGGGGGAGGGGGGTAGGGAGAGGGTGGTGGGGTTATGGACATTGGGGAGGGTATGTGCTATGGTGAGTTCTGCGAAGTGTGTAAACCTGGCGATTCACAGACCTATACCCCTGGGGCTAATAATACATTATATGTTTATAAAAAATTTTTTTAAATAATAATAAATATCGGTCTATTCAGGTTGTCAATTTCTTTCTGGTTCACTTTTGGGAGTTTATAGTTTTCCAGGAATGCATCCATTTCATCTAGGTTGCTTAGCTTATTGGCATATAACTGTTGATAATAACTTCTGATGATTGTTTCTACTTCCTTGGTGTTAGTTGTGATCTCTCCCTTTTCATTCATAATTTTATTAATTTGAGCTTTCTCTCTTTTCTTTTGGATTACTGTGGCCAATGGTTTATCGATCTTACTGATTCTTTCAAAAAACCAGCTTCTAGTTTCATTGATATGTTCTACTGTATCTCTAGTTTCTACCTCATTGATCTCTGCTCTAATCTTGATTATTTCCCTTCTTTTGTGTGGAGTTGGTTTGATTTGTTGTTGATTCTCCAGTTCTTTAAGGTGTAGAGACAGCTGGTGTATTCTGGATTTTTCAATTTTTTTAAAAATTTCTTTTCAGTGTAACAGTATTCATTGTTTTTGCACCACACCCAGTGTTCCATGCAATATGTGCCCTCCCCAATACCCACCACCTGGTTCCCCCACCCTCCCACCCCCCGCCCCTTCAAAGCCCTCAGGTTGTTTTTCAGAGTCCATAGTCTCTCATGGTTCACCTCCCCTTCCAATTTCCCTCAACTCCCTTCTCCTCTCCATCTCCCCATGTCCTCCATGTTATTTGTTATGCTCCACAAATAAGTGAAACCATATGATAATTGGCTCTCTCTGCTTGACTTATTTCACTCAGCATAATCTCTTCCAGTCTTGGATGGCTATGTATTTCCCCCTTAGGACCGCCTCTGCTGTATCCCATAGGTTTTGGACCGAAGTGTCTTCATTCTCATTGGTTTCCATGAATTGTTTAAGTTCTTCTTTGATCTCCTGATTGATCCAAGCATTCTTAAGCAAGGTGGTCTTTAGCTTCCAGGTGTTTGGGTTCCTTCCAAACTTTTCCTTGTGATTGAGCTCCAGTTTCAAAGCATTGTGATCTGAGAATATGCAGGGAATAATCTCAGTCTTTTGGTATCAGTTGAGTCCTGAGTTATGACCCAGTATGTGGTCTAATCTGGAGAAGGTTCCATGTGCACGTGAGAAGAATGAGTGTTCTGTTGTTTTAGGGTGGAATGTTCTGTATATATCTATGAGATCCATCTGGTCCAGTGTGTCATTCAATGCTCTTGTTTCTTTATTGATTTTCTGCTTCGATGATCTGTCTATTACTGAGAGAGGTGTGTTAAGATCTCCTACTATTAATGTATTCATATCAATATGACTCTTTATCTTGATTAATAGTTTTCTTATGTAATTGGCTGCTCCCATATTGGGGGTGTAGATATTTACAATTGTTAGATCATCTTGGTGGATAGTCCCTTTAAGAATGATGTAGTGTCCTTCTGTATCTCTGACTACAGTCTTTAGTTTAAAGTCTAATTTATCTGATATGAGAATCGCTACCCCGGTCTTCTTTTGAGGTGCAATCTATACTTTTAATGCCGTTCCGATCAAAATTCCACCAGTATTTTTCAAAGAGCTGGAGCAAATAATCCTAAAATTTGTATGGAATCAGAAGAGACCCCGAATCGCTAAGGAAATGTTGAAAAACAAAAATAAAACTGGTGGCATCACGTTACCTGATTTCAAGCTTTACTACAAAGCTGTGATCACCAAGACAGCATGGTACTGGCATAAAAACAGACACATGGACCAGTGGAACAGAGTAGAGAGTCCAGATATGGACCTTCAACTCTATGGTCAAATAATCTTCGACAAAGCAGGAAAAAATATACAGTGGAAAAAAGACAGTCTCTTCAATAAATGGTGCCGGGAAAATTGGACAGCTATATGTAGAAGAATGAAACTCGATCATTCTCTTACACCGTACACAAAGATAAACTCGAAATGGATAAAAGACCTCAACGTGAGACAGGAATCCATCAGAATCCTAGAGGAGAACATAGGCAGTAACCTCTTCGATATCAACCACAGCAACTTCTTTCAAGATATGTCTCCAAAGGCAAAGGAAACAAAAGTGAAAATGAACTTTTGGGACTTCATCAAGATCAAAAGCTTCTGCACAACGAAGGAAACAGTCAACAAAACAAAGAGGCAACCCACGGAATGGGAGAAGATATTTGCAAATGACAGTACAGACAAAAGGTTGATATCCAGGATCTATAAAGAACTTCTCAAACTTAACACACACAAAACTGATAATCATATCAAAAAATGGGCATATACACTATGGAGTATTATGCCTCCATCAGAAAGGATGAATACCCAACTTTTGTAGCAACATGGACAGGACTGGAAGAGATTATGCTGAGTGAAATAATTCAAACAGAGAGAGTCAATTATCATATGGTTTCACTTATTGGTGGAGCATAACAAATAATATAGAGGACAAGGGTAGATGGAGAGGAGAAGGGAGTTGAGGGAAATTGGAAGGGGAGGTGAACCATGAGAGACTATGGACTCTGAAAAACAACCTGAGGGCTTTGAAGGGGCGGGGGGTGGGAGGGTGGGGGAACCAGGTGGTGGGTATTGGGGAGGGCACAGATTGCATGGAGCACTGGGTGTGGTGAAAAAACAATGAATACTGTTACGCTGAAAATAAATAAAAAATTTAATTAAAAAAATGGGCAGAAGATATGAACAGATACTTCTCTAATGAAGACACACAAATGGCTATCAGACACATGAAAAAATGTTCATCATCACTAGCCATCAGAGAGATTCAAATTAAAACCACATTGAGATACCACCTTATACCAGTTAGAATGGCCCAAATTAGCAAGACAGGAAACAACTTGTGTTGGAGGGGATGTGGAGAAAGGGGAACGCTCTTACACTGTTGGTGAGAATGCAAGTTGGTGCAGCCACTTTGGAGAACAGTGTAGAGATTCCTCAAGAAGTTAAAAATAGAGCTTCCCTATGACCCTGCAACTGCACTACTGGGTATTTACCCCAAAGATACAGATGTAGTGAAAAGAAGGGCCATCTGTACCCCAATGTTCATAGCAGCAATGGCCACGGTCACCAAACTGTGGAAAGAACCAAGATGCCCTTCAACGGACGAATGGATAAGGAAGATGTGGTCCATGTACACTATGGAGTATTATGCCTCCATCAGAAAGGATGAATACCCAGCTTTTGTAGCAACATGGACGGGACTGGAAGAAATGATGCTGAGTGAAATAAGTCAAGCAGAGAGAGTCAAGTATCATATGGTTTCACTTATTTGTGGAGCATAACAAATAACATGGAGGACATGGGGAGATGGAGAGGAGAAGGGAGTTGAGGGAAATTGGAAGGGGAGGAGAACCATGAGAGATATGGACACTGAAAAACAACCTGAGGGTTCTGAAGGGGCGGGGGGTGGGAGGTTGGGGGAACCAGGTGGTGGGTATTGGGGAGGGCATGTATTGCATGGAGCACTGGGTGTGGTGCAAAAACAATGAATACTGTTACACTGAAAAGAAATTTAAAAAATAATAATAATAATAAATAAAGGGGGTGGCGGAGAACTTTAAGAGGTAAAAATAAAATTTTCTTCCTCTTAATCTTCTGTTTCTCTTAAAGCATTATTTGTTGTGTTTATTTGCTCTTGTATTTCTTCTAGTTTATTATTCATTTCTAGGTTGAACTTATCCCATTATCCTAGTTATTTTTCAAGTTTGGAACCTTAATTTATGAGTGTCTAATTCTGAATTATATTATTTATATTACTCTTTCATAGTTGGTATTATTTTTATCTATCTTGAGTTTAATATGTGGCAATATTGATCTATTTTTAAATCATGCTTTTCTGATATGTTTCCATGTTCTGAAGGACTATTATATTGTTCCTTTTTCTCTTTTCTTATAGTAACTTTATATGAAATTTTTAACATGAAACATTTCTTTTGCTTATTTTGATGTCAATTTATTTTGACTCAACTTTTAGAAAGAGGAAGAATTCATAAAGATTTTCTAACTTTACTGGGTCCCATCTTCTGCTGTCTTGGTTAAACAATATGGCCTCTTGCTTTCTAAGATTTCTTGTATCTGTTTCCCTCCCCAACTTTTATTTGGACCTTCTCTTTTCCTCTTCTCTATTATTCCTCACATGTTCAAATTTTATTCAACTTCTAAGATTTCCCTTCAATATGAGGCTCCATCATGGATGGGGAGTCCTAGTAGGTCAATTTTAATAGATCATAGGGAAATATACAGCTCCAGCCCCTTCAGACCTTAACATCTTATAATTTGTTATTATTTCATTTTATTTAATATTCTGTATATAATTTTCTATATGTCTCAAAAATTTATCATTTTATCAAAATATTTATCATTTTCATTGGTTGTATGCAAGTCCATTAAGTTAAAATACAAAAATCTTATAACCATCTCTCTCTCTCTTTTTTTTAAAAGATTTTATTTATTTATTTGACAGATAGATCACAAGTAGGCAGAGAGGCAGGCAGAGAGGGAAGGGAGGAAGCAGTCTCCCTGCTGAGCAGAGAGCCCGATGCGGGGCTCGATCCCAGGCCGATGGGATCATGACCTGAGCCGAAGGCAGCGGCTTTAACCCACTGAGCCACCCAGGCGCCCCTAACCATCTCTCTATTAATGGCTATTTGGGATATATCCAGTTTTCCATGATAATAAATGACACATAATGCTTTCCTTCTTCTGAATTATATCTTTAAAACAAATACCCTAGAGTGAGATTATTCAGTAAAAAGGTATGAACATTTTTATGACTCTTGCTAAAAACTGCCAGATTGTTCATCAAATTGACTGAAATAATTTAGCATGTCACTAAAAATGTATAAATGTTTCAATTTCCCCAAAAGCTGTCTCACTAGTTTTAATAATATCCCTTTATTGTTGCTAATTTTAGAGTTATAAAGTGACAGTTCATCATTGTTTTAATTTGCACTTCTTTAATTGTTGGCAAGACTATACACTGTTTCCTATGTTAATTTACTAATGGTGTTTCATCTTATGTAATGATTCTTCATATACTTTGACCACCATCTACAGTGAACTTAATTCAAATTCATAAAAAGTCAGTATATTTTGAAATGTCATCATATGTATTAAATATTTTCTATTTCATCACTTAACTTTTACCTTGGTTTCATTGTATTTTAGTTTTATTAATTTTCTATTTAATCACCCTGCTTATCTTTTCCCTTTAATTTTTCTCCTTTAATCAAACATTATCTCCCTCCAAAGACTGAATAATTGCTCTATTTTCTCTTTTCCCTGTAATTAAATTTTCCTAAACATTTGACACTTTAATTTTTATGTTGTTGATCATGATATATTACAGGAGATATAGGTCTAAGTTAATTTCTCCCTATGGTAATGTCAAGTTGTTTCAATAGCATTTATGAAAATGAACCCCTTCCCTGTTGCTTTGTTAAATGTAGCTGGACGTGTATTGAAATCATGCATATTGATTAACATCTATACTTACATGTGCCAGAGGGCACCTAACTAGATTTAAACAGGTTATGTTATTTATGCTGCTTTTTGAGAAACAGTCATATCCTCAAATGTTATAGTGGCAAGTGTTCACAAGTAGCCCTTTATCCTTCCCTTCCCTTCTTTTCCTTCTTTCTATGGAGAGCTCAATTCATCTCTTGTCTGTATTCCCACCACAAACATGAGTTGCCAGCAGACAGAGACAGAGAGGTAGACAGACAGACACAGAGGGGGCCTATCTACATAGAGATGTGTGTCTCCTATTGGTTCTATGTCTCTGGTTAACGGCGGACAATGCAGTAATGTGTTCCATATGGAGTTTCCAGTCCTGCTTTTCCAGTTCTTGTCCTTTCGCCCCAGTCTGGCATTCCTTTGGGTCTTACCCTAAATGTCACCTCCTTGTGAAAGCATAACAGCCTTCTATGCTTTATGGATGGACAATGGGTGGAGGGTGAAAAGATCCAACACATGTATTCAAAATCCTTCCATAGAAAACTCTTTCCTTGTTCTCCAGCATCCAACTCTTCTCTGACAGGAGTAAAAATAATGCTGACTGGAAGAAAGAATGCTTTGGAGAGCTTCACACTTCCACACATTCCTTACATTAGGCGGTAGATATGTTTCCAGAGTGTGAGATGAGTCATAATAAATTTAGCTGTATTTTCTCAATGAGTGGAGTTACAATATGTACCTTCCCTGTGGCATCATTGACAAGTAATTTTGGAAGCCAAAACTTTGGTAAAGAAAATACATTAGGATTGTTACAGAGTCTCCTGCAATTTTTTGAATTTTTATGCTGCTCCCTGAGGAGCTGTGGGCCTTAATGCCAGAATACTTACAAAGATAGTAAAAGAGGAGAAGAGGAATATGGGAATGTGTGTCATTTTACGAAGCCCTACAGGATAGTCTTATACCTGCCTGCTAAACATACACACACACACACACACACACACACACACACACTGAAAACCCCTGAAGCAAGGTACACTGATTATGTTCTATAAGTTCACATTTTTTGCCTTATCAGGTTTTCTTAAAGTGAAGCCCACCTGTGGAGCACACGGCCATCCAAACCCTCTGATATGCCAGAGAATGTAAACAGATATAAAGAGGACCATCAGTAATTTTTAAATTAAATTGAATCTTCAACAATAGATATTTCCAAAAGAAAGGTTTTTACATTTGGCAGTCCTTGCTCTGTAGCTTAACTAAGCTGGCACACTTTTGAGTTTAGGCGGCAATAAAAATGAATGATCAAAAAAACTGCTTCAGAGGCAACTTTTAAGCTTTGGATATTCAGGCTAGGACTCATGAGACATCATTTCCTACTGGGCATTGGGCCTGCGATGAAGGCAAACAGCAGCTGTGTGAACGCAATATCATTTCTTAAGGATCAAGTATCCAGAGATAACTTTGGACATGGAAATCTCTATTTACTGAGCTCCTGTGATGACTGTGACACTATGCTACAGGTGTTTAAACATTCTAATTTTCACAGAAACCTTGGGAAGTAGGGAATATGTTGGTAGAATTACAAAACTGGGGCTTGGAGTTCAGAAAGCGTCCAAGTTCATATAGTAGTATGTGGTAAATATTTGGAATCCAATTCTTTCTGATCATAAACTGCTGCCTTGAACCACCAAATTTCAACATAGCAGAAACAATCTAGCAGCATTCTCAGCTAGACAGAGAGCAGAGGATTAGCAGCAAATGGCACCAGGGACGGTTGTAGAAATGGTGACACTGGAGCTTCTTACTGCTTTCTATGTATCAGTGGCTGTGGAATGATAGTGCTGTAAAGTAGAAAGTAATCACAACCCACAGTGTGGCTGTCCTCATGCCCACAATGACTTGAAGAAACAAGGAGGCCACTCAATCAGTGTTAACATTGATGAAGGCCATTTCTCTTGAGAGAAAGGAGAGGAGTAAAATAAAAATTAACCAAATCAGCCTTCTTGACACCGTTTCTTATCATATGCCATTTGCCTTAAGAAGGGTGGCCCAGTTGGTTAAGCGTCTGCCTTTAGCTCGGGTCATGGTCTCAGGGTCCTGGGATGGAGCCCCATGTCAGGCTCCCTGCTCAGCAGGGAACCTGCTTCTCCCTCTCTCTCTCTACCCCTACCCTCCTACCCTCATTACCTGCACTCATGCTAACTCTCTCTCTCTCTAATAAATAAAGTCTTCACAAAAAAAAAGAATTAAGCCCATCTCTTCCATGCTCTAATTCAGCATTGATAAAAGCATTTTAGTCATTCTCTGTCTTCTTTTGACACTCTCAAGGCAATCTGAGCTTTAATCTTCCTGATTTAATCTCCCTTTCTAGAGTCTTGGGCCATGGATTCATACTTGACTTTTTATTGAACTTTCTGAAATCACAGTCTATGATGGGCTTTTGTGCACAGCTTCTTCTTTCTTTGCTTTTTAGAAAAGGTTTTATTTTATTTTATTTTATTTTGCTGGTTCAAAGGATAGATGTGTTTTTTTTTTAATTTTTTATTTCTTTACAGTGTAACAGTATTCATTGTTTTTTTCACCACACCCAGTGCTCCATGCAATCCGTGCCCTTCCTAAGACCCACCACCTGGTTCCCCCAACCTCCCACCCCCCGCCCCTTCAAAACCCTCAGGTTGTTTTTCAGAGTCCATAGTCTCTCATTTTTAATCTCTGCACCCAACATGGGGCTCAAACCCACAACCCTGAGATCAAGAGTTGTGAGTTCCACTGACCAAGCCAGCTAGGCATCTCACGCCCTTTCTTTGCTTTTATAAATACTATGGTACTCCCTATCTTTCACAGTTACCATTACTTCTCTTAATTTTAGTACAGTCTACCCAAACTGGGGATCTTTGAATCTGTGTATCAGTCCACTGTCAGTACTGTACTAAAGAACATAACATTAAAGTCAAATACCTACTGGTTACACTTAGCTGGAACACTGTCCCAAATTTGTGTGTGGGCTCTCTTATCTGATTAGCAGGGTGAAGCTTTAAGAATTCCTTTGGCTCAGGGGCACCTGGGTCATTCAGTTAAGTGTTTGACTTCAGCTCAGGTCATAATCTTGGGGTCCCAGGATCAAGCTCTGTGCCAGGATCCACACTCATCTACTTGAGGATTCTCTCTCTCCTCCCCACCTTCTTTCTCTCTCACACTCTTAAATGAATGCATTTAAATTAAAAAAAAAAAAAAAAGAATTCCTTTTGCTCAGATATGGAAAAGGCCATGCAGCCTAAGTGTATGCCCTTCTCTTGAACAACCCACTTTCCCACCCACCAAATCCTGGCCCTCTGACTTAATCTTCCACAGGCAGTACAGAAGAACCAACCCTGAGAATTAGATCACCTCTCCCTAGCCCCCTCCTTGTCCTGCCAGACCATTCTAATGTGTAGACATGAATTTGAGGATACACAGGGAAGAGATTCTAATAAAGAGGACTTCTCTAAGAAAGAATGTGGCCTAAGTTCCTATTACTGATTGAAAAGCATGAGGGAAAAGAATACAAAGTGAACACACCATCACAAAGAGAGGGGGTCCACCACTTGCAAAAAAGATGTTACTGGAAATCATGAGACAAATTCTAGAAATTAACTCACATTGTTATCTTGACCAATACTTGCCTATTTTAGAGGTAACAAGTTTGGTTATTTATGGAATGCCTTTCTCAACCTCAAGCACATAAAGCCCTCTTTTTGAGAGTTAAAGCTGCCAGCAAGGTGAGTAAAGAATCTGGATGCTATTCAATGGAAGAACTCTAGCCATTATAAGTATAGTTGAAATGTGCCATCGCTGCTCTATCTTGCTTTTATTTTTTACAGACACGATGTAAGCATCATCCAAAACAGCCATCTATCAGTTTAAGAAGTCCATAGTATTCTCCCAGAAACATCACTACCCACTTGCTTTTTATCATGTTTCATCATCATGTTTCTCCTTGTGTCTTTGGATTTAGATCTTGCAAATCTTAACCCCTACCAGTTGAGTTTTTTCAGATAAAGTACATACATCTATTACAGTATTCTAATCATGAATTCTACTCATATATCTCAGCAAAACCTAGGAGATAATATTAACCCCATTTATGAAATCTTTAAGGTCACTTTGGTCATGACCCATTCTTTATACAGTGGATATTAGTATCTGAAGCCATGAGAAAGTATCTTCATATATTTACCTTGTGGATTACTGGGTACCTTATTCCATTTTCATTCTTCTACAGCAAGTTTTTTAAACTTTTTAAAGTCATAATTCTTCTTCAATGAATTTTTAAGCAGAAGCTTAAAAGGCAAATGGATAAAAATTATCGTTGTTCTGGGTAAGCAGTTGGAGGAGGTCTGAAGCCTCACCAATACCGATCCCCTCCCATTCCTTCTCTACCATCTGTGTCAGTCCCAGAGGCATTTACTCATACTCAAGTTGCTTCATGCTCCAGGCACAACTTGGCTTTACCTGTTTTCCTCCATAGAACCTAATTTGTTGCATTTTTCCCATGTTTTTAATTTCAGTCCATAACATTCTCAATCTAATCAGTGGGACTGAATATCTCCTGCATCTTGGTGACTTAAGTGTCCATATGACTTGGCAGGTGTAAATATCCCTACAGTGTAAGAGGGTAATTTATCTGGTCACAACAGCTGGTTGAATACACACATTAGGATTATCCAGATCCATTTGCTGTGACTTTGTTTTAATCACACATCCTTCTGCTCTTACAAACTTTTCCAAGTAAAATGGAATCTCTGTTGAACAATTTCTATTTAAATTACTTGAAAAATTAATGAAATACTTAATTCCATCTGTAAAATATATTGTCCAATGGCCATTGTATGCTGAATCCTCAAGGATAAAAAGTTGTTCTAGTATACGCACCCACACTGCATCTACCATTGGGCTCTGTGCATATTAAATATAAGTTTCATTTTATTCCCAAGTCTGTTTATTCAAATTTTACCTGTTATTATAATTATCAGATTTAATTAAAATATTAGTTAAATCAAATAAACAGAAGTTTAATAAAAATGTGAGTTGTTCTTTGTGTAAAAGTTAAACTCAATAGTGAGGCGAAAGACAGTATCAACAAAATGAGAAAAGCCACAGATTGGAAAACAAATGTGCAGAGTACACAAAACATACAAAGATCTTACACCTCAACAAGAACACAAACAGCCCAATTACAAAATGGACCAAAGACAGATACCTCACCAAAGAAGACATACAGATGGCAAATAAACATATGAAAAGATGTTCCCTACCACATGTCATTCCACGAGTGCAAATTAAGACAATGAGATACCACTAATACCTATGAGAATGGCAAAAATCTAATGCTGACAACACCAAATGCTGATGAGGATATGGAGCAACGGGAATTCTCTTTCATTGTTGGTAAGAATGCAAAATGGCAGAGCCACTTTGGAAGCTAGTCTGACAGTTTCTTATAAAACTAAACAGACTCTTACAATACAATCTAGCAATCATGCTCCATGGTGCTTACCCAGTAGAGTTGAAAACTTACGTCCATGCCAAAACCTGCACATAGACGTTTATGGCAGCTTTATTCATAATTGCCAAAACTTGGAAGCAACCAAAATGCTCTTCAGGGAATGAACAGATAAACTAACTGTGATACATCCCGACAATGGAATATTATTCACCACTAAAATGAAACGAGTTATGAGGCCATGAAAAGACATGCAGGAACCTCACTTAGTGCATACCACTAAGTAAAAGAAGGCACTCTGAAAAGGCCATATACTTTATGATTCCAACAACATGACATTTTGGAAAAGGCAAAGCTATGGAGACTATAAAAATATTAGTGGTTGCCAAGGGTTGGAAGAGGGAGGAAGAGATGAATAGGCACCACAGAGAAGATTGTTAGGAATGTGAAAATACTCTACAAGCTGCTCTAATGATGGATATATATATAATTTTACATTTGTCTAAACTCATAGAATGCACAACACTAAGAGTGAACCATAATGTAAAATAGGAACTTTGGATGATTATAGATTTGTTACAATTGATGAACCTCCAAGGACACATGTTCCACTCTTACGGGGAATACTGATAATGGGGAAGAGGATGCATGGGTGGGGGGCGGGGCAGGTGGTACATGGAAAATCTCTGTTCCTTCCCCTCAATTTTTTAACAAATCTAAAACTGCTCTAAAAATTGTCTTAATTCTAAACAAGTTAAATTGAATACTTCAAAAAGACTTTATAAATGCAAGTCACTGTAAAATTATATGGGCAAGACATCTGTGAACTAATGAAGAGAACAGTAAAAGCCTGGAAGGATTTTGTACTCAGTTGCACTGTAGTGTCATCAAATTCATTACCTAGTTTAAAGAAATACAAATTGTAAATGTTAAAGGAGGGACAGTTAATGCAAAGGAAAAAACAGCCTGATGTTAAATACTGATCAAAAATGTACCTTTTTGGGGGGCATCTGGGTGGTTCAGTGGGTTAAGCCTCTGCCTTCAGCTCAGGTCATGATCTCAGGGTCCTGGCGTCAAGTCCCACATCCGGCTCTCTGCTCGACGGGGAGCCTGCTTCTCCTCTCTCTATGCCTAGTTGTGATCTCTCTCTCTCTGTGTCAAATAAATAAATAAAAAATCTTTTTTAAAATGTACCTTTTTTGTTTTAAATTAAAATGTTAGTATTTTTATATAAACACTCTCATTAATCCCTACAACTGTCACTGAAAAATTAACTAGTGAAACCACACTTGAATCAATCACAGTCAAAGTGATGAAAAGACAGACAATCTTAAAAACAGAAAGAGATAAATGACACGATATATAAGAGAACATTAACGCAAATGATACCTGGATCACCAAAAGAAAAAAACAGAGGCCAGAAGACAAAGAAGTAACATGTTTAAGGTACTGAAAAAAATTTTAAACTTTTCACTCAAAATTCTACATCCACAAAAGTATCCTTCAAAAATGAAGGCAAAACAAAGACATTTTCATATTTAAAGAAAAAAAAAAGCTGAGAATATATGTCATGACCATACCTAGGAAAGTTCTTCAGGATGAAGAGAAAGGACACCAAGGGGTAACTCGTATCTCCAGGATGTAATTAACAGCACTTGAATTAGCAAATATGTAGGTAAATATAAATATATCTAATTTTCTTTTCCAAAGTTTTAAATTATTTTGTGTTTACAACATACATAGATGTGATATATATGAAAACTATAGGACAGAAGATGAGGTTACAAATTGTGCTGTTACAAATTTCTTCTATTTTATGTGAAATAATGCAGTATTAATTCTATGTAGACCACCAAAATTAAAGATTCATGTTGCAATCTGTAGAGCAATCACTGGAAAATAGCAAAGAGGTAAAATTTCACAGTCAATAGGGAAATTAAAATGGAATACCAAAAATATTCAATTAACCTCCCCCTAAAAGGAAGAGAGAAATACATGGGAAAAGGATAGGAGACAAATAAAGAACAAAAAAGCAAAATGGTAAACCTAAGTTAAAATGAATAATTACACTAAACCAACTATCTTTAAAAAACATATACAAATGGTTTAAACCTGCCAAGTAATAGTAAGAGGTGGATGAATTATGCAAAAAAGCAAGATTCTACTATATGCTATCTAAACCACTTTGAATATAAAGACACAATATAGTTAAAAGTAAAATGATGGAACAAAATATATCATCCAAACACTAATCAAAAGAAAGATGGAATATCCACATCAATTATCAGACAAAGTAGGTTCGAGAACAAGGAATATTATCACCAGGAGTAAAACAGGAGATCACATAAAATAAAAGGGGCTAATTCATTGGAAATACAGAGCAATCCTAAATATGTATGCCACCAATACCAGAGTTTCAAAGAACATCAGGAAAAACTGATACAACTGAAATAAATAAATGCCTACAATTATATTTGGACATTTCAACACCAAACTCTCAATCTTTATGAACTAATTAGACAGAAAATCAGTAAAAATATGAAATACTTGGACAACACTATCAATTAACTTGACTTAACACTTACAGAATGCACTACCCAGAAATAACAAAATAAATATTCTTTTCAAGAGCGGTTGGAATACTTACCAATATATACTATGTAATGGGCCAAAAAGTAAGTCTAAATAAATTTTAAATAACTGAACTGATACAAAGAATATTATCTAACCACAACAAATTCTTAATTAGAAATCAGTACCAGAAAAATATTGGAAGATCTCCAAATATCTGATAATTAAACAAACTTTTCTAAATATGGTTCCATATGATTCCATGGATCAAAGATCGAGGGAAAATATTTTAAAATATCCTGAACTGCTATAACCAAATACATAAAACATCCAAACTTGGGGGATGCACCTAAAGCAGTACTTAGAAAGAAATTTTCATGCATTGAATGCTTCTATTGAGGGGGGGCAGTGAATGATCTCATATCAATGCTCTAAAATCCTATCTTGAAAAAACTGAAAAAAAGAGCAAATTTAAGCCAAAGTAAGAAAAAAGATAGAATAAAGCAAAAATCAATCAATCACATAGAAAAAAGAAAACCATTAGAGAAAAATCAATAAAACTAAAAGCTGGGTTTTTTTTAAATGTAAGAAAAAAGTAGACCAAAAAAAACACACAAAATACCAATCTCAGGAATAAGAGAGGGAACATCTGTATAGGCCCTACAGTCAATAAAAGGATAGAAAGATTTTTATCAACAATTTTATACCCCACAATTTAGCAACTCTGAATTAACAAAATTCTTGAAATGCCAAAGTACCAAAGCTTAACCAAGAAGCAATATATTATTTGAATATCATCACTGTATCTATTAACAAGTTGAGTCGAACTTTTCCACATAGAAAATTTTAGTCCCTGATGGCTTCACTAGTGAATTACAACCAACAATTAAGAAAGAAAAAAATACCATTGCTAATCACTCCCTTCTCAAAAATATAAGAGGTGGTAACCTTCTCAATTCCATGAGGTTAGTGTTACCCTTATACAAAACCAGCTAAAACATCACAGGGAAAGAAAGTTACATTTTAATATCCTTCATAAAAACAAACAAAATTTTGTAACAAACTATTATCAAAGATAATTCAGTTGAGACATAAAAGGGATAATACATCAGGACCATGAGGAGCTTATCCCATGAACGCAAAGTTGGATTACCATTATAAATCAATGTCAGGGCACCTGGCTGGCTCAGTCGGTAGAGCATGTGACTCTTGATCTCAGGATTGTGAGTTTGAGCCCCAAATTCAGTGTGGAGATTACTTAAAAATAAAATAAAATAAGTAAGAACCAGGGGCACCTGCATGGCTCAGTCTGTTAAGCATCTGCCTTTGGCTCAGGTCAGGATCCCAAGACACTGGGATCTAGCACAGCCTCCGGCTCCCTGCTCAGCATGGAGCCTGCTTCTCCCTTTGCCCCCACCCCTGAACCTCCCTCATGTGCACATACACGTTGCCTCTTAAATAAAATCTTTAAATCTTTAAATAAATAAAAACCAATCAATGTTAGCCAACCTGAACTGACTAAAAATACGAAATATATCTCAATGCAGAAAGTATCTTGACAAAATTAAACACCCTTTCATAATAACAACACCAGCAAACTAGGAATAGAAGGGCATTTCCTGGGTCTTACAAAGTTTATCTTCAAACACTTATACCTTGTCTTCATAATAAGGCAAGGGTATCCAAAGTCTTGACATTTTTATTGTAGTAGGTGACCTTATATAGCAATGCAAAAAGATATAAAGATTGGAAAAGAAGAAATTAATCTCTATTTGCCATTTGTAGTTGCCATTATTGTTTATAGAGAAAATTAGAAGATTTCCAAAACAATTACTAGAACTAATAAGTATAAATACATGATATCACTATACAAAAATCAATTTATTTTTATATACTAAAAGGAAACACTTGAAAGTGAAATTTAAAAAGACAACCCCATTTATAGTAGCATCAAAATGATACAATAAAGAGAAAGACATAATATCGCTTTTGTGGTATTTTTGCCAAAAATATGTAACTTGAATCTAATCATGAAGAAACGTGAGACAAAATCATATTGAGGGACAATCTATAAAATAACTGCCATATACTCTTCAATAATGTCAAGATCAAAGAAGAAAAGAGAGGCTGAGGAACTATTCCAGATTAAAAGAGATCAAATTCCATCAGGGAAATGCAAATCAAGCCCACAATGAGATACCCCAAGAGTCGGTGAGGATGTGGAGAAAAGTGAACCCTTGTGCACTGTTGGTAGGAATGTAAATTGGTGTACCCAATATGTAAAACAGTACGGGGTTCCTCAAAAAAGTAAAAGCATAATTACCACATAATCCACCAATTCCACTTCTAGGTATTTATGCAAAGAAAACTAAAATACTAATTCAAAAAGATATGTGTACACTCATGTGTACTGCAGGATTATTTATAATAGCCAGACATGAAAATAACCTAAGTGTCCCTCAATGGATGAATGGAGAAAAAGTGAGGTATAGATATAGATATAAATATGGATATAGATACATACCTACATACAACAGAATACTATTCAGCCATTAAAAAAGAATGATATAGGGGCGCCTGGGTGGCTCAGTGGATTAAGCCACTGCCTTCGGCTTGGGTCATGATCTCAGGGTACTGGGATCGAGCCCCGCATCGGGCTCTCTGCTCAATGGGGAGCCCGCTTCCCCCTCTCTCTCTGCCTGACTCTCTGCCTGCTTGTGATCTCTCTCTCTGTCAAATAAATAAATAAAATCTTTTAAAAAAAATAATGATATATTGCCATTTGTGACAACATGGATGGACCTAGAGGGCAACATGCTACGTGAACCTAGAGAAGGAGAAATCCTATATGATCTCACTTATATGTGGACACCAACTGAGCTCATAGATATAGAGAACAGACTGATGGTTGCCAGAGGCAAGGAATGAGTGAAATGGGTAAAGGGAATCAAAAGGCACAAACTTCCAGTTATAAAATAAGTAAGCCTTGGGGATGTACAGCATGGTGACTAGAGTTAATGATAATGTATCGCATATCTGGAAATCGCTGAGAGTTTAGAAGTTCTCATCACACGAAAAACAAATTCTAAAACTATGTGTGATATATAATGGTAACTAGACTTACTGAGCTGACCATTTCATAACATACATAGTTATCAAATCATGCTGTGTATGTGAGATTAGTGTTATACATTGACTATCCCTCAACAAAAAATTATAAAGGAGAGTCAATTCACATGGCAACTAAGTGCAATGCATGATCCTGAACTGTATCCTCTAACAGGCAAAACATTAGCTATATAGGACGTTATTAAAATAAGTGGCTAGGGCGCCTGGGTGGCTCAGTGGGTTAAAGCCTCTGCCTTCGGCTCAGGTCATGGTCTCAGGGTCCTGGGATCGAGTCCCCCATCAGGCTCTCTGCTCGGTGGGGAACCTGCTTCCTCCTCTCTCTCTGCCTGCCTCTCTGTCTACTTGTGATCTCTCTCTCTCTCTGTCAGGTAGATAAATAAAATCTTTAAAAAAAAATAAGTGGCTAAATTTGAAAACGGACTATGAATGAGATAACAGGTTTGGATTCTATCGATGTCAAATTTCCTGATTTGGGTAATCGTGTTGTATTTATCCTTGTTCTTAGGAAGTACATACTGAAGTATATGTGGGGCACCATGTCTGTAACTTACTAACAAAAGATTTATGAAAAAAATACACATGTCTGTGTGTGTGTGTGTGTGTCTGTGTGTCTGTGTGTCTGTGCCTGTGTGTGTGTATCTTGTGTACAGATAAAATCTAGAGAAAAAGAGAGTATCTGTGGGGCAAAATGTAAACAGCTGAAGGACCTGAGTAAAGGATACATGGTACATGGCAGTTCCTTACAATGATTTTGTTATTTTTAAGATTTTGTTAAAATAAAAAAAACTTAAATGAAATAACCCACCAACTGCACACCCCCAGTGCAGTAGAGAAGGGTACTCCTGCCATGGCTCTCTCTCCCGGGAAGGTAAAGCATTAACATGAGTCATCATTTGACAGTGATCTTTTCACCGTCAATTAATAGATTCATTTTGCTAATTCAGTCTGAGCTTTGGTGCCATACCCAGCTCTCATAGAGCTGAATTGTTAAAGAATGAGCTGCTCAAGGAGACCGGGGATCTTCTTCTTTACTCCGGTATTTCCCAAGCACATCCTCTGTGCTACTTTTGTTCCAAAGCCAAATAATTCACCCAGGAGGCCGGGCCTGCATGGCTTTAGTATGAGACAATGCATCAGTCTCAACCATCCTCACGAGAGACAATCCACCTCCTCGCTCCATTTTTTGGCACAAGGCATAGTGAGATCATATCATTTAGGTTTCTCACTTCTTCAGCTGGTTGCAAAAACAGGCTTTCCCAATTGGCAATTCTACAGTATCAATTGCCAAAACATTTTGTTGCCACAAGCTGTTGTGTTACAAAATGCTGCTGCGACTTTGTTTACTCATTGGGTGATTTCTCCCATTACCATTTAGAAAACACAGAATTCTTTTTCAGATCCCAAAATTCTAGGGGGAGTATCAGTCTACAAACCCTGAATTTCCTCTTGTGCACTTGGTAACCCTGAAACTGTGTGCATGCACGCACACACAAGTTTTCCTCACCTCGCACTCAAAGAGGATTGGGTGTGGGTGGCTTTGATATTCCACATGTTTTGACTCCTTTTAATTTTTCAGCTGCTCAGAAGTGGGCCCCTCAATTCCCACATTCCCTACCTAAAACAGTCCTGTTACTTATCATCCACTTTTCTCTATCTTCTTAACCTGCTTTATTTTTCTTCTTAATTGCTGATGAGATCATAAATACTTGTTTATTGTTTTTTTCCGAGCCAGCGGAAATAGAAGCTCCCTGATAGGAAGTCTTTGTTCTCACTGCTGCACCTCAGAACTTAGAAGAGTCTCCAATATACAGTCAGTCATCAAGAAATGTTTGTTAAGTGAGTGAATGACTACATAGTGGTAGAGCAACGCCTTGTTATCAATGCACTCTACAGGTCAAAGCACATCTTCATCTAATACCTTGTTTGACCCTTATAATAATCTTGTGATAAAGGGTGACATGACCCTCATTTTATCAATTAGGAACCTGAATTCATACACCACATAATACCAGATGCACTAAGGATATGCCCAAGTTCACAGACTAAGTCACAGAGTTGAAATATATGTTTCCCAAGCTTTGAGGCCAAGTACTTTCCACCCACCTACTAGGCCTTACATAAACCTCTCTAGTCTCAGGATAAACCTGGAGGATGAATGGTGATGGAGAAACCCACAAGCCCTAGGCTAATTCTTCCTTCAAGTAACTAGATGATGGTATCCTCTTCCACCCGGACCCAAACACTCCCCTCAAAAGTGAAATGATGAAGTGATAGCTGAGAGGGCCATGGTTTTTTGCCTCAAATCCAAGCCATGGTGCTTTATCTACTTAGAGGGGGCTGAGGTTCCTCAGAAGAGATCAGAGGCTTAGTTATGGTTTGTTTTTTAAAGATTTTATTTGTTTATTTCAGAAAGAGAGAGAGAGTACAAGAGTGGGGGTCGGGGTGGACCACAGGAAGAGAGGCAAGCAGACTCCACACTGCGCGTGTAGCACAATGCGGGGTTCAATCTCATGACTGGAGATCATGACCTGAGCCAAAACCAAGAGTTGGATGCTTAACCAACTGAGCCACCCAGGCACCCCAGGAGCTTAGCTTTTATGAGTAGCAGGTTTGGGTGCACCTACCATCCCATAGCAAATATGCCAGCATATGATGACAGACTCTTTTTGGTCATTAACATAAAAAGGTAAATTTAGAATATTTTATAACTATTTATAGTAACATCTTGATTAACCAACAGTACCTAAAAATGACATATTTAACACAGGTAAGTTTTCCATAAAAGCAAATATGAACGCTTTAAATCCCGACCTTACCTATGCAACCAAAGTTTGACAGAAATCATTCCGACATCCACTGTATACTTTCAGGCACTTTTAAATTAATATAATTAAGGATTTATTAAAGAGCTGTGGCACCTAGGTGTCTCAGTTAAGTGTCCGACTCATGGTTTCTGTTCAGGTCATGCTCTCAGGGTTGTGAGATCGAGCCCTGCATCCAGCTCCCCTCTCTTCCTCTGCCCCTCCCCTCCACCCATGCACTCTCTAAAATAAACAAATCTAGAAAACACAGCTACATTCATTATTATGTGCCACATATTTTGATATTGCCGTAATTACATTCATGTACTATTACTAGTAACAACAGCAACAGTAGTGGCAGCAACATATTTGTTGAATGCCATATGATATGCAGGTGCTATTCAAAGTACTTTATGTGCATTAACTCATTTGGTTTTCAGGGTAACTACATGTATTACGTGCCATATTAGCCAGCTTTATAGATGAGAAAACTGAAACACAGAAACGTTAAGCAGCTTACCCAAAATTACAATGCAAGCACTCCCGATTTAAATCCAGGTATAATAACAAAAGGCAGGGTGCCTGGGTAGCTCAGTTGGTTCAGTGCCCACTCATGATTTTAGTTCAGGCCATGATCTCATGGGTCATGGGACTGAGCCCCATGTGGGGCTCTGCAATGGGCATGGAGTCTACTTGAGACTCTCTCTCCCTCTCCCTCTACCCTTCCCCTACTCGCATATACAATTCCTTCTCTCGCTCTCTCTAAACTAAAGGCATAAATCTTTAAAAAAAAAAAAAGAACATGTAAATACATGGCCATAAAGTACAATGTCACAACAAAGTCCAGAAATTCATATTTAAAAAGGATACTGACTAGGGGGGAGGAGTCAAGATGGCGGAGAAGCAGCAGGCTGAGACGACATCAGGTAGCAGGAGATCAGCTAGATAGCTTATCTAACCACTGTGAACACCTACAAATCCAACGGGAAATCGAAGAGAAGAAGAGCAACAATTCTAGAAACAGAGAATCGATCACTTTCTGAAAGGTAGGACCTGCGGAGAAGTGAATCCAAAGCGACGGGAAGATAGACCCCGGGGGGAGGGGCCGGCACCCGGCAAGCGGCGGAGCAGCAGAGCACAAAATCGGGACTTTTAAAAGTCGGCTCCACTGGGAGACATCGCTCCAGAGGCTAAACTGGGGGGAAACCCAGGCGGGGTCAGCATAACCCCAGGTCCTGCGGGGTCACAGAAGGACCCAGGGTGTCTGAGTGCCGCAGAGCTCGCAGGTATTAGAGCGGGGAAGCCGGCTACAGCGACAAAGCCGACCAGTGAGCTCTAACCCCGGGGTTACCTTGTGCCAGTTGCAGGCTGGGTGGGCTCGGAGCGTGGCCAGAGGCCACGGAGACGAAAGCGACCCGGCGCTTTTCTCCAGCTCCAGCAATTGACTGCTTTCCTCGAGGCGCGACCGCAAGCCAGGGAGGCGGGGCTGTTGGGCGCTTTGCTCTGAGAGCGCACGGAGGAGCGGGACCCCAAGCTCTCGGCTTCTCCGGGCCGGAGACTGGGCGGCCGCCATCTTCATTCCCGTCCTCCGGACTCTACGGAAAGCGCTCAGGGAACAAAAGCTCCCGAAAGCGAACCCGAGCGGATTACTTAGCCCGGCCCCTGGCAAGGGCGGTGCAATTCCGCCTGTGCAAAGACACTCGAGAATCACTACAACAGGCCCCTCCCCCAGAAGATCAGCAAGAAACCCAGCCAAGACCAACTTCACTCACCAAGAACAGTGGAATTCTAGAGGAGGAGAGAGCAAATCTTATCTGGACAAAATGACAAGGCGGAAAAACTCACCTCAAAAAAAAGAACAAGAGGCCGTACCGAAGGCTGGAGACCTAATCAATACGGACATAGGTAACATGACAGATCTAGAGTTCAGAATGACAATTCTCAAGGTTCTAGCCGGGCTCGAAAAAGGCATAGAAGATATTAGAGAAACCCTCTCCGGAGAGATAAAAGCCCTTTCTGGAGAAATAAAAGAACTAAAATCTAACCAAGTTGAAATCAAAAAAGCTATTCATGAGGTGCAATCAAAAATGGAAGCTCTCACTGCCAGGATAAATGAGGCAGAAGAAAGAATCAGTGACATAGAAGACCAAATGACAGAGAATAAAGAAGCTGAGCAAAAGAGAGACAAACAAATACTGGACCACGAGGAGAGAATTCGAGAGATAAGCGACACCATAAGACGACACAACATTAGAATAACTGGGATTCCAGAAGAAGAAGAAAGAGAGAGGGGAGCAGAAGGTATATTGGAGACAATTATTGGAGAGAATTTCCCTAATATGGCAAAGGGAACAAACATCAAAATCCAGGAAATGCTAAGAACGCCCCTCAAAATCAATAAAAATAGGTCCACACCTCGTCACCTGATAGTAAAATTTACAAGTCTTAGTGACAAAGAGAAAATCCTGAAAGCAGCCCGGGAAAAGAAGTCTGTAACATACAAGGGTAAAAACATTAGATTGGCAGCGGACCTATCCACAGAGACCTGGCAGGCCAGAAAGAACTGGCATGATATATTCAGAGCACTAAACGAGAAAAACATGCAGCCAAGAATACTATATCCGGCTAGGCTATCATTGAAAATAGCAGAGATAAAGAGCTTCCAGGACAAACAAAAGCTGAAAGAATTTGCAAACACCAAACCAGCTCTACAGGAAATATTGAAAGGGGTCCTCTAAGCAAAGAGAGACCCTAAAAGGAGTAGATCAGAAAGAAACAGAGACAATATACAGTAACAGTCACCTTACAGGCAATACAATGGCACTCAATTCATATCTCTCCATAGTTACCCTGAATGTGAATGGGCTCAATGCCCCAATCAAAAGACACAGGGTATCAGAATGGATAAAAAAACAAAACCCATCAATATGCTGCCTACAAGAAACTCATTTTAGACCCGAAGACACCTCCAGATTTAAAGTGAAGGGGTGGGTGTGGTGAAAAAACAATGAATACTGTTACACTGAAAATAAATAAAAAATTTAATTAAAAAAAAATAAAGTGAAGGGGTGGAAAACAATGTACCATGCTAATGGACATCAGAAGAAAGCTGGGGTGGCAATCCTTAGATCAATTAGATTTTAAGCCAAAGACTATAATAAGAGATGAGGAAGGACACTATATCATACTCAAAGTGTCTGTCCAACAAGAAGATCTAACAATCTTAAATATCTATGACCCTAACATGGGAGCAGCCAACTATATAAACCAATTAATAACAAAATCAAAGAAATACATCGACAGTAATACAATAATAGCAGGGGACTTTAACACTCCCCTCACTGAAATGGACAGATCATCTAAGCAAAAGATCAACAAGGAAATAAAGGCCTTAAATGACACACTGGACCAGATGGACTTCACAGATATATTCAGAACATTCCATCCCAAAGCAACAGAATATACATTCTTCTCTAGTGCACATGGAACATTCTCCAGAATAGACCACATCCTGGGTCATAAATCAGGTCTCAATTGGTACCAAAAGATCGAGATCATTCCCTGCATATTTTCAGACCACAATGCTCTGAAGCTAGAACTCAATCACAAGAGGAAATTTGGAAAGAATGCAAATACATGGAGACTAAACAGCATCCTTCTAAAAAATGAATGGGTCAACCAGGAAATTAAAGAAGAATTGAAAAAATTCATGGAAACAAATGATAATGAAAACACAACGGTTCAAAATCTGTGGGACACAACAAAGGCGGTCCTGAGAGGAAAATATATAGTGGTGCAAGCCTTTCTCAAGAAACAAGAAAGGTCTCAAATACACAACCTAACCCTACACCTAAAGGAGCTGGAGAGAGAACAACAAAGAAAGCCTAAACCCAGCAGGAGAAGAGAAATCATAAAGATCAGAGCAGAAATCAATGAAATAGAAACTAAAAAAAACAACAGAACAAATCAAGAAAACTAGGAGTTGGTTCTTTGAAAGAATTAATAAGATTGATAAGCCCCTGGCCAGACTTATCAAAAAGAAAAGAGAAAGGACGCAAATAAATAAAATCATGAATGAAAGAGGAGAGATCACAACCAACACCAAAGAAATACAAACAATTATAAGAACATACTACGAACAACTCTACGCCAACAAATTTGACAATCTGGAAGAAATGGATACATTTCTAGAGACGTATAAACTACCACAACTGAACCAGGAAGAAATAGATAACCTGAACAGACCCATAACCAGTAAGGAGATTGAAACAGTCATCAAAAATCTCCAAACAAACAAAAGTCCAGGACCAGACGGCTTCCCAGGGGAATTCTACCAAACATTTAAAGAAGAATTAATTCCTATTCTCCTGAAACTGTTCCAAAAAATAGAAATGGAAGGAAAATTTCCAAACTCATTCTATGAGGCCAGCATCACCTTGATCCCAAAACCAGACAAGGATCCCACCAAAAAAGAGAATTACAGACCAATATCCTTGATGAACACAGATGTGAAAATTCTCACCCAAATACTGGCCAATAGGATCCAACAGTACATTAAAAGGATTATTCACCACGACCAACTGCGATTTGTTCCAGGGCTGCAAGGTTGGTTCAACATTTGCAAATCCATCAATGTGATACAATACATTAATAAAAGAAAGAGTAAGAACCATATGATACTCTCAATAGATGCTGAAAAAGCATTTGACAAAGTGCAGCATCCCTTCCTGATTAAAACTCTTCAAAGTGTAGGGATAGAAGGCACATACCTCAATATTATCAAAGCCATCTATGAAAAACCCACCGCAAATATCATTCTCAATGGAGAAAAACTGAAAGCTTTTCTGCTAAGGTCAGGCACACGGCAGGGATGTCCGTTATCACCACTGCTGTTCAATATAGTACTAGAAGTCCTAGCCTCAGCAATCAGACAACAAAAAGAAATTAAAGGCATCCAAATTGGCAAAGAAGAAGTCAAACTATCACTCTTTGCAGAAGATATGATACTACATGTGGAAAACCCAAAAGGCTCCACTCCAAAACTGCTAGAACTTATACAGGAATTCAGTAAAGTGTCAGGATATAAAGTCAATGCACAGAAATCAGTCGCATTTCTTTACACTAACAACAAGACAGAAGAAAGAGAAATTGAGGAGTCAGTCCCATTTACAATCGTACCCAAAACCATAAGATACCTAGGAATAAATCTAACCAAAGAGGCAAAGAATCTATACTCAGAAAACTATAAAGTCCTCATGAAAGAAATGGAGGAAGACACAAAGAAATGGAAAAATGTTCTATGCTCATGGATTGGAACAAATATTGTGAAAATGTCTATTCTACCTAAAGCAATCTACACATTTAATGCAATCCCTATCAAAATCCCATCCATTTTTTTTAAAGAAATAGAACAAATAATCCTAAAATTTATATGGAACCAGAAAAGACCTCGAATAGCCAAAGGAATATTGAAAAAGAAAGCCAAAGTCGGTGGCATCACAATTCCAGACTTCAAGCTCTATTACAAAGCTGTCATCATCAAGACTGGCACAAAAACAGACATATAGACCAATGGAACAGAACAGAGAGCCCTGAAATAGACCCTCAACTCTATGGTCAACTAATCTTCGACAAAGCAGGAAAGAATATCCAATGGAAAAAAGACAGCTTCTTCAACAAATGGTGCTGGGAAAATTGGACAGCCACATGCAGAAAAATGAAATTGGACTATTTCCTTACACCACACACGAAAATAGACTCAAAATGGATGAAGGACCTCAATGTGCGAAAGGAATCTATCAAAATCCTTGAGGACAATGCAGGCAGCAACCTCTTTGACCTCAACCGCAGCAACGTCTTCCTAGGAACATCGCCAAAGGCAACAGAAGCAAGGGCAAAAATGAACTGTTGGGATTTCATCAAGATCAAAAGCTTTTGCACAGCAAAGGAAACAGTTAACAAAACCAAAAGACAACTGACAGAATGGGAGAAGATATTTGCAAACGACATATCAGATAAAGGGCTAGTATCCAAAATCTATAAAGAGCTTATCAAACTCAATACCCAAAGAACAAATAATCCAGTCAAGAAATGGGCAGAGGACATGAACAGACATTTCTGCAAAGAAGACATCCAGATGGCCAACAGACACATGAAAAAATGCTCCACTTCACTCGGCATCAGGGAAATACAAATCAAAACCACAATGAGATACCACCTCACACCAGTCAGAATGGCTAAAATTAACAAGTCAAGAAATGACAGATGCTGGCGAGGATGCGGAGAGAGGGGAACCCTCCTACACTGCTGGTGGGAATACAAGCTGGTGCAACCACTCTGTTAAACAGTGTGGAGGTTCCTCAAAAAACTGAAAATAGAGCTACCCTACGACCCAGCAATTGCACTCCTGGGTATATATCCTAAAGATACAAACGTGGTGCTCCGAAGGGGCACGTGCACCCGAATGTTTATAGCAGCAATGTCCACAATAGCCAAACTGTGGAAAGAGCCTAGATGTCCATCAACAGATGAATGGATAAAGAAGAAGTGGTATATATACACAATGGAATACTATGCAGCCATCAAAAGACATGAAATCTTGCCATTTGCGACGACGTGGATGGAACTAGAGGGTATCATGCTTAGCGAAATAAGTCAATCGGAGAAAGACAACTATCATATGATCTCTTTGATATGAGGAAGTGGAGATGCAAGGCGGAGGGGGTTGGGGGGAGGTAGGAAAAGAAAAAATGAAAAGATGGGATTGGGAGGGAGACAAACCATAAAAGACTCAATCTCAAGAAACAGACTGAGGGCTGTGGCGGGGATGGGGGACGGGAGACGGTGGTGGGGAAATGGACATTGGGGAGGGTATGGGCTATGATGAGTGCTGTGAAATGTGTAAACCTGACGATTCACAGACCTGTACCCCTGGGGATAAAAATACATTATATGTTTATTAAAATTTAAAAAAAAAGAATTCACAAAAAATAAAAAATAAAAAAGGGTACTGACTAGTCACCAAACACACACACACACACACACACACACACACACACACACAATGGAATACTATGGAGCTATCAAAGAAACCCCCAAATTTTGCCATTTGCAATGACGTGGATGGAACTAGAGGTGTTACGCTAAGCGAAATAAGTCAATCAGGGAAAGACAATTATCATATGATCTCACTGATATGAGGAATTTGAGAAACAAGACAGAGGATCATAGGCAAGGGGAGGGAAAAATGAAAGAAGAAGAAACCAGAGAAGGAGACAAACCATAAGAGAATCTTAATCTCAGGAAACAAACTGAGGGTTGCTGGACAGAATGGCAGTGGGAGGGATGGGGTGGCCGGGGGATGGATACTGAAGAGAACATGTGCTATGATGAGTGCTGTGAACTGTGTAAGACTGATAATTCCAGACCTCTATCCATGAAACAAATAATATATGTTAAAAAAAAAACACACAAAGTACACATATTCAGAAATCTTTGTTGACTTAAGTTTGTCTACAGGACAAATTCTTCAAAGTGGAATTGTGAGATCAAAAAGTACATGCTCTTTAAGTTTTGACAGATACTGCCAAGTTGTCCTTCTAAAGCTTTCTATCAATTTATACTATCACAAACAATATATGAGAGTTTCCTTCCCCCCATCCTCAGCAGCAATTAATATCAGATTTTTCATTTGACAACCCAGGGGTAAAAAATTATTCCTAATTATTGTTTTAATTTGTTTTTGTTTAGTCCTGGTCACACGTACTTCTTTTCTGTGACCAATCTCTTCATTATTCATGACATTCACCCATTTTACTCTAGGGTTCTCTTCTTGATTTATGATGGCTCTTTATATTAAGGGTGTTATGCCTTTTCGTAAATGGCACAAAGGCAGAACTTTTTTATTTCTCTAATAACCTTTATAAAGCTTTTAAAATTTAAAAAATAATAACACGTATTTTAGGGTTTTTAAAATTAGATTAAATTTAATTTTTGTGTGTTCCAAAATTCAGTTCATGTACCATACCCAATGCTCCATGCAATACGTGCTCTCCTTAATACCCACCACCAGGCCCACCCAACCCTCCACCTTCCTCCCCTCCTCCCCTCCAAAACCCTCAGTTTCTCAGAGTCCACAGTCTCTCATGGTTTTTCTCCCTCTCCGATTTCCCCCAACTCACTTCTCCTCTCCAACTCCCAATGTCCTCCGTGTTATTCCTTATGTATTTTAGGTTTTATAACATACGTAGAAGTAAAAACTATGGCAATATGCTGGCAACAGCAGCCAGGAAGGGAAAAATTGTAGTATACTGTTGTCAGACTTTTATACCATGTACCAAGTGATACACTCTGACTTGAAAATAGACTGTGAGGGGCACCTGGCTGGCTCAGTGGGTTAAAGCCTCTGCCTTCGGCTCTGGTCACGATCCCAGGGCCCTGGGATCGAGCCCCGCATGGGGCTCTCTGCTCAGCAGGGAGCCTGCTTCCCTCTCTCTCTCTGCCTGCCTCTCTGCCTACTTGTGATCTCTGTCTGTCAAATAAATAAATAAAATCTCTAAAAAAAAAAAAAGAAAATAGACTGTGACAAATTAAAGATGTATACTACAAACTCTAACTCAGCCATTTAAATAACAAAACAAAAAATTGTAGCTAATAAATTGACAAAGGAGATAAAATAGAATCATTAAAAATACTCAGTTCAAAGGAACACAGACCAAAAGGATACAAGAAAAAAAAAACCAGTGAGACAAAGAGAAATCAAATAGCAAGATAGATTTAAACCCTACCTTATTACTAATCACCTTATTATAAATGGTCTAAATCTCTCCCCCCCAATAAAGAAACAGAGCTTTCCAGACTGGATAATAAAGCAAGACCTAATTATGCCTAAAATAAGTCATTTTAAATATAAAGACACACATAAAGTTAAAATAATGAAAAATAATATATCATGCTAACAATCATCAAACCAAATGAGGAATAACTATATTATTAGCTGACAATGCAGATATCAGAGCAAAGAATATCACCAAAGACAAGATAACTTCATAATGAAAAGGGGTCCATTTATCAAGGACATAATCCCATTTGTTTATGTACCTAAGAACAGAGTTTCAAATTATATAAAGCAAAAATAGATAAAATTGCCAGGAAAAATAGAGAAATCTACATTGTACTCAGAGATTTCAACCCCCTTCTCCCCATAATTTACGGCACAAGTAGAGAGAAAATCAGTAAGAACATGGAAGAACTGAACAACTCTAATAACCAACCTAACCCAATCAACATTTCTAGAAATTTACTAAATAACTGCAAATTACACATTCTCTTCAAGCATACATGAAACATTTATCACACACTGCCTTGGTCCAGACCTTCATTTTCTTACACTTGGGTTTTTAAGATAGCCTTCTACCTGGTCGTCCTAAACCCAGGCTTTCATTCCCTTCCCTTCCATTCAATTTTCCATATTATCAACAAAATTATGTTTCTAAAGCACTCACTTATTTTACGCTACTTCTCTGCACTGATACCTCTGATGGCTCCCTAGTGCTTACAGGACTCAGTATAAATATTTTTAAAGAAATAGTATAGGGTGCCTGGGTGGCTCAGTTGGTTAAGCAACTGCCTTCAGCTCAGGTCATGATCCTGAGGTTCCAGGATCAAGTCCCACATCGGGCTCCCTGCTCGGCAGGGAGTCTGCCTTTCCCGCTGACCTCTCATTCTCTCTCACTCTCATTCTCTCTCTCTCTCTAATAAATAAATAAAATCTTTAAAAAAAAAGAAATAATATAACAGCGGAATAAGAACAGTCTTTGGAATCAGACCTTGTTTAAACTCTCAGTTCACCATTTACTATCTGCGTAATTTTGAATAAGTCAACATTGTCAATGACTCAATTTCTTCATTATAAAATGTATACAATACCTGACTTACATGGTTGATAAAAAGCTTACTGACAATGTATTTAAAATACTTATCAGGGGGGTTCCTGGGTGGCTCAGTGGGTTAAGAGACTGCCTTAGGCTCAGGTCATGATCCCAGGGTCCTGGGATCGAGCCCTGCATTGGGCTCTCTGCTCAGCAGGGAAGTCTGCCCTCTCCCTCTCCATATGCCTCTCCCCTTGCTCATGCTCTCTCTCAAATAAATAAAATCTTTAAAACTACACTAAGCTAAACTAAAATATTTATCAGAGGGTGTAGAAGCCCCATAAATAGCCAATCTTGTTACCATTATGATTTTCATTAATACTACTGATACTATTTACATAGCTTCAAAGGGTGTTCACAATCTTGCCCTAAGTTCCTACCACATATATGTACACTCCAGCCACATGAAGTTACTTGCTATCACCTAAACATATACACATTCACGGTTTTATGCCTTTCCCTGAATTCTTAACTCCTATGCCTACACTACAGTGCTCTCTTCTTGTGAGACAATACCATCCTTCTGTGAGGGCTTCCCACAACATTCCTAAAAACATTGTTACTCTACCCCTGAGACTCGTATAGCACTTTGTGCTCTGATCTATGGGAAGATTCTTAACCTGGATGCATGGATAGGCACATGCATTTTATTGTGTATATGTTTGGAAAGAGCACATTCTAGACAATAGCTTTCCTTGGATTCCCAAAGGGATCTATCACACTATGAAGATAGGAGCCAATAATTACTAACTAAAGCACTGGGCGCAGTAGATTTTAATTACTGTAAAGTTGGTGTGTGAGCTCCTCAGTGCTGAGAACCATTCCCTATTATCATTTTGTCCTCAAAACTTAGCATGCTACTTGACACATTATCAGAGCTTATTAATTGTTGACTAAAAAATAAAAACAAACATTCTTAAGTAGGTGTAAAAGGTAACTTAAAGTCTGAAGAATCTCTGATTACTTCCTTTCCCGTGTTCCTTCTTCCCATTCCCAAATCCAGTAAGTCAACTTTCCAAAATCTGCCCTAATGATAGCAGTTACATCAACCAACTCCTTTTAGTTCCGAGTGCCTTAGTCCAGATCTTCAAAGCATCACTGAATTTTCTACCTGGTTCCCCTCAGTCACACCTCTGAAAATACTGCTTTGCAAATATCCTCATGCTCAGCAGTTTCCTATAGGGAAGGTCAAAAACCCAAGTCAGACATTCAAGATCTTCCACAATCTAGCCTCCATTTGCTCCCCTTTAGGAACTTTCCAATCCAATCAAATAAATCTAGCTGTGGTCTCCTAAACAAACCTCATGCATTGCCTTCTCCAGGGTTTTGTTCGTTATACTCCTTTCATCTAGAAGATGAACTCTCCCATCTTCTCCTCTTAAATAAGCTGTATATCACCCATGGTTCAAGCTCAAGTCCCACCTTCATGAAACGTTTGCTAACCCTACAATTCACTGCAAAATTCTCTCTTCCACCAACGGCCAGCATACTTACTCAAAGTGTCATTCAGGGCACCTGGGTGGCTCAGTCGATTAAGCACCTGCCTTTGGCTTAGGTCATGGTACTTCCTCTATCTTTCTCTCTCTCAAATAAATAAATAAAAATCTTTTTTAAAAGTTTCTTTCATTTATGGGTGCCTGGGTGGCTCAGTGGGTTAAGCCTCTGCCTTCGACTCAGGTCATGATCTCAGGGTCCTGGGATCAAGTCCCGCATCAGGCTCTCTGCTCAGCAAGGAGCCTGCTTCCTCCTCCTCTCTCTCTCTCTGCCTGCCTCTCTGCCTACCTGTGATCTCTTTCTGTCAAATAAATAAATAAAATATTTTTTTAAAAAGTTTCTTTCATTTAAATCTTAACATGCCACACTGCTACTTCATTTCTATGTTCTGCCTTTCCAACTAGATTGTCAGCCCTTGAGAGCCAGTATATAATGCCTTAAGCTTCTTTGTATTCCCAAGACATTAGTTACTTTACACAGTAGATCCTAAATAAACCACTGTTGATGATGATCATGATAATGATGGTGATGTTATTTAGGATCTTTTCTTCTTTGTGTCTGCCAACTTTGAAAACAAAACAGTCGGTTTTTTGCTTGTATGTGACAATGTAGGAAAACCATTCACGTAGTTCCTCCTGCAAAGACAACCTAATGCCAAACAGAAAGGGGAACATTAATGCCAAAGAGATCAGCTAGGTTCTATAAAGGGAGAGTTTGGATGAATATGCTACATACAGGCTGAGAGAGACCTAGGAACATGACTTTGTTTTTATTTCATCTTGTTTAGACAGGGAGTTTGAAAGGGGTCCCTGATGTCAGTCCATATTGTAAAGATTCAGCATATGACTGGCACAACTTTTATAACCACTCCCCTACAGCAGGCAACCCTACAGTACAAGATACCTAGGGATGGTTAACCTGTCTGATTTTCTGTGCTCACAACTAAAGGTTGCATTTTTCATGATAGGAGATCCTGAAATTTCGGTATCCAAGTTTTAATTATGTTGTCTCTGTACCATTACCAAGATTTCAGAGTGGATTGAACTGCATTGTCTCATTGACACAGATGCTGTCATCATTGCTATGGTGCTGATTCGATTAGGGGACTTAGGGACTGAGAACAAGATGCCCAACATTATAAACTGACATTGCTATGGGAAACCAAGTCCTCTCATTCACCATCAAATTCACTGAGGTCCCTTTCATATCTGCTCACAATTCTTTGCTTGTTTCTAAACAAGTTGGGAAGCATCAAAACAAAAACAGTTGCCTCCTACTTTTGAAACATGCAGAGTTCCATAATTAGATTTATCAGGCAACATACCTAATTGTTCATCAAATTATGCCTCCACGTAGGCAGTTTTAATGAGTTTTAGAGAGTTATGTTCTGCCTGTTTTTCAGTAACTGTATCTGAAATCAAGATGTTGGCAGGGCCATCTTCCCTCTGAAGCTTCTAATGGAGGCCCCTTCCTTGGTTGGCTCTTCTGCATTTTGGTACGCCCAGTCATTCTTTGGTTTGTGGCAGCATAGCTCCAATCTCCACCCCTGTCTTTGCATGGCCATCTTCTACGTGTGCCAGGGTCCATTCTCCCACTATAAGGAAAGCAGTCATACTAGATAAAGGCCTATCATACACCAGTAGGACTTCCTCTTAACTTGATTACATATGAAAAGGCCTTACTTTCCAAATAATGTCATAGTCACAGGTACTATGGGTTAGGATTTGAACATATCTTTGTGAGGGACACAGTTTAACCCATAACCATAATTAAAATACATCTATATCTATATCTATCTATCTATCTATCTATCTATATATCACCACTCTGCTGAGAAAAGTACCTCATGGTTCTAGAACCTGATTCTTATTTAACATGACCACGGCATTTTTCTTCAGACCTCTGAGAAATACTTTTGTATACATGAAACAATTTGGAGTCTTCAGATGTGTTTTATAAATGTAATCAAGTGTCACATAACTGCAGAGAAATACAGTCTCAGGACCTTTCCAGTTTACTAAGAAAACACTTCTCAGGTAGAGGTTTGTACATGGAAAGATGGTAAACAACCCAGAAAATAAGAACACTTTATCAGTTCCTCGGTTTTCAAAGTCTCAGTGCTTGGTTCCCAAATAAGTTCTAATAATATGTGTTCTTTCAGAATAAATTATTTGCCCCCAGCATAACACTTTTTACAGGTTCATCAAATAAGATAAAAAATCAAAAGGCAAAAAAAAGTGGTGATTGCACCAATGAAAGTGTTTGCAGAATGAATTTTTTTATGGAAGCTGTAATGTCCACAGCAATATCTTTGATTTCCAAGTAGACCAAGAGCTGTTTGACATGAAGTTACTTTCTCTTAGACATGATGAATAAAAACCCATTTTCTATAAGCCCAAGGGATAGGAAATCCTGACAAATTTATCCTCCTTATTCTTTATCCTTTGTCTCTCCACTTATACCCACAATATACATCTGGAAGAGATTCTAAAGAGTAGAGACACGTTGCAGTCATGCCAACTGCTGTTCCAAATCTTCCTTACCAATGAATACAATTTCCCCATCACATTAATGCCATTTAAGTCTTAAAACCAAACATCTACTGCCCTTCACTGCAATTTTAAATGGTAGCGGACAGTAATATTTGTCAGTAAGCTCTGAAAGTCAGATCTGACATCAGAAAATCATATAGGCTTGTAACAGAGTAACCCTATAGGCACATACATGTTAAATCAAGAAAAGTCAATTGAGAAAAAAGTTAAGAATGAGTTTAATTAGTGGGAAACAATGTCATTAACTGTAAACACACAAGTAGGTCTCCCCAGGAATTAAGTCAGTATTTGCCTACAAGTGCTTGTCAAATTAAACACAGTACAAATACATGTGTGCCAGACCAAAGGCAATGGCTTTACCCAGCAGGATGATGGAAACTACAATCTGAACATTGTTTCTCCAAACTAGAGCAATGTTTTTCCTTGAGTAGGAATGTTCTAACTGGTGGATTAGGAGTTCCAGGAAGAATATTCAAATAGAAAACTAACTGAATGTGCCCTTGGAGCACTCACTTGTTGCTCTGCTAACTGGAAAGCAAGAAGTAGTCACATTTCCCAGATGCCCGAGAATGCTCAAGTCAGCAGGAGAAAACCCTTGGTGTTTGTGCAGAACAGGCTGAAAGGGTGAGTTCTCACATATGAGGAAAGGAGCTGCACTTGAATCTAAAGGAGCTAATATCCTATCGCCTCCCCTTGCTGAACACATAAAAGAAGAGTCAAGGGAAAGAATGAAGCCAAAATACAATGAAGAATAAAGAGGGGGTGCCTGGGTGGCTCAATCAGTTAAGTGTCTGCCTTTGGCTCAAGTCATGTTCCCAGGGTCCTGGGATCAAGGAGCCCTACATCGGGCTCCTTGCTTGGTGGGGAGCCTGCTTCTCCCCTGCCTGCCACTCCACTTGCTTGTGCGTGCTTGCACTCTCTGTCAAATAAATAAATACAATATTTTAAAAATTTAAAAAATTTTAAAAGAATAAGGAGATTATTTGGATCTGCTGGGTGCTCTTATAACTCCTACATTCAGGAGATCTATTGCTTAATTTGTGAACTCAGTGAATTCAGCTCTATACATTTAAGTGCCCACTAGTGCCAGATACTGCTAACATATATCAGAGAAGTCCAAGTAGAGGGCAACTGCAAGTACAAAGGTCACGGGTAAGAGTGTGTCTGTCATGTTTGAGAAATAGTGAGAAGGCTAAGGAAGCTGGCATAGAATGATCGAGAAAAAGAAAAGCAAATGATGAGGTTAAGAGAGACAAGGAACCAGATAATGTACAGCCTGTGGGCCACTATACACCACTGTTGAGTTCTGAGTAAAGAAATGCACTAGTAAAGCAATCACTCTAAGACTCTAGAGGGAAGCATGGAAGAAAGGAGAACGGGGGGAACCTAATGCAATAAATGCAGATAAAAGATGATGGTGGCTTGATCTAGGATGATAGTGATGGGAGGGAGAAAAAGTTGTCAGATTCCAGAATGAAATGAAAAAAAAAAAAAAGGAGGGAAGGAAGGAGAGGAGAAAAATAAAAAAACAAATCAGGGTAAAGTCAACAGAATTCTCTGCTGGATATAGAGTTTAAGAGTATAGGAGGCAGAGAAGAATCAAGGTGAACTCCAAGGTTTTTGGCCTGATCTAATAAAAAGGAAAGATGGAGGTGGTATTAAATTATATACAGAAGACTGTTAGTGGGGCGCCTGGGTGGCTCAGTGGGTTAAAGCCTCTGCCTTTGGCTCAGGTCATGATCTCAGGGTCCTGGGATCGAGCCCCACATCGGGCTCTCTGCTCAGCAGGGAGACTGCTTCCCCCCCTTTCTCTCTGCCTGCCTCTCTGCCTACTTGTGATCTCTCTCTGTCAAATAAATAAATAAAATCTTTAAAAACAAAAACAAAAACAAAACAAAAAAAGAAGACTGTTAGTGAAGCAGGTATGAGGAATGGGTCGCGTCCTATTTGCACCATATTAGTTTAGAGGTGGTTAGTAGATATTCAAGTATGTCAAGTAAGAAGTTGGATATACAAGCATGGAGTTTAATGAAGAGATTCAGGCAAGAGATATACATTTGATAGATAAAAGCACATGTAAGGTATTTATATCCACGAGACTGGATAAGACTATCAAGAGAGTAAGTATAAATAAAGAAAAAAGATCCAAGGACTAAGGTTTAGTCACACCAAAGTCAAGAAGTCAGAGGATAATACAGAACAAGCAAAGGAGACTAAGAAAGAATGGCCAGTAAAGTAGGAGGAAAACAAAGAAGGTAGACTCTATTGTTCTAGAAGCTAAGTGAATAAAGTGTTGACAAAAAGAGGAGGAGATCAATTTGTGGCAAATGCTGCTAACAGATGAAGTGAAATGAAGACTAAGAATAGAGCACTGAATTTGAAAGAAGGGAGTCATAAGCATCTTGTGAAGGGCAGTTTAGAGGACTGGTAAGGGTAAAAGCCTTCCTTGAGTGGGTTTAAGAGAGAATGGCAAGAAATGAATGGGAGACAACTACTGTAGACAACTGTATGAATTCTTATATAAATGGGAGGTGGAAAATGGGATGGAAAGTGGGGTCAACAGAAGACTATTTTTTTAAAAATGTTATTTTTAAAGTAATTTCTATACCCAATGTGGGACCAGAACTTGCAGCCCGGAGATGAAAAGTTGCATGCCCTACCAACTGAGCCACCCAGGGGCCCCAGACTATTCTTTTAAAGTAAGCTCTATGCCCAACATGGGGCTTAAACTCATGACCCTGGGGTGCCCCCAGAAGACTATTTTAAACCCAGAGGACTAATAGCATGTCTTTATGTTCCTGAAACCCATCCAGCAGAAAAGGAAAAATACATGAGGGAGAAGGTAGCATTGCTGGATTGAGGTCCTTGAGTAGGTAAGAGGGCTGACAGAGTCTAATGCAGAGATGAAATGGTTGGCTTTCAAAGCAATGGGAATTCATCTTTAGTAACTAGAAGGCAGAAAATCTGAGTACACATGAATGTATGTGGGTAGATGTTTTGGTAGAAGTCTGCAGAAGTTTCCTTCTGATCGCTTCAATTTTCTCAGTGGAGTAGGAAACATAAACACTATCTGGGGGAGAACTTGAGGGAGGAGGTGTTGGGTGTTTGAGGAGAGAGGAGAATGTGTGAACAGTCATCTGGGAGAGTGGGTGCACAAATGGACTAGAGAAAAATAGTGAGATTGTTAAGTGGCACTAAGGGCCCATTTGAGGTTCATGAAACCAGTCAGCAAGGCTATGGTTTTGCCACATGAGAGATGAACGCAACTGATAAGAGGGTATCTACAAGAACCAAGAGAATGATTTGGCATATTAATTTAAGCTGGGAAAAGTAGGAGGAAAAGATATGAGATAGGTAAGGAATAGGGAACCTTAGCGGAGCCTACCCTCGCCAGGCTCCTAACCCCAATCCCATACCTCAGAAACAGAACTGAGAAAAGGGAAGATGAGTCCACTAAATCATGAGAGTTTTATTAATGACCTTCAACTTATGGAGAAGTAGAATGAAGCAGCACACTGGTCCCCATAGGACCTCAGCAATGGCAGCAAAAACCATCAGGATTCATCACCTTTTCCAAAGCAGTGTGTTGAGAGAAGGAAATAGGTCAAAGCTCACACTAGTGAAATACACCCCTGACTGGGTAGAGAGACCCTGACATGTCTAACAAGATCACAGGAGAGAGTCCTCCCTACAGATTTTTCTGCAAATACTCATGCTACAGCAGCCAAGCTCTCCACCAATAACGCCACTTCACCTAGAAGAACTTTCCTCCGGCAGTGAGACTACAGAAACCAATATCCAGAGCTGTCCCTTAGCATGGGACTGGAGTTTAAAAGATGGACCCAGGTAAAGCAGAAGGGCATCAAAGACCATCATCACATACCATTGCAGAGTAAATAAAATGTTTGGACAAAGCTGCCAATAATAAGTAGGAATGAGACATCAAATTACACAGCAGCTATGCAAGAAAACTCCTGCAGAAAAAGAGGAAGGGAAGGGAAAGAAGGGGAAAGAAGGAAAGAAGGGGAAAGAAGGGAAAGAAGGGAATGGAAGGAAAAAAAAAAACTCAACAAATCCAGAGAAAAACAAAACTTAAGGAACCAAAGCAGTCGTTTCAATTTTTTCTGGAAGTACTTCATGCTAATAAAAAAGGGGGAGGAAGTAATACAAGAATTAAAATATGAAATCAGAGGAGACAGACAGAAGAAGAAAATAAAATGAAAACTAAAATGGTCCTAATACAGATTATAAAAAATAAATAGGAAATGACAAGAAAACATAATCAACTACCTGAAAGAAAGATTTGAGGTTAACAAAAATGGGTAAACATCCAGATCCCAATTCCAATTCATGGGCGGGAGGGGGTTTCCCAGCCACCACAAAGCAATTCTCCTGACACCAAATGAGCTTCCTGCAGTTCAACTCAATTCTGACACTATCTCCCCAAAGAGAGCGTCAGATTCTGCAGGTAAAAGCCTCCATCCTACAAGACTGCCCTCACTCCCACTACTTCAGAGGCCAGTTGGCAGTCCAGGTTGTTACCTATACTTCTGACCAAATGACTATAAATCTGAGGTTCCCACAACTCTCTCCTTTGGGTAGATTAATTTGCTAGAGCATCTCACAGAACTCAGAAACATTTTACTTGCCAGATCACTGATTTATTACAAAGGCATATAGCTCAGGAATGGCCAGATGGGAAAACTATGTGGGAAAGGACATGGAGCTTCCAACCCCTCTGGGAGCTAAATTCTCTCCAAATTCCCACATGTTCACCAATGCAGAAGCTTTCCAAACCTGGTTCTTTTGGAGTTTTAAGCAAGCTTCATAACGCAGGCATAACCAATTAAATCATTAATTAGCAATTGATTCAACCTCCAGCCCCTCTCCAGGCCCCAAGGTCATCAGGGTTCGGGCTGAAAGTTCCAACCCTCTAATCACCAGGTGGTCCCTCTGGTGGTCAGCCCCCATTCTTAGGTAATGTAGGGGGATTCCAAAAGTCACTACTAACATAAACAAAACACACCCTTATAACTCTCTTCGCTTAAGAAATTACAAGAGTTTTAGGAGCTTTGTACTTGAAACTGGACAAAGATCAAATATAAATATGTGTGTGTGTGTGTGTGTGTGTGTGTGTGTATTTCCTATTATTGTTAAAAGAAAACCATAGCTCCAAGATGGAGTCATTTGCCCCTGGGACAGCAAATCAAGACTTAATTGCAGTTTCAAAGACTCCAGGAATAAAATTCTAAGTTAGTCAATCTGGAATTTTCTGGTCAACACCAATGAGATCATCTGTCACATGGGCCCTCCCCATTCCCCAAAGATGAAGTACCGACATGATAAGACACCCCCCTCCCCAGGGTGATTCCCCTTAAGGTAAGGTGACCTTGCCTGATACAATCCTTTCTCTTTTTTTGCTAATAACTGCTTCCCCACCCTCCTTCCTAATAAAACCTTCCATGTGGGAGACTCCTGGGTGCCTCATTCGTTTAAGCATCTGACTTTGACTCAAGTCATGATCCCGGGGTCCTGGGTTCGAGTCCCACATCGGGCTCCCTGCTCGGTGGGGAACCTACTTCCCCTTCACCCTCTGCCTGCCACTCTCCCTGCTTGTGCTCGCGCTCTCTCCCACCCCTCTCTCTGACAAATAAATAAATAAAATCTTTAAAAATAAATAAATAAAACAAAACTTTCCATTTTGCACAACTCAGAGCATCATTATACTTGCTAGGTGGAAAGCTGCCTAATTTATCAATCACTTAATAAAGCCAATTAGATTTTCAAATTTACTTGGTTGAATTTTGTTTTTTAACATTAGAAATCATGATATCATGGTGTGTGTATAGGAAAAAGACATTAAACAACTGGAGAAAAGATAATAGATAATGAAGGACAAATAAAGAGGACCCAACAATTGGGTCTCTGAAATAAGATACATTTCCAAGAAGGAAAACCTGGATCTTCCAGTCAAAAGGGTACACCATATACCAAGAAACACTGACACAATGCAACTGCCATCAAAATATATTCTGGGTGAGGTATTAAAACTCAACCATGAAAGGGGCACCTGGCTGGCTCAGTCGGTGAAGCATGTGACTCTCGATCTTGGGGTTGTTGAGTTTGAGCCTCATGTTGGGTGTAGAGATTACTTAAAAATAAAATCTTTTAAAAAAAAAAACCCTGAACTATGAAGAAAAACTATCTAGGTATCCAGACAGAAAAAAAAAAAGAGTTATCTACAAGGGTGGGGTTGGGGGCAGGGGGCGGCAACCAATCAATGGGAGGAGTGGGATTCTTTCTGGTCTCAGACTCTTTCCTGGAAACTTCCAGTGTTAGTAGAACAAAATCCTAAAGAAAAGTACGTATGACTCCAAAATACTTTACCCAGACAAATTGTTCAAGTATAGAAACAACAGGCAGATATTCTCAAATATGAATAAATTAAACACTTAGGAAATGTAGCCCTAATGACTCCTCTCAAAAGAAATATTATTTGGTAATGAAATTCAGTCCACCAAGGGGGGAACCTAATGAAGATCATATGACCAGATAAGGTAAAGGGACAGTAAGTACTGAGTCCAATCAAACAGAATTTAAACAACTGAGGGATTTGTGATTTCAAAAGGACATGTAAACATTTGTAAGCCTTGATGACATAAACCAACACAAGCAGCAAATACTGAGATGTGGAGGGAAGGAAGTGAGACAAGTGGTAAGAGATCTAAGCTCATTCATACTTACTGTTAAAATCAAAATATGGGGTCCTAATACAAATAATTGCTTCAGTCTCCTAATGATCTTCAGAATCCGTTTTATTAATCTTAAAGGGATCTTTTGGGAACCAAGATCTCTTATGGCAAAGAAAGTTTTATCTCACATTCAGTCATTTCTTCAGCTCGATCTTATTTTTCTGCTGTTAAATTCAGGAAAAATAAAACCTAACACTTTTTATTATTAAAATAATAACATGCTTCTATATGATCCAATTCTTTTCAATTTGTGTCAATCTGCAGACCTACACATCCATTCATACTTCTATAGCTATCTATAATAATGGCCACAAAGTGTGATAACATCATTCATTTCTGAGCACTGAGATTTCAGATTTTTAAAAAATACATCCTTTGTCCTTTTTTGTACTGCATGAATTTTTACAGCTAGCCTATGTCATTTTTGTGTTTTATTCCTTCCTATTAAAATGAATTAGAGGGTCAATCTGTGATAAAGAGGAAAGGGAAAAAGACAGCCAAATATTTATTTTTGACCCTAAAATGAGGCTTTCACTGCAAGTCTCCCATGTCAGAACAGCTTTACAGGGTCATCACTTAGGGCAATTTCCAATTGATTTAAGTTATTGAACATGTGCTGCCTGTACTGTTCCAACATGTAATTCTTTCTCCTCCTGCTTGTGGTGAAACAAACTCTGGCCAAGAGAACACTTGACAGGAGACATAAACTATCTGGTGAGTAAAAGAAGCAACCAAGGCTTTTATCGTCTACAGCAGGGGTTCAGGAGCTATGCAGAGATAGAAAGCAAAAGGATCCTGGTAGCAATGGCTCTGCAACACTCTGGCAGGCTGCTGGAGACCATGGTAACTGTCCTGGCCTCTTACCACTCAACACACAAGAACAAACCATGTGTCATTATGCACACAGCCCAAAGCACAGCCTGAGAGAGACAACACCTTTTTAGAAGCAGGCAGAAACAGCATCATTCTGGGATTCCTGGTCAAATGATACAAGATCACTTTTATTTATACACTTAAAAATCTGGAAATGATTAACCCACTGAAGATATAGCTGATAAGTGTGTGCATCCTATGGGAATACTCATTAGACTCAGAATCAAGTTCCTTCCCTTGAAAACCAGGCAAGTCTTGTCCTCGGGATGCGACCAGAGATCTTTAAAAAGGAATTTTCCCAGCAGAAAAACTGCCAAAACAATAGAGAGTTCACATCTACCCATCATCTAGCTTCCCCTAATGTTGGCATCTTACATAACCATAGTATAATCATCGAAACCAGGAAATGAACATTAATGAGACAGTATTAACTACAAGCCTTATTCAAGTTGCACCACTTTTTCCACTAATGTCCCTTTTTCTATTCCAGGATCCCATCTTGCATTCAGTTGTCATTTCTTTTCATTCCTCTCCAACCTGCAACAATTCTTCCGTCTTCATTTGTCTTTCATGACATGGACACCTTTAAAGACAAATGAGCAATTATTTTGCAGAATGTGCCTCCATTTGGGTTTGTCTGACTTTCCTCATGGCCAGGTTGAGGTTGTGTAGTGCTGGCATGAATGCCACAGAAGTCGTGTTGCGTCTTTCTTAGTGTGCATATCATGTACGTCCTGCCCATGTGTCTTCTTAGTTGACGTTCATCCTGACTACTTGGTGTAGGTGGCTTTTGATTGGTTTCTCCACTGTCAAGATATATTTCCCTTTGCAACTGGTAAACATCTTTGGGTTATTTTGAGACTCTACCAATATCTTGTCTCTCCTCAAACTTTCACCTACTGATTTATTTGAATCCATCGGTGGATCTTATAATAAATAATTATCACTACGATGTTTGCCTAATGGTGATTTTGTATTTTGCTCATTCACTCTACATGAATTAATTGGAACTCTTCTGTAAGGGAGAACTACCCATTCTCTTCTGTTATGCACTGATTGCGTGTGTCACCCTAAAATTCATGTACTGAAATCTATCCTCCAATGTGATGATATTAAGAGGTGGAGCCTTAGGGAAGTAATCACGATTAGATGAGTCATAATGAATTAGTGCCCTTAAGAGTCAAGAGAGAGATTCTTGCTCTCTTTCTGCCATTTGAGGAGACAAGTTAGGAGTCTGCAACCCAAAAGAGGGTCCTTACCAGAACTAGACCATGTTGGCACCCTGACTTTGAGCTTCCAACCTCCAGAAAGGTAAGAAATCAATTTCCACAGTTTATAAGCCACACACTTTATGCTACTTTGTTATAGCACCTCAAACAGACTAGGATGCTTTCCATTTATTCATTCAATCATTTATCTATATCAGTATGGACAAGTGGATATTTTGATATTTGGGACAAAACCCAGCCCACAACAGGCAGAGAGCCATTGTGGACAACGGGACTGAAGGAAAACATGACTCAACCACAACAATAGGGCACATTGCAACACACATAGGGAACGCCCCCAAACTGCCAGGTTCTGGTGACAGGGGACGTTGCACTGCAGAGCACTACAGGACCTCCTCTTCATAAGGCCAGTACTCTCAAGAGCAGGAGATGTGGTTAATCTTCCTAACACAGAGAAACAGACATGCAGAAATAGACAAAAATGAGGAGACAGGGGAATATGTCCCAAATGAAAGAACAGGACAAAATCACAGCGAGAAGCTAAATGAAACAGAGGTAAGTGATATGTTTGAGAGAGAATTTAAAGTAATGGTCATAAAGATACTCACTGGCGTTAAGAAAAGAGTGAAGGACCTCAGTGAGACCCTCAACAAGGAGATACAAAACAGAAAAAAAAGGACCAATCAGAGAAAAGAACTCAATAACTGAAATTAAAAATACACTAGATGGGGACACCTGGGTGGCTCAGTCACTTAAGCATCTGACTCTTGATTTCAGCTCAGGTCACCATTTCAGGGTCCTGGGATTGAGTCCTGTGTCAAGCTCCATACTCAGTGGGGAGTCTGCTCGAGAGTTTCTCTCTCCCCCTCCCTCTGCCTCTCTCTCCCTGCCTCTTTCTCACTCTATTGAAAAAAAAAAAAAAAAGAGTAAGCGAGGAAGAAAGGGTGCCTGAGACTGATATCCCTGTCTTTTTGTACTCTAATTCCAAAAGTGACATCCCCTCACCTCTGCCACTTCTTTTCATCGGAAGCAATCACTACATCTAGCCCATCCCAAGAAGAGATTATACAGGGGTGCGCCAGGCTGGCTCAGTTGGAGGAGCATGTGACTCTTGATCTTGGGGTCATGAGTTTGATCCCTACACTGGACAGAGGTTTTTTTCTTTTTCTTTTGTTTTTTTAATTTTTTTTATTTTAATAAACATATAATGTATTTTTATCCCCAGGCGTACAGGTCTGTGAATCGCCAGGTTTACACATTTCACAGCACTCATAATAGCACATACCCTCCCCAATGTCCATCTCCCAATCACCCTCTCCCATCCCCCCTCCCCCCAGCAACCCTCAGTCTGTTTTTTGAGATTGAGTCTTTTATGGTTTGTCTCCCTCCCAATCCCATCTTTTCATTTTTTCTTTTCCTACCTCCCCCCAACCCCCCCACATTGCATCTCCACTTCCTCATATCAAATAGATCATATGATAGTTGTCTTTCTCCGATTGACTTATTTCGCTAAGCATGATACCCTCTAGTTCCATCCACGTCGTCGCAAATGGCAAGATTTCATGTCTTTTGATGGCTGCATAGTATTCCATTGTGTATATATACCACTTCTTCTTTATCCATTCATCTGTTGATGGACATCTAGGCTCTTTCCACAGTTTGGCTATTGTGGACATTGCTGCTATAAACATTTGGGTGCACGTGCCTCTTCAGAGCACCACGTTTGTATCTTTAGGATATATACCCAGGAGTGCAATTGCTGGGTCGTAGGGTAGCTCTATTTTCAGTTTTTTGAGGAACCTCCACACTGTTTTCCAGAGTGGTTGCACCAGCTTGTATTCCCACCAGCAGTGTAGGAGGGTTCCCCTCTCTCCGCATCCTCGCCAGCATCTGTCATTTCTTGACTTGTTAATTTTAGCCATTCTGACTGGTGTGAGGTGGTATCTCATTGTGGTTTTGATTTGTATTTCCCTGATGCCGAGTGATGTGGAGCATTTTTTCCTGTGTCTGTTGGCCATCTGGATGTCTTCTTTGCAGAAATGTCTGTTCATGTCCTCTGCCCATTTCTTGACTGGATTATTTGTTCTTTGGGTATTGAGTTTGATAAGCTCTTTATAGATTTTGGATACTAGCCCTTTATCTGATATGTCGTTTGCAAATATCTTCTCCCATTCTGTCAGTTGTCTTTTGGTTTTGTTAACTGTTTCCTTTGCTGTGCAAAAGCTTTTGATCTTGATGAAATCCCAACAGTTCATTTTTGCCCTTGCTTCTGTTGCCTTTGGTGATGTTCCTAGGAAGACGTTGCTGCGGTTGAGGTCAAAGAGGTTGCTGCCTGCGTTCTCCTCAAGGATTTTGATGGATTCCTTTCGCACGTTGAGGTCCTTCATCCATTTTGAGTCTATTTTCGTGTGTGGTGTAAGGAAATAGTCCAATTTCATTTTTCTGCATGTGGCTGTCCAATTTTCCCAGCACCATTTGTTGAAGAGGCTGTCTTTTTTCCATTGGATATTCTTTCCTGCTTTGTCGAAGATTAGTTGACCATAGAGTTGAGGGTCTATTTCTGGGCTCTCTATTCTGTTCCATTGGTCTATATGTTTGTTTTTGTGCCAGTACCATACTGTCTTGATGATGACAGCTTTGTAATAGAGCTTGAAGTCTGGAATTGTGATGCCACCGACTTTGGCTTTCTTTTTCAATATTCCTTTGGCTATTCGAGGTCTTTTCTGGTTCCATATACATTTTAGGATTATTTGTTCTATTTATTTGAAAAAAAAATGGATGGGATTTTGATAGGGATTGCATTAAATGCGTAGATTGCTTTAGGTAGAATAGACATTTTCACAATATTTGTTCTTCCAATCCATGAGCATGGGATATTTTAACATTTCTTTGTGTCTTCCTCCATTTCTTTCATGAGGACTTTATAGTTTTCTGAGTATAGATTCTTTGCCTCTTTGGTTAGATTTATTCCTAGGTATCTTGTGGTTTTGGGTGCAATTGTAAATGGGACTGACTCCTCAATTTCTCTTTCTTCTGTCTTGTTGTTAGTGTAAAGAAATGCGACTGATTTCTGTGCATTGACTTTATATCCTGACACTTTACTGAATTCCTGTATAAGTTCTAGCAGTTTTGGAGTGGAGCCTTTTGGGTTTTCCACATGTAGTATCATATCTTCTGCAAAGAGTGATAGTTTGACTTCTTCTTTGCCGATTTGGATGCCTTTAATTTCTTTTTGTTGTCTGATTGCTGAGGCTAGGACTTCTAGTACTATGTTGAACAGCAGTGGTGATAACGGACATCCCTGCTGTGTTCCTGACCTTAGCGGAAAAGCTTTCAGTTTTTCTCCATTGAGAATGATATTTGCGGTGGGTTTTTCATAGATGGCTTTGATAATATTGAGGTATGTGCCTTCTATCCCTACACTTTGAAGAGTTTTCATCAGGAAGGGATGCTGCACTTTGTCAAATGCTTTTTCAGCATCTATTGAGAGTATCATATGGTTCTTACTCTTTCTTTTATTAATGTATCACATTGATGGATTTGCAGATGTTGAACCAGCCTTGCAACCCTGGAATAAATCCCACTTGATCGTGGTGAATAATCCTTTTAATGTATTGTTGGATCCTATTGGCCAGTATTTTGTTGAGAATTTTCACATCTGTGTTCATCAAAGATATGGGTCTGTAATTCTCTTTTTTGGTGGGATCCTTGTCTGGTTTTGGGATCAAGGTGATGCTGGCCTCATAGAATGAGTTTGGAAGTTTTCCTTCCATTTCTATTTTTTGCAACAGTTTCAGGAGAATAGGAATTAATTCTTCTTTAAATGTTTGGTAGAATTCCCCTGGGAAGCCGTCTGGTCCTGGACTTTTGTTTGTTTGGAGATTTTTGATGACTGTTTCAATCTCCTTACTGGTTATGGGTCTGTTCAGGTTATCTATTTCTTCCTGGTTCAGTTGTGGTAGTTTATACATCTCTAGAAATGTATCCATTTCTTCCAGATTGTCAAATTTGTTGGTGTAGAGTTGCTCATAGTATGTTCTTATAATTGTTTGTATTTCTTTGGTGTTGGTTGTGATCTCTCCGCTTTCATTCATGATTTTATTTATTTGCGTCCTTTCTCTTTTCTTTTTGATAAGTCTGGCCAGGGGCTTATCAATCTTATTAATTCTTTCAAAGAACCAGCTCCTAGTTTTGTTGATTTGTTCTATTGTTTTTTTAGTTTCTATTTCATTGATTTCTGCTCTGATCTTTATGATTTCTCTTCTCCTGCTGGGTTTAGGCTTTCTTTGTTGTTCTCTCTCCAGCTCCTTTAGGTGTAGGGTTAGGTTGTGTATTTGAGACCTGTCGTGTTTCTTGAGAAAGGTGTGTACTGCTATATATTTTCCTCTCAGGACTGCCTTTGTTGTGTCCCACAGATTTTGAACCGTTGTGTTTTCATTATCATTTGTTTCCATGAATTTTTTCAATTCTTCTTTAATTTCCTGGTTGACCCATTCATTTTTTAGAAAGATGCTGTTTAGTCTCCATGTATTTGCGTTCTTTCCAAATTTCCTCTTGTGATTGAGTTCTAGCTTCAGAGCATTGTGGTCTGAAAATATGCAGGGAATGATCTCAATCTTTTGGTACCGATTGAGACCTGATTTATGACCCAGGATGTGGTCTATTCTGGAGAATGTTCCATGTGCACTAGAGAAGAATGTATATTCTGTTGCTTTGGGATGGAATGTTCTGAATATATCTGTGATGTTCATCTGGTCCAGTGCGTCATTTAAGGCCTTTATTTCCTTGTTGATCTTTTGCTTAGATGATCTGTCCATTTCAATGAGGGGAGTGTTAAAGTCCCCTGCTATTATTGTATTACTGTCGATGTATTTCTTTGATTTTGTTATTAATTGGCTTATATAGTTGGCTGCTCCCATGTTATAGGGGCATAGATATTTAAGATTGTTAGGTCTTCTTGTTGGACAGACCCTTTGAGGATGATATAGTGTCCTTCCTCATCTCTTATTATAGTCTTTGGCTTCAAATCTAATTGATCTGATATAAGGATTGCCACCCCAGCTTTCTTCTGATGTCCATTAGCATGGTACATTGTTTTCCACCCTCTCACTTTAAATCTGGAGGTGTCTTCGGGTCTAAAATGAGTTTCCTGTAGGCAGCATATTGATGGGTTTTGTTTTTTTATCCATTCTGATACCCTGTGTCTTTTGATTGGGGCATTTAGCCCATTCACATTCAGGGTAACTATGGAGAGATATGAATTTAGTGCCATTGTATTGCCTGTAAGGTGACTGTTCCTGTATATTGTCTCTGTTTCTTTCTGATCTACTCCTTTTAGGGTCTCTCTTTGCTTAGAGGACCCCTTTCAGTATTTCCTGTAGAGCTGGTTTGGTGTTTGCAAATTCTTTCAGCTTTTGTTTGTCCTGGAAGCTCTTTATCTCTCCTTCTATTTTCAATGATAGCCTAGCCAGATATAGTATTCTTGGCTGCATGTTTTTCTCGTTTAGTGCTCTGAATGTATCATGCCAGTTCTTTCTGGCCTGCCAGGTCTCTGTGGAAAGTCCACTGCCAATCTAATGTTTTTACCCTTATATGTTACAGACTTCTTTTCCCGGGCTGCTTTCAGGATTTTCTCTTTGTCACTAAGACTTGTAAATTTTACTATCAGGTGACGAGGTGTGGACCTATTTTTATTGATTTTGAGGGGCATTCTTAGCATCTCCTGGATTTTGATGTTTGTTCCCTTTGCCATATTAGGGAAATTCTCTCCAATAATTCTCTCCAATATACCCTCTGCTCCCTTCTTTCTTTCTTCTTCTTCTGGAATCCCAATTATTCTAATGTTGTGTCGTCTTATGGTGTCGCTTATCTCTCGAATTCTCTCCTCGTGGTCCAGTATTTGTCTCTCTTTTGCTCAGCTTCTTTATTCTCTGTCATTTGGTCTTCTATGTCACTAATTCTTTCTTCTGCCTCATTTATCCTGGCAATGAGAGCTTCCATTTTTGATTGCACCTCATGAATAGCTTTTTTGATTTCAACTTGGTTAGATTTTAGTTCTTTTATTTCTCCAGAAAGGGCTTTTATCTCTCCGGAGAGGGTTTCTCTAATATCTTCTATGCCTTTTTCGAGCCCGGCTAGAACCTTGAGAATCGTCATTCTGAACTCTAGATCTGTCATGTTACCTATGTCCGTATTAATTAGGTCTCCAGCCTTCGGTACGGCCTCTTGTTCTTTTTTTTGAGGTGAGTTTTTCCGCCTTGTCATTTTGTCCAGATAAGATTTGCTTTGTCCTGCTGTGGAATTCCGCTGTTCTTGGTGACTGAAGTTGGTTTTGGATGCGTTTCTTGTTGATCTTCTGGGGGAGGGGCCTGTTGTAGTGATTCTCAAGTGTCTTTGCCGCAGGCGGAATTGCACCGCCCTTGCCAGGGGCCGGGCTAAGGAATCCACTCCGGTTCGCTTTCAGGAGCTTTTGTTCCCTGAGCGCTTTCCGTAGAGTCCAGGGGACAGGAATGAAGATGGCGGCCTCCCAGTCTCCGGCCCGGAGGAGCCGAGAGCTTGGGGTTCCGCTCCTCAGTGCGCCCTCAAGAGAAAAGCGCCCAACCGCCCCACCTCCCTGGCCTGCGTTCGCGCCTGGAGGAAAGTGCTCAATTGCTGGCACTTGGAGAAAAGCGCCCGGTCGCTTCCATTTCCGTGGCCTCTGGCTGCGCTCCGAGCCCACCCAGCCTGCAACCGGCACAAGGTAACCCCAGGCTGAGAGCTCAGTCCTCGGCTTTGTCGCTGTAGCCGGCTTCCCCGCTCCAATACCTGTGAGCTCCGCGGCCCTCAGACACGCCCGGTCCTTCCGTGACCCCACGGGACCTGGGGTTATGCTGACCCCGCCTGGGTTTCCCCCCGGTTTAGCCTCTGGAGCGATGTCTCCCAGTGGAGCCGACTCTTAAAAGTCCCGATTTAGTGCTCCGTTGCTCCTCCGCTTGCCGGGAGCCGGCCCCTCCCCCTGCGGTCTGTCTTCCCGTCACTTTGGATTCACTTCTCCGCAGGTCCTACCTTTCAGAAAGTGATCGATTTTCTGTTTCTAGAATTGTTGCTCTTCTTCTCTTCGATTTCCTGTTGGATTTGTAGGTGTTCACAATGGTTAGATAAGCTAGCTAGCGGATCTCCTGCTACCCTATGTCGTCTCAGCCTGCTACTTCTCTGCCCTGGACAGAGTTTTCTTAAAGGAAAAAACAAAAAAGGAAGGGATTACACAAGGGATGTAAAGCAGGAGGCAGTGATCCCTAGGGGGGCATCTTAGAGGCTACCTATCACAGTAACTGAGGTCAGTTCTCTTCTCACCATCCCCCTCAGTGTGGTTATATTATTCATTTAAAATATGGTTAGGCTCAATTGTTACTACTTGTATTCCAGCTGGTTCTCCCTCCCACCAATCTTAGTTGATTTTAATTATCATTCATTTTTGGCTGGGTATGTGGAACATTACCACCATTCTAAGAATCAGAGTCTTAGAAAAAGATACACTCGAAGAAATGTCACTGCCTCCTCATCCTTACTGCCTCATTTCCATTCTTCTCTTCATTCCATTCTTTTCTCATTTAGACCCTATAGATATTCAGTCTCTTCAGTATCCAATCTATCCTTCCCATATCCATTGTACAAATGAGCAGATCTCTATACATTTTCTTATATCCCTTTCTTCCTTACATGAAAGATAGCATAGTATAGACAGATTTCTGTGCTTTGTTTTTTCACTCAAGGATACCCTTGGGGCCCCTGCATGGCTCAGCTGGTTGGGCGCCTGACTCTTGATTTTGGCTCAGGTTACGATCTCAGGGTTGTGTGATCAAGCCCAGCATCAGGATCAGGCTTGGTGCTGAGCATGGAGCCTGCTTGGGATTCTCTCTCTCCCTCTGCCACTCCCCCACCCCCACCCTGCTTCTGTGAGAACTCTTTCTCAGGAAAAAAAAAAAAAGAGTATCTCAGTGAAATTACTCCAAATCAGTTCATTACAAATCTCCTTCACTATGGAGGTGGGTGGAGGGATGGGGTAACTGGGTGATCTGGGTGATGGGTATTAAGGAGGGCCCGTGTTGTGATGGACACTGGGTGTTACTCGCAACTAATGAAGCACTGACCACTACATCAAAAACTAATGATGTATTGTATGTTGGCTAACTGAAAATAGTAATAATAAAAAAAAATCTCCTTCATTCTTTTTCTTTTACAGCTCCATTGTATGGATGTGCCACAGTTCATTCAACCACTTTGGGGAGAAGAATTTTTCACTATCTGTTTTTGGCCAAGAAACATTCTGCAAATATTTGAGGATAATTTTTAAATAATAGCTAGGGAACAGACTACGCTTACTCCAGGCTTCTTTGCAGATCAGAAAAGCAAAGTTTTAATTCTCAGTGCCTGATAAGGCTCAAATGCACCCAGCATCTCCACACTCTGCTGATGGCCTCATGAACACAAACACCATTTTGAAATCAGGTTAGCAATATGTAAGAGCCATCTTCTTTGACTCACTAATTCAGCTTATGAGAATTTACTCTAAAAAATGATTTTGCAGGTTTATACTGAAACCAAAGAATGTTCAGAGAAAATGTACAATTCTCAAAACCAGAAAAATAGATGTCCATTAAGAAATGGCCTCAAATTATGATTTATCAATAGAATAGAATAGCACTAAAAATAATCATGCCCAACTATGCAAATAGGAGAGGTTTTAGTGTATTAAGTGAAAAAGTAAGGTGCACAGTAATGGTAATTGCAGTGATGCCAAATTGAATACAGTAGCTGTGGGCAGCCGCACCAAAGTGAGTTGATGCTGGGAAGTGGCTGCTCTGTCAGTACATTTCCCAGTTCCTCTTGTATCCTTCTAGAGCCATGTGGTTGAGTTCTGGCCAACTGACCTGCGTAGAATTTATGTCAGCAGCCTCCCTGCCTGGTCCACACACATCTCCCATGTGCTTTCTTTCCTTGGCGGTCTGCTGGATGTCAGTAACAAGAAATCGTGTATTGAAGATGGCAGATTCTGTCGGTCTGAGGCCCTGAGACTGAGACAGAGCCTCACCCCTACCATTGCCAACTGGGCTTTAATAATCAAGGAATAAATATCTACTGTAATAAGCCAGTGAGATACCAGAGTGTCTCTGATTTGAAATTTTCTTTAATGCTACTATTTTACCATCTTTTATTAAAAAAAATATAACACTCCGATCTGTAGGAAAAAACTTAAAAAAAAGAAAGTGAATGATCAGTATTCCTTCCTATAGTACTTCACCAGGAAGATGGCCAACAGAAGCCAAACGTTCACTGTGCAGCAGATTATACTAAGCAGAACCTCAGAACACTCTTGGATATGGGCTAGAAAGTGTATTTATGTTCCTTTGACTCTCAAAATGCTGCACTCACAGGGCTGCCACAGCCAGCAGGAACACAATCATCTAAGGAAGCCAAGAATGTCAGAGATTCGGAACTATAAAAGATGACTAGCAATATATCAAAACATCACCTTAATCCAATTGTTCAAGCAAAGATGTATTAGACAGAACAGCTGCCTTGGGCCTGTCGGAGATCAGCTGACCCAGACCTCCAGACCCTGACAAAAGAAGGCCACGGGGCTGTATATCATCAGCCTGAATATTTGCAACCACACCTAAGAAGAGCTTCGCTTCTCCTGTCTGAAGTCCCGCTACCCGTTTGCCTCCTGTGCCTTTGTGCTGACAGTGCTGGTGGCTTACTACACATTCAGAAGTCAGAATGTGGATAAGCCAAAGAACTGTCTTTTTAAATATTTGAAATTTTCTATATATTATGGTGTTTTGACATCCTAAAAAAAACTTTTCTTGCCGGAGAAAGTCTGCCCCTCCCAGTCTAGCCAAGTCTTCTGGAGAAGTCTACCCAGAGACAACAAAGGGCCCAGCCAGAAGCCTGCCTTTGATATGCAAACCAACTGACTCAGAGCTCTAGCCCTTCTGGCTGGAGTGTACACCCCAGGAAGCAATATTCCTGTGCCTTAATCATCCTTACTGCCCAAAGCCCATGGAAACTATTCAAATGAGCCAGTCCTAAACCGTCCACCCTCCCTTGCTTTTCCCTCAGAAACCCCAATAAGGGCCTCACCTAAAACTTCCCTCGTGGCCCTATGTGGTAAGCGGTGACGCACACATGAGCATAATAAACTTCATTTCCCTGAGCCTCTCCTCCGCCTCCCCTTGTGACCATACCTGACTGACAATTTCATCAAAGAATACAAACAAGGAGCCTAACATCATTTAAAAGCCCAGATGAAAGCCCACTCCCTCCAGAATGCCACCCCCACGTCTAACTCACAACTATAGCAAGGAAAAAAAAAAAAAACCCCGACACCTATAAGCTCCTAGAATTTATTCAGTGTGTATTATGCTTATAGTGACGTAAGTATCCATCTCAGAGCCCTCTTGCAAGTTTCTTCAGAGCAGGGCCCGTGCATGTTTTACTTACCGCTCACTCCTCTACCTTCCCACTTCACCGCCCAGAAAGGAGCACTAGTCCTCTGTGCTTACTCACTGCATTTGACATCGATTTGCAAGCTCCCAAACAGTTGATACATTTCAACTAGAGAATGCTGTCACTCTAGTAAGCCACGAATCTAAAGACGCTGGTGTGTTTGTAAACCCAATGAATAATTTGCTTGCTTTAACTTAGGGAAATTTTCCACACAAATGTCTCTCCTGATTAAACTGACTATATTAGTAAATTCTAGACTAATCAGAAGTATCTAATAACATACTTCTTTTGCATTTAATATCAAATGCCTGATTTGCCTGTTTTTTTTTCCCCATTGAGGTAATCAATTGTGCACATAAACAGCTGTTTAGCCTTTCCCCTGCCATATATATAAAATATAAGAAGATCTCTCCTTTATTGTATCTATTATAGCGTTGGTAACCTGTAAAGTGTTGCTAAACTCTCAACCCTTAGTTGTAGAAGAGCAAATTTTGCCACCCTAAAGATAGGCCTTTTTGGCATATTATTTTAAGTGGGTATTTTTTTATTTTTTTAATTTCTTTTCAGTGTTCCAGAATTCATTCTTTATGCACCACACCCAGTGCTCCATGCAACACGTGCCCTCCTTAATACCCACCATCAGGCTCACCCAACCTCCCAACCCCCACCCCTCCAAAACCCTCAGATTGTTTTTCAGAGTCCACAGTCTCTCATGGTTCATCTTCCCCTCCAATTTCCCCCAACGCCCTTCTCCTCTCCATTTCCCTATGTCCTCTGTGTTATTCCTTACGCTCCACAAGTAAGTGAAACCATATGATAACTGACTCTCTCTGCTTGACTTAATTCACTCAGCATCATCTCCTTCAGTCCCATCCATGTTGCTACAAAAGTTGGGTATTCATCCTTTCTGATGGAGGCATAATTCTCCATAGTATATATGGACCACATCTTCCTTATCCATTCGTCCGTTGAAGGGCATCTTGGTTCTTTCCACAGTTTGGCGACCGTGGCCATTGCTGCTATGAACATTGGGGTACAGATGGCCCTTCTTTTTACATCTGTATCTTTGGGGTAAATACCCAGTAGTGCAATTACAGGGTCATAGGGAAGCTCTATTTTTAATTTCTTGAGGAATCTCCACACTGTCCTCCAAAGTGGCTGCACCAACTTGCATTCCCACCAAGAGTGTAAGAGGGTTCGCCTTTCTCCACATACTCCCCAACACACTTTGTTTACTGTCTTGTAATAAGCAGGTAATTTTTAAGAAACAGCAGACACAGCAAAAACCCTGAAGACTGAGTAGAAGTTACCCCTTATACAGGGGACACTTACATGTATAAAGGAAATCTCCACATGTAAGTCTGTACCAGGAAGAGGGGAATGACCCAATTTCTAGAATCAGTCATCAAGGGAGAAGGCTATGACTTAAATCTGCATAACAACCTTACTCTTGTTTACTGTGCTTTTTCTGGTCACCTCCCAGAACTGACTCCCCACCCCAACAACTTCTTTTGTCTTTACCTGGAGATGGTATCAAGGTGATGGCTTCAGCCATTTCAGGGAGTGACTCAGTTTTCTTGGGTCCCATCCATGTGTACAGGGCATATACAAGTTATTAAGCTTCTGTTCACTTTTTTCTTATTAATCTGTCTCATGTCAATTTCATTCCTAGACTAGCCATAAGAATCTCGAAGGGTAAAGATAAATTTTTCCTCTCTAAGACAGGCTTCCCTAAAACTCATATAATGATATTATGTCCATTTTACAGGTATAAAAACTCGGGCTCAAAGAAGTTAACTATTCCATGTGGTAAGTAAATGACAGTATCAAGATCTGAACTCAATTCCACCCAGTTCCAAAAGCCACTAGGCCAAGACTTCTACAGGGGGAAAACCAACCATACCTGTACCTGAGTGGTTTCTTTGTGTGGAGCAGGTCCTCTCCTTTAACACTAGCAGCTGGAATAGCAGAGAACAGAGTCCAGCAGGCTGGGATTAACATGGGGCGCTAAGTCTGGTAGAGTCATTGAGTAGATAGGGAAGGGACGTGAGCAGTCTGCAGGGAAGGCTAAAGCAGCGTAAACGGGGAGACTTCCAGTTGTGGCGAACTGAACCACACATCGTTCCTTCCCAAACACCATAAAATTAGAATAAAAGACGAGATATAGAACACATGGACAAGACATGAAGAAAAGGAAGAGTCACAAAACAAAATGCACTCCTGTGGATTAAATAGTAATAGGAGAATGTTTTAAAGACCACAGAAATGTTGGAAGCTAAAGTTGCAACAATCTGATCTCCTTAACTACAGACTGGCTGACAAGGTAGGCCAAGGAGGAGGCTTGAAATTGTTCACCTTTAAATACAACAAAAGCACTGGCGGGGGGGCAGTTCTCTAGGTGGATCATTCGGTTAAGCGTCTGCCTTCAGCTCAGGTCATGACCTCAGGGTCCTGGCATCAAGCCCTGCACTGGGCTCCCTGCTGAGCAGGGAGTCTGTTTTTCCCTCTCCCTCTAAATCCTCCTCCCTGCTTGTGCTCTCTGTGTCTCAAATATATAAATAAAATCTTCAAGAAATAAAAATAAAAAAATAAAAACAGAAGAAGCACTCAAGTAGTTGTCAAAACAAATGACTACTGTCATGGGCCTCTGCTGGCTGGTAGCACAAGAGTCTCTAGAGAGCAATACTATCTCATCTCTATGTCCACAGTGTCTAACCTGGTTCTGTCAACTCCCCAGGCACAAATACAGGTAAAAGATGATCTCTCTTCTCCTGCTGCCTCCAACAGCTGGCTTTACCTTGACCAGCTCAGTCCAACCACTGTCTGAATGACTTGATCTTCATGAAGAACTTCTCAAGGCACAGACCAGCAACTTCTGGCATCACTCATCGTGTAGCCCAGGTAAAACACAAATCCATTCTCCTACAAACCTGTCCCTACAAAACGGACACTCAAAATTTCAGTATACTGCTAACTGAAGGAGAACATTGATATCAGCTTCAGTACAGAGTTGTTCTATCTGGAGTGCATGCTTTGGCCAGCAATACAACTGAACCTATGTTACAAAAAAATTGGGGGTCACAGTTTATCTTAGTCTGCAAAGGCTGCTATAACAGAATACCACAGACTTAACAGCTTAACAACAAACATTATTTCTCACAATTATGGAGGCTGGGAAGTCCAAGATCCAGGTGGCATATTTGGTTCTAGGTGAGGTCTTCTTTTGTACCTTAAAGACAGCCACCTTCTTTTCTCACTGCATCTACACATGGCAGAAATAGAAAGTTCTGATCCTTCTTCCTTTACTTACAAGAGCACTAATCCTATCATTTGAGCACCACCCTTATGACCTCAGCTTATCATAATTACAACCCAAAGGCCTAGCCTCTCAATATCACCATATTGGGAGCTGGGGCTTCAATATATGAATTTTGTGGAGACACGAACTTGAAATCCATAAGAGAGATCTCCTTCATTTACTCTACGCAGAGGCAAAGAAATCTCATCCACTATTCTCCTTCTAGGATTGAGAACAGAAGAGGATTTTTTTTACATTTATTTATTTATTTACTTAGTAATCTCTACAACCAAGGTGGGGCTTGAACTCATGGCCCCGAGATCAAGAGTCGTATCCTCCTCTGACTAAGCCAGACAAGTACCTGGAAAACAGAAGACAAATTTATAGTCAAGACACTTTAATTTTAAGAGCTTGGGTTAGACTAAAATTATTTTTGGAGACTCTTCTACACTATATCTCATACAGATCATCTAATTCAAGGAAGATTTATTTCTCTCCCTTCTTAAGGCAATTATAGCCAAGCTCTCAAATTAAAATGGGTAAGAATATGGATAATGGTTCAAGAACTTAATGCTCTAGTGAGATTGTCTTCATTGATCTTGCTTTGCAATGTAATAATGGGACCAGACAACGTATATAAGTGACCACACAGAAAGTTCACGTTGAGTCACGGTTCATACCAGTTTCTGGCTTCTCTCCTAAAATCCCAACCAGAGAGTAGATAGTCAGGAAGATGGTGGAAGATACTTGTTGTTATTGTTGTTGTTGTTTGCTTATGCTAAGATACATTTTATATCTCTTAGAAAATGAAAGTGGAAAGAAAAACTTCCACTTGGTGTCAATGCTGTCTTCCCTATCTGTAAAGATGCTTCCCAAGGACCACAGCAGCTGCTTTCAATCCTGGCCTGAACAGAGCCATCTGAGGGAAGAACTCACAGAATGAAAAGAGGAATAATAAAGATTTTATCTACCAACTTACATTTACTGGAAATCCACTTTTCAAGGCTTCAGTATTCAAACACAGTTGGCCCTTACGGTACTGTCTTCCTCTAGAACATAGGAAATGAATGACTCCCCTTCATTTTTATTTGATTAGAATCAGATGTAATATTCAGAATATTTAACAATCAGTGTCCTACAAACATTGAACAATCCGAAAAGAGGCAGGCCCAAGGGCTGGACTAGGTGGTAGTGGATGTCCCTTGCTTCACTAGAATTTAACTCCTCAATTGCCAGATGGGAGAGAGGGGAGCAGTGGATGAAAAGGCTTGACCTGCCCCTGGAAAGCAGCTGAATATAGCCCTGACCAGAAGTGAAAGTTAGACTACTCAAACTGACCTGGCTGACTTCAGCACAGCTAGACCGTACAGAATGACCATTACTACTGGTGGAGGGGAAGGCCATAGTGATAGCAGAGGTAGTAGTAATAACTGTAGTAGTAAAAAAGCAGCAACAGCAGCAATTCAGCTGCTTAAGCAATTAAGCAAGTAAGCCAGGCTTATCTTTATTATCTTTATTGTATCTATCAGACTTATCTTTATTATATCTAATCATCAAAATAACTTGCCAGACAGGTATTATCTGTAGTCTAGAGATAAGGACAAAATGTCTCAGATACTTTAAGTAACTTGCTCCAACTCACACAGCTAATACATGACAAAGCCAAGACTGGGGCCTGGGACTCTCAAGCCTATGTTACGTCTTTTATGCAATACTGGCAGCTCCTTCTATGAAAAAAAAAGAAATTAAAGGCTGATGTTAGCCACCTGGAGGTTCACATTTCACAACAATTCTGACACGTGTTTATGCAACTTATAATTCTATAGTAAGCTGCTGCAGTGAAAAAGCAAAACTGTAGTTCACATGAAGAGGTTTATCTACAAGGTCTAGTGAATTTCACCAGTAAAATTTTAGAGAGGGGAAATGTGATAAAACCATTGTTTTGGACGCTATGTCACTCTACTTTCTTTCATCCAAAGATGCAAAGTTCAACCACTTTAAGATGGCCAGAGTTCCTCTTTTGACTAGCCTCTAGTAATTTTCACAAGAATGGTTAGATGGTGGACTTGATTGAGAGATATTTTGACTAAGTTTTTTCTCATAAATAATTCATGTCCTTTTTTAAACTTTAGAAAACACAGAAAAATATAAAGACTGAGAATCACTCACAACCCCACTGCCCAAGGATAACCACAGTTGTCATTTTGATATATTTTCTTCTAATATTTTTTGCTATGCACATATATATAGACACACACAAATTGAGATCACTCATATATATATTTAAAAACTATTATATTATGAGCATTTTCTTATGCTCATTAAAAATTCTGAGAAACAAAATTTAAAGCTTTCTTAATACTCCAACATACAGATGAAGCATAATTTATTTAACCATTCCCCTATCTTTGGAGAACAGCAGGCCTTGTCAGGAAATAAATGGTTATGTAAATAACAGGACCCGAATTAAGTGCAGAAGATTAAGAACCCCAGGTTATTCCTTGGTCTCTGCAAGCTAATAGAATCCAGGGAGGCAGGACAATCAAATGGAGTATTTTCAGCCCTTAGAAGGATCCATTCATATATGTATATACATTTAGACTTTTTGCTGATGTGTTATGCTGAAAGGTGACCCCAGAGCAAAGTGTTTAGAACAGAGGCTTCTTACCAAAATGTGAGTCACTCTTGTTTATACAAGTGTCAGAAACCACTACCAGAGAATACAACTCATCAAACTCAACTGAGCCCATCAATAGCCAGCTTCTGTCTAAGAAAAGTAGATCAAAGTTTTATTCCCCAAATTCATTATATTAAACAAATACGAAAACTTGAGCTGAAATTATTGTCAGTTATTGCATTTGGTTATTTTTATCCTCTAAGTGATGGTCCAACTTTAAAAGCAGGTCTTCTGGCTCCAGAATGCATAAATGGTATGCTGTTGCAGCTATATACATAAAGAGGCACCCATTCTTCTCCAGATACATTATTTAAATTCAAAGAAAGGACTGCATTTCTTACCAGTGGCTTTGACTTTGGAGGATTTTGTGATTACACATAGGTCGGCTGGAATAGAAACAGAGCAGCTCACTTAGGAATCAGAAGAGAGCTGAGGGACTCTCACTGAACAATGTTTTCAAAGGATAGTGAAAGAGAAACAGCCAGCAGCACACCAAAGTGTACTGTTGTCACTGGAAAGGAAATGCCCAGCCAAGGGCTACAGTTCCCAGTCCTTCCTGCATCTATGTTGGGCCATGTGACAAGTTCTGGCCAAAGCAATACAAGCAGAAGTGAAGTATGTACCACTTCTGGACTAAGTGTCAAGTATTCCACCCTTTCGCCTTCTTTCCCTAATCCAGTAACCATAGAGCCTCATAGTGAAGATGACAGCATCACAAGGTGGAAGGAAACTGAAGGGCTGCCCATGACAATGGACTTGCTGGGAAGACCAACACTAGATTTTGCATAAACAAGAAATAAATATTTATTGTGTTAAGCCATTGCCATTTGAAGATTGTTTGTTAATGACCTGATTTGGCAGAGACAGAGTATGGAAAAAAGTAAGTGTGGAGTACTTCTTCAAGATGGAGAACATTCAGCCATAGTAACTTCCTGCTAGGTGCGTCTCCAAAGACAAGGGTAACTAAAGCAAAAATGAACTACTGAAACTTCATCAAGAAAAAAAGCTTCTGCACAGCAAAGGAAACAGTCAACAATACTAAAAGGTAACCTACAGAATGGAAGTAGCCATTTGTAAATGACATCAGATAAGGGGCTAGTATCCATAGTCTATAAAGAACTTATCAGACTCAACACCCAAAAACCAAAGAATCCAGTCAAGAAATGGATAGAATATATGAACAGACATTTCTCTAAAGAAGACATCCAGATGGCCAACAGACACATGAAAATGTGCTCCACATCACTCGGCATCAGAGAAATGCAAATCAAAACCACAATGAGATACCACCTCACACCAGTCAGAATGGCTAAAATTAACAAGTCAGCAAATGGCAGGTGTTGGCGAGGATGCAGAGAAAGGGGAACCCTCCTACATTGTTGGTGGGAATGCAAGCTGGTGCAGCCACTCTTGGAAACAGTACGGAGGGGGCACCTGAGTGGCTCAGTGGGTTAAGCCTCTGCCTTCGGCTCAGGTCATGATCCCAGGGTCCTGGGATTGAGCCCTGCATCGGGCTCTCTGCTCAGGGGAAGCCTGCTTCCCCCCGTCCCCTCTCTCTGCCTGCCTCTCTGCCTACTTGTGATCTCTGTCTGTCAAAGAAAGAAAGAAAAGAAAAGACAGTACGGAGCTACCCTACAACCTAGCAATTGCACAACTAGGTATTTACCCCAACGACATAAATGTAGTGATCCGAAGGGGTACCTGCACCCCCATGTTTATAGCAGCAATGTCCACAATAGCCCAACTGTGGAAGGAGTCAAGACGTCCATCGACAGATGAATGGATAAAGAAGATGTGGTCCATATATACAATGGAATATTACTCAGCCATCAGAAAGATGAATATTTAACCATTTACATTGACATGGATGGAACTGGAGGGTATTATGCTGAGTGAAATAGGTCAATTAGAGAAAAACAAATACCATAGGATTTCACTCATATGTGGAATTTAAGAAACAAAACAGATGAACATGGGGGAAGGGAAGGGAAAATAAAATAGGAACAGAGAAGGAAGCAAGCTACAAGAGGATCTTAACTCTAGAAAACAAACTGAGGGTTGCTGAGTGGGAGACGGGTGGGGAGATGGGATAATTGGGTGATGGGCATTAAAAAGGCCATGTAATGTGATGAGGACTCACTGGGTGTTATATGCAACTAATGAATTACTGAACTCTACATTTGAAACTAAGAACGTACTCTACGCTGGCTAATAGAATTTGGAAGAAAGAAAGAGAGAAATAAAGAAGAGGAAAAGAAAAAAAAGGAAAGAAAAAAGAGAAAAAATGGAGAACATTATTTCTCAATAAAATTTAGGGGGAAAATATGGGGAACACCACGAATGGGGGACAAAGCAAGGAGTCAACAAAGTACCAAGGTTCAGAGAGTAAGTTGAAGTTCCAGAAAATCAAGATGGTAGAAATCTGAAATCGAATTTCTTTTTGATATGACACAGATTCTCGATTTGTTCTGTCACAATAGTTCTGTGAACAATAGTCACAAACATGTATTTCTGTCAACAAGCCCTGCTTCTTTGGTATTCAAATCATTTCTGTTTCCCAAATAATCTTCCTTTTTGACTGATGACTCTTTGCTCTTGACTTTAGGTCACATTCCAATGTATTAGGATCTCTTGAGTTTTGGTTACTGAAGAAATAAAGGCATAAAAAATAGTTTGAGATTTCGTTACACAGATTAAAGACGTTAATGAAAACTTTTTGATCCTAAGCAAGATTACTCAAGGATTTTTAGTCAGCTATAGATTTTTCATAGCTCTGAAAACATTCGCAGTGACAGGAAGCCGCACCAGTCTGTTTACTGATATCTTAAGTGTTAAATGCTCCCTGCATGGCTCTCCAATGGTGAAAAGGTGTTTAATTGCTATAAACTCTTATGCCTTTGCCTTCTGCAACCCCACTCTGCTGGAATTGCTGAGCTTCATTTCTGTCCATGTATGTGTCTATCCACCTATCCATCTACCCATCGACCTATAAATTTTAAGCTACCTGATTATCTCGAAAATTTTTTCATTAATTAATTAATTTGACAGAGAGAGAGAAAGAGCACAAGCAGGGGGAGCAGCAGGCAGAGGGAGAGGGAGCAGGGAGCCTGACGTGGGGCTTGATCCCAGACCCATGGGATCACGACCTGAGGCGATGGCAGACGCTCAAATGACTGAGCCTCCCGGGTGCCCCATCTATAAATTTTTATCTACCTATAAGTTCTAAGTGTGATAATGTACTGGGCAGGGAATATGCTAAACATTAAAACCAATCCTGACTAGGGTTCAGAGACTTATAGGAGCCCCAGCTACACCAAGAGATGGGAACAAGACTGTGTCTGGCTGCCCTCATGTGATCCTACGTGAGCCTGGTACATATTCTATTCACTGGCCTCTCGGTTCCTTACAATCTATGGGCATTATATCCTCCATGCCTGGCTCAGAATCCAGCACACTGCAAATACTTGACAAATGTGCACTGAGTAGAACAGTCAGTTCTGAAATGCTTGGTCATAATTTTCTTAGAATTCTTTCTGAATTGGTAGCCTTTTTGCATGGGCTTCTGTCCCAGTTTCCCACCAGGACTCAATCTCACCTTTGCAAACCGGCCATACCCCACTCTAGAACTGATCAGACCTCTCCAACAGGACTTTAAACCCTGTTCTTAGTTGATCCATCTATTTCTTGAGGACCCGCTCCAAAAGAACCAAAAGATATTCTCTACTTGATTTAAAAGCATCACCCAATCCTGCCACATGTCCCCCTCCAAACCACATGTGCACATACAGGCTGGGATTTTGAAGTTTTCCATATAACCTTTGGTCAAAGAAGAGTTCACCCTACTCTAAGAGATACTGCACTTGCCATTGTTAGATAGCCACGCCTTAGGAACATAGCCTATAACTCTGTCCTGTCTCTTAACTTCTACTATTTCCAATGCTTCTCTCTCAATACCTGCTCACTACAGAGGCTCTAGAAAGTCCCTCAATATAGTCCCTTCATTCCCCTAACCCCAAGATATTGCCTAAAGCTAGCTGAATAAACCTTTCAAATGATTTCTGCTATTTATCAGAACTGAGGTTTGTTACATACAATTAAATACATACATAATTATAAACCATACATATAATTAGAAACTATCAAAAAGAGAAATTAGGAAAATACCATTTATATCAAAAAGAATAAAATACTCAGGAATAAATTTAACAAAGGAGGTGAAAAGACCTATATACTGAAAACTATAAGACACTGAGAAAGTAAAAACAGAAAAATAGTGGCAAGATATCTCATGCTCCTGAATTGGAAAATATTGTTAAAATGTTCATCTTATCCAAAGCAATCTACAGATTCAATGCAATCCCTATCAAAATTCCAATGGCATATCTCACAGCACTAGAACAAATAATGTTAAAATTTGTACAAAACCTACATAAAAGATCCTGAATAGCCAAAGTGATCCTAAGAAACAAGAACAAAGCTCAATGTATCACACTCCCTGATTTCAAACTTTACTACAAAGCTACAGTAATCAAAACACTATGGTACTGGCATAGAAACAGATACACCTGGGTGGCTTGGTTGTTTGGGCGGCTGCCTTTGGCTCAGGTCATGATCCCCGACTTCCAGGATCGAGTCCCACATGGGGCTCCCGGCTCCTTGGGGAGTCTGCTTCTCCCTCTGACCTTCTCTCTCATGCTCTCTCTCACTCATTCTCTCTCAAATAAATAAACAAAATCTTAAAAGAAAAAAAAAGAAACAGATACACAGATCAACGAACATTAAATGAGAGCCCAGAAATAAACCTACATGTACAAAGACAATTTATAACAAAGGAGCCCAGAACATACAATGGAAAAGGAACAGTCTTTTCAATAAATGGCGTTAGGAAAACTGGTCAGCCACAGACAAAAGAAAGAAACTAGACCACCATCTCATAACACACACACAAATTAATACAAAATAGATTAAATATTTGGATGTAAGATCAAAACCATAAAATTCCTAAAAGATAATATAGGCAATAAGCTCCTTGACATTGGTCTTAGCAAAGTTTTTGTGGTTCAGACTCCAAATGCAAAGGAAAGAAAAGCAAAAATAAACAAATGAGACCATATCAAACTAAAAATCTTCTGCACAGTGAAGGAAATGATCATCAAAACAAAAAGGCAACCTACTGAACAGGGGAAGGTATTTGTAAATCACACATGTGATAAGGGGTTAATGACCAAAACATATAAAGAACTCCTAAAACTCAACAACAAAAAATAACTAAAAAAATAGGCAGATCTGAATAGACATTTTTCCAAAGATGACGTACAGATGGCCAACAGGCGCATAGAAAGATTTTCAACATCACTAATTATTAGGGAAATGCAAATCAAAACCACAGTGAGATCCTACCTCACCTGTAAGATGACTATTATCAAAAAGATAAGAAATAACAAATGTTGGAGAGGGTGTAAAGAAAAGAGAATCCTTTTATACTATTCACAGGATTGTAAATTGGTGCAGCCACTATGGGAAACAGTATGGATATCCCTCAAAAAATTAAGAATAGAATTCGCAGTGTCCCTGGGTGGCTCAGTGGGTTAAGCATCAGACTCTTGGTTTCCACTTAGGTCATGATCTCAGGGTTGTGAGTTAGAGCCCCACATAGGACTCTGCGCTCAGTGCAGAGTCTGCTTGAGATTCTCTCTCTCTCTCGATCTGCCCTCCCCTGTTCACTGCTCTCACTCTAAATAAATAAATAAATAAATGGAATCTTTGGAGCACCTGAGTGGCTCAGTTGGTTAAGCATCTGACTTTGGACCAAGTCATGATCTCAAGGTCCTGGGATGGACCCCCATGTCAGGCTCTGTGCTCAGCATAGAGTCTGCTTGTCCCTCTCCCTCTTCCTCTGTCCTACCCCCGCTCATGTTCTGTCTCTCTCAAATAAATACATAAAATCTTTAAAAAAAAAACCCATATTATCCAGCTATTCCACTACTGGCTAATTATCTGAAGAACATAAAAACACCAATTTGAAAAGATAAGTGCATCCCTATGTCCACTGCAGCATTATTTACAATATCCAAGATACGCAAGCAACCTGAATGTCCATCAGTGGAAGAATGGATAAAGAAGATGTGGTGTATCTACACTATTCAGCCATAAAAAAAAAAAATCTTGCCATGTGTAACAACATGCATCTACCTTGAGGGCTTTATGCTATGTGAATTGAATTAAGTCAAAAGGAGAAGGACAAATACTGTATGATATTACTTAGATGTGGAATTTTAAAAAAAACAAACAAACATACAAACAAAAGAAAAACTCACAGATAAAGAGAACAGGTCAGTGATTACCAGAAGGGAAAGGTGCTGAGAGAGTGGGCAAAAGGGGTAAAGGAGATCAATTTGTAGGGTGATGGATGGTAATGACACTTTGGAGGATGATCATTTTGTCACATGCACAAGTGTCAAATTATAATGCTACCTGAAACTCATATAATTTTTTAAATCTCTTGCATACACACGCAGAGAGGCAAACTTTAGCTGAAAGTGACTGAACTGATTTTCTGATAAGGAAAATTTCAATAAGACACAAATTAAGTAATTCTTAGTAAGGAAAATGAAAACCAAATAGAAAAATATATATATCAGAACTTTCTGGAACTCACCAGGACATGAACCATTGAACATCGGACAATAATACAACCAAAACCCCCCTAGAGCAAAACATTTTATTATTTCCATTTCCATACTGTGCGTGTCACAGTGAGATCTAGAGATGTAAAAGAATTGTCTTTCCTTGCTACCACATTCCATTTAGAAGTCTAGTGTATGAATTAGCAAAATGAATCTCTCATTCTCTGCTATAAATCATATGAGATAGTCCGTGATTAAAAATTGAGATGTGCGATGACCAGAAAAGTCGCATTAGGCTGCACCCTGAAAGTGAACTAAATAAATCCGTAGCATTAATTCTGAACTTTTGACAATTGAAACATACATCAAATTATTTTGCTTCAAATTAATCAAATTAATATGATTGCTGATATGCTGCTGTCCCCTGGGTAGTGATGCTAAGTTATACTCCTCAGATGCACATCCACTAGGAAATAGTCATAATGACTTTTAGTACAGCCCTGAGCTATCATTAGTGATAATCATGATGATTGCATTCAATGTTATTGACTACATGAATGATACTATTATCAAATTAGATTGAAGGTCTAATAAGAAGAAGGAAAATCCTTTCAATGAGAGGCTCAGAGCTATTTACAGGTTGTCAGTACTGCCTCCTATGAATTCTAATGGTGTGAGGTAGATAATCGAAGAGGTGTTAAGTGTCTAATTCAACAGACACTCAGGCCCCTGTTCTGAGTGGGAATGAAGAATATCCTAGAACTTCCCATATGCGTTAATTAGTCAAGGCTTTCCAGCTTCCTGGAGAGAGACCCAGAGAGCTGGCCCTGGAGGTACCCAATAAATTGAGAAGGATCCAAGTCTTCAAGTCAATGCTACTAGAATAGAGACCTTGCCAGAAATTCCAAGTCACAGGCTAAGTCAGAGCAGGAAGAGCTTGTGTTCATGCAACCGAAATCAGCCATCAAAGTCAGGGTGCGGCCAGGTTGAGAAGACACACTCAGCTTCACCAGGACACAGTCAAGATCAAGCTTGTGCCCATTTTCCTTTTTGCAACTCCAAACCCAAAGCCTTCACTTATTTTTTTTCTATCTTGTACTGTTTCATTATATCACCTCAAAACCCTTTGTTAAATAAAGTACAAATGAAAGGATAAAAAATAATGGTTAATAATTCACTGGCCTTGCTTGCTAGCAATTCTTGCTGCTTTTAAAGTCCTCCATCAGCCTTCCTTCATGGTGACACCTTGGCTATCGAAAAGCAGCTTAAGTGAGTCACCATTAATCAATCATTGATTTGCACATGTACATTTTTGGAGAACTGTCCTAATGGGAACACAAGCCACCTGATTCCAGCTAGCAGTGGTCTCTGAAGAAAGAGATGTCCTGCTCAGAGAACTACCACTGCGCTCTTAGTTCTCAAAGACAGTCTCAGATTATAAAAGCTGAACTGGACCAAGCAATACCCCTATCATTAAAGACCTATTACGTACTTTTATCTTTTTAAGTAATTTGAACTAGAATCATTTAATTATTTGAACTCTACCTATTCCACATTCAACACCTGTGAGTAACTGCAGATAAAAGTGGATGGGGGTGGGGGAAGGTTAGTCATTTTTGGAATTTTCTCTTAAAACCCTGTCAACATATGCAGAAAGGTAAAGAAACTTCAGCTGAAAATGACTGAATTAATTTAATGAGAATGAAAAAGAAGATTCTTCCACACTCTTAACCACGTCATGCGTGTTTCTTTTTTTTTTTTTTGTCATGCGTGTTTCTACGCAGCCTGAATCCAACTTCTTTTGCAACCGTACCCTATGCCAACAGAATATTCGCAAATCTGTAGACATAATTTTCATTTTCTAACTCCATGCTTCTACGACGCAAGTTTTTGGGCACTGTGTCATCTAATCTTCATAACCAATCTGTCCAGGAACTGGTATCGTCAACCCCATGTTATACATGAGGAACTGAGCCTTTGAGAATTTTAGTGACTTGCCCAAGGACACCTTCTAATGAGTGGTAGAGCTTGAATTTGAACTCAAATCTTGATTCAAAGTCCTATATTCTTCCCACTACACCATATAGCCTTCCTTGGATACAAAGTGCCTTCAACTGCACCCCCAGCATGGAGCCCAATAAGGGACCTGAACTCACAACACTGAGATCAAGACCTGAGTTGAGATCAAGAATCAGACACCTAACTGACTGCGCCAAGCAGGTGACCTGAAAACATCTTTTTTAGATGTCTGTTTCAAATACTGTCTCCTCCACAAAGTCCTCAATGATCACCCAATCCAAAAATGCGCTCCCCTTGCTCTGACTTCTTTAGTATGTTTTCTGTGAACTGAGTCATTCAGTAGACAACTGAGCATCTACTGTGTGCTAGTTTCTATGGTAGATGCTAAAGAAATCACACTGATCACACAGAAAGGATATAAGTCTCATGGGTCATACATTTTATGGTATCTATCATAAAATCATTGAATAATTTAAATTTCATGTCATCTAAAGCCCTTATCTTACAGGGGTGCCTGGCTGACTCAGTTGGAAGAGCATGTGACTCTTGATCTTGGGGTTGTGCGTTCAAGCCCCATATATAGCATAGAGTTTATTTAAAAAAATTTTTTTTCATTAAAAAGAAAGCCCTTGTTTTACAGATAAGTAAACTCATACACATGGAGCTCAGTGTGATGCCTTTATAAGCAGAGCCCAGACCATAGGTGTCCATCCATGCTTCTCATCAACACTGTGTACATAGCTTCTTTGTCTTAATAGGCTACCAGTAACTTGACGGTACTGTGTCTTAATCGTCGCTACACATACTTCAGCTTTAGCACAGGCAATCCAAAAATGGGTGGAATGTGCGATAATGGTAACAAATAAGAAAAATGGATTATCTACACTCTTAGATCTCAAATGGACAAAAGAGCTAGCTATTTAACATTTATAAAGTATGTTACAATTTGAAGTATTCCCCCACATCATTTCTCAGCACAGGAGCTTTCAAAAATGACAGATGTACGCTGCAGAGCTAAGCTTGTGGAAAGGATCACATATTTTTAGAAAATGTTGTTTTCTACTATAATAACCTATAATTTTTTTCATTGTTTCCCCCTCTCAACTTAATCCCCAGAATTACAAATAGTATACTAATATCTAACTCATCTAAAAGCTATATACCGGGGCTCCTGGGTGGCTCAGTGGGTTAAAGCCTCTGCCTCCAGCTCAGGTCATGATCCCAGGGTCCTGGGATCCAGCCCCACATCAGGCTCTCTGCTCAGTGGGGAGCCTGCTTCCTCCTCTCTCTCTGCCTGCCTCTCCGCCTACTTGTGATCTCTGTCTGTCAAATAAATAAATAAAATCTTAAAAAAAAAAAAAGCCTACATACCAATCATCTCCAACCATGAAGAAGTTACATGAAATAAAAAAGGAAGCAGAAAATTCCTCTGGGCAGCACACATAAATTTGACAAAGTACAGACACTAGAGAGATAGACCTCATTAATTCTGTAATGTTGGTTCATTCCATAGTTACAGAGCGTTCGTGCCTTCTCTGTGCCAGGAACTCACTCTGGGACCCTTAATTCTTGAGTTTGGGCAATGTTCTAACAGGCACAAACATCTAATTTTCATTCGCCATAGCCAGTGAAAACCAGCACAGAGAAGGTGGAAAAGGTCAGCCAGAAGCAGGTGCAGGGGCTGCTTTTAGGCCCTAGGCTTGAGCAATGGAAACTTGCACCAGGCAAAAGGGCCCACAGTGAGCACTGAGTGAATGCAAACAGGCTCATTGAGTGTCCCACCTCGAAAAGGCCCTTGGCCCTAACTGACCAGTTACAACCAGGCACAGCTCCTAAGATAACCAAGAAATGGAAAATTCCATTTATCCCCATATTTCCTCACTCCACCCCATCATTGTGGCACCTCACCCTCTCCTCACAGGAGACAGTCTCTCCTTTGCTGTCTTGCCCACTGCTCCCTTGTGGTGTATTCAATAAACTTCTAGCTCTTTCGTTCTGCCTTGGGTGAATTCTTTCACCACCAGCACCCCTGGGGCCTTCCCACCTAATCAGGTCACCCCACCGTAGGCTATCCCATCCCATCTCATGGTCCATTGGAATTCCAACAGCCAAAGGCATGTGTCATAATTGCCAAAGAACACAGAGTCAACTTATGGATTATGGTACTTCATGACATTTATGAAATGTGTCATACATAAACAGACTGTGCAAGAGAACCTGGGCTCCTTCGTAGCAGCAGCCAGGTAGTGATCAGGTGATGGATGGTGGAAGAAATATTCATTCATCTTTCTGTATTTAAAAGGCAAAAGCATTACCTTTGTGTAAGCGAAGGCATTTCGTTAGCATGACATTCAAATTACCTGCCCTTAAATTTTCAGCTTCGGAAGAGAATTATGTGGACTGTTTTTCACCAGCAAGGGGAGGTTGAGACAAGGAAGACCTAAAAATGCCCAAGTCTTCACCAAAGGGGCTGAGTCTTTTTGCAGGGTGACTGATTGGCTCTCTTTAGCACCATGGTCTAATTTAGGAAGGTCAGGAAGTAATGTTTTACATTTACGAACTTGGAAAAAACAAAAGTGACAAGAAGGAAACACTCTCAACTGGACTGGCCCTTGCATAAGGGCTTCAAGGTGAAGAGCTGAAGGAGAGACTTAGCAATTTCTGGACCACTGCACACTGCCAAGACATATTTGTGGGGGGGGGGACATGGCTGGCTCACTTGGTGGAATGTGTGACTCTTGATCTGAGGGTTGTGAGTTCAAGTCCTATGGTGGGTATAGAGCTTACTTAAAAAATATTTTTTTTAATTACATTTATATTATATCATATAATACTATGTATAATATTATATATTTATATATTTACATATTTATATTATATATATATATATATTTTTTTTTTTGCCATGAAATCACGTTGGGCATATTCTTGCAGTGAGAAGACATCTACACTTGAACTCAGAGCTGAGTGCTTACTCTTCATCGAAATGAAAGTGATGATGTAAAGGAACCTGTTGTTGTTTTTATGTGGAAATCATTATGGATAAATCCAACTCCTTGGTAGGAACAGGAGGATAAGCAGAGGGCAGCCAACTCCCCCAGGGCACCTGCCACTGAGGTCCAGCAAAGATGGGCAGAGGGGCTTGGGAAGGAACATACCACTGATATTTTCCCAGGGAGGCTGAGTAACCAACTGAGAAGCTTCCTTTCCCCTTAGCACAGCACGGAAGGACCACCAGACAGAATCACAATCAAGGGGCGAGAGGGTACTTCTTGAAGAAAAGCAAATTCTCCCAAATCATCTGCATCTCTTCAAAGACAAGAAAAGGGAAGTTCACTCTCTAACACCAACTACGGTGACCCTGAACAAGTCACATCCACCCGTGCTCTTTGCTTCAGTTCCTCTCTCCACAAATTGAGGAAGGAGTATGGACTAAAGAATCTCTAAAATAATCTCAGTCTGAACATCCTGAGCTCAAGGATTCAATTGCCAGATTGAAAACATGTAAGTGGGAGGAGTCAAGATGGCAGAGAAGTAGCAGGCTGAGACGGCACCAGGTAGCGGGAGATCAGCTAGATAGCTTATCAAACCATTGCAAACACCTACAAAGCCAACGGGAAATCGAAGAGAAGAAGAGCAACAATTCTAGAAACAGAAAATCGATCACTTTCTGAAAGGTAGGACCTGCGGAGAAGTGAATCCAAAGCGACGGGCAGACAGACCGCAGGGGGAGGGGCCGGCTCCCGGCAAGCGGCGGAGCAACGGAGCACAAAATCAGGACTTTTAAAAGTCTGCTCCCCGGAGGGACATCGCTCCAGAGGCTAAACTGGGGGGAAACCCAGGCGGGGTCAGCGTAACCCCAGGTCCCGCGGGGTCACAGAAGGACTGGGGGTGTCTGAGTGCCACAGAGCTCACAGGTATTAGAGCGGGGAAGCTGGCTACAGCGACAAAGCCGAGGAGTGAGCGCTCAACCCGAGGTTACCTTGTGCCTGTTGCAGGCTGGGTGGGCTCAGAGCGCGGCCGGAGGCCATGGAGATGGAAGCGACCGGGCGCTTTTCTCCAGGTTCCAGCAATTGACTGCTTTCCTCGAGGCGTGACCGCAGGCCAGGGAGGCAGGGCGGTTGGGCGCTTTTCTCTGAGGGCGCATTGAGGAGCGGGACCCCAAGCTCTCGGCTCCTCCGGGCCGGATTCTGGGAGGCCGCCATCTTCATTCCCGTCCTCCGGACTCTACGGAAAGCGCTCAGGGAACAAAAGCTCCCGAAAGCAAACCCGAGCGGATTACTTAGCCCGGCCCCTGGCAAGGGCAGTGCAATTCCGCCTGCGGCAAAGACACTTGAGAATCACTACAACAGGCCCCTCCGCCAGAAGATCAACAAGAAACCCAGCCAAGACAAACTTCATTCACCAAGAACAGCGGAATTCTAGAGGAGGAGAAAGCAAATCATATCTGGACAAAATGACAAGGTGGAAAAACTCACCACAGAAAAAAGAACAAGAGGTAGTACCGAAGGCTGGGGACCTAATCAATACGGACATTGGTAATATGACAGATCTAGAGTTCAGAATGAAAATTCTCAAGGTTCTAGACAGGCTCGAAAAAGGCATAGAAGATATTAGAGAAACCCTCTCTGGAGAGATAAAAGCCCTTTCTGGAGAAATAAAAGAACTAAAATCTAACCAAGTTGAAATCAAAAAAGCTATTCATGAGGTGCAATCAAAAATGGATGCTCTTACTGCCAGGATAAATGAGGCAGAAGAAAGAATTAGTGACATAGAAGACCATATGACAGAGAATAAAGAAGCTGAGCAAAAGAGAGACAAACAAATACTGGACCACGAGGAGAGAATTCGAGAGATAAGCGACACCATAAGACGACACAACATTAGAATAATTGTGATTCCAGAAGAAGAAGAAAGAGAGAGGGGAGCAGAAGGTATATTGGAGACAATTATTGGAGAGAATTTCCCTGATATGGCAAAGGGAACAAACATCAAAATCCAGGAGATGCGAAGAACGCCCCTCAAAGTCAATAAAAATAGGTCCACACCTCGTCACCTGATAGTAAAATTTACAAGTCTTAGTGACAAAGAGAAAATCCTGAAAGCAGCCCGGGAAAAGAAGTCTGTAACATACAAGAGTAAAAACATTAGATTGGCAGTGGACTTTCCACAGAGACCTGGCAGGCCAGAAAGAACTGGCATGATATATTCAGAGCACTAAACGAGAAAAACATGCAGCCAAGAATACTATATCCAGCTAGGCTATCATTGAAAATAGAAGAAGAGATAAAGAGCTTCCAGGACAGACAAAAGCTGAAAGAATTTGCAAACACCAAACCAGCTCTACAGGAAATACTGAAAGGGGTCCTCTAAGCAAAGAGAGACCCTAAAAGGAGTAGATCAGAAAGAAACAGAGACAATATACAGTAACAGTCACCTTACAGGCAATACAATGGCACTAAATTCATATCTCTCCATAGTTACCCTGAATGTTAATGGGCTCAATGCCCCAATCAAAAGACACAGGGTATCAGAATGGATAAAAAAACAAAACCCATCAATATGCTGCCTACAAGAAACTCATTTTAGACCCGAAGACACCTCCAGATTTAAAGTGAGGGGGTGGAAAACAATGTACCATGCTAATGGACATCAGAAGAAAACTGGGGTGGCAATCCTTATATCAGATCAATTAGATTTGAAGCCAAAGACTATAATAAGAGATGAGGAAGGACACTATATCATACTCAAAGGGTCTGTCCAACAAGAAGACCTAACAATCTTACATATCTATGCCCCTAACATGGGAGCAGCCAACTATATAAACCAATTAATAACAAAATCAAAGAAATACATCGACAGTAATACAATAATAGCAGGGGACTTTAACACTCCCCTCACTGAAATGGACAGATCATCTAAGCAAAAGATCAATAAGGAAATAAAGGCCTTAAATGACACACTGGACCAGATGGGCATCACAGATCTATTCAGAACGTTCCATCCCAAAGCAACAGAATATACATTCTTCTCTAGTGCACATGGAACATTCTCCAGAATAGACCACATCCTGGGTCATAAATCAGGTCTCAACTGGTATCAAAAGATTGGGATCATTCCCTGCATATTTACAGACCACAATGCTCTGCAGCTAGAACTCAATCACAAGAGAAAATTTGGAAAGAATGCAAATACATGGAGACCAAAGAGCATCCTTCTAAAAAATGAATGGGTCAACCAGGAAAAATTAAAGAAGAATTGAAAAAATTCATGGAAACAAATGATAATGAAAACACAACGGTTCAAAATCTGTGGGACACAACAAAGGCAGTCCTGAGAGGAAAATATATAGCGGTGCAAGCCTTTCTCAAGAAACAAGAAAGGTCTCAAATACACAACCTAACCCTACACCTAAAGGAGCTGGAGAAAGAACAACAAAGAAAGCCTAAACCCAGCAGGAGAAGAGAAATCATGAAGATCAGAGCAGAAATCAATGAAATAGAAACTAAAAAAACAATAGAACAACTCAATGAAACTAGGAGCTGGTTCTTTGAAAGAATTAATAAGATTGACAACCCCCTGGCCAGACATATCAAAAAGAAAAGAGAAAGGACGCAAATAAATAAAATCATGAATGAAAGAAGAGAGATCACAACCAACACCAAAGAAATACAAACAATTATAAGAACATACTATGAGCAACTCTACGCCAACAAATTCGACAATCTGGAAGAAATGGATACATTTCTAGAACATATAAACTACCACAACTTGAACCAGGAAGAAATAGAAAGCCTGAACAGACCCATAACCAGTAAGGAGATTGAAACAGTCATCAAAAATCTCCAAACAAACAAAAGTCCAGGACCAGACGGCTTCCCAGGGGAATTCTACCAAACATTTAAAGAAGAATTAATTCCTATTCTCCTGAAACTGTTGCAAAAAATAGAAATGGAAGGAAAACTTCCAAACTCATTCTATGAGGCCAGCATCATCTTGACCCAAAACCAGACAAGGATCCCACCAAAAAAGAGAATTACAGACCAATATCCTTGATGAACACAGATGCGAAAATTCTCACCAAAATACTGGCCAATAGGATCCAACAGTACATTAAAAGGATTATTCACCACGACCAAGTGGGATTTGTTCCAGGGCTGCAAGGTTGGTTCAACATCCGCAAATCCATCAATGCGATACAATACATTAATAAAAGAAAGAGTAAGAACCATATGATACTCTCAATAGATGCTGAAAAAGCATTTGACAAAGTGCAGCATCCCTTCCTGATGAAAACTCTTCAAAGTGTAGGGATAGAAGGCACATACCTCAATATTATCAAAGCCATCTATGAAAAACCCACCGCAAATATCATTCTCAATGGAGAAAAACTGAAAGCTTTTCCGCTAAGGTCAGGAACACGGCAGGGATGTCCGTTATCACCACTGCTGTTCAACATAGTACTAGAAGTCCTAGCCTCAGCAATCAGACAACAAAAAGAAATTAAAGGCATCCAAATTGGCAAAGAAGAAGTCAAACTATCACTCTTTGCAGAAGATATGATACTACATGTGGAAAACCCAAAAGGCTCCACTCCAAAACTGCTAGAACTTATACAGGAATTCAGTAAAGTGTCAGGATATAAAGTCAATGCACAGAAATCAGTCGCATTTCTTTACACTAACAACAAGACAGAAGAAAGAGAAATTGAGGAGTCAGTCCCATTTACAATCGCACCCAAAACCATAAGATACCTAGGAATAAATCTAACCAAAGAGGCAAAGAATCTATACTCAGAAAACTATAAAGTACTCATGAAAGAAATGGAGGAAGACACAAAGAAATGGAAAAATGTTCCATGCTCCTGGATTGGAAGAATAAATATTGTGAAAATGTCTATTCTACCTAAAACAATCTACGCATTTAATGCAATCCCTATCAAAATCCCATCCTTTTTTTTTCAAAGAAATAGAACACATAATCCTAAAATGTATATGGAACCAGAAAAGACCTCGAATAGCCAAAGGAATATTGAAAAAGAAAGCCAAAGTCGGTGGCATCACAATTCCAGACTTCAAGCTCTATTACAAAGCTGTCATCATCAAGACAGTATGGTACTGGCACAAAAACAAACATATAGACCAATGGAACAGAATAGAGAGCCCAGAAATAGACCCTCAACTCTATGGTCAACTAATCTTCGACAAAGCAGGAAAGAATATCCAATGGAAAAAAGACAGCCTCTTCAACAAATGGTGCTGGGAAAATTGGACAGCCACATGCAGAAAAATGAAATTGGACTATTTCCTTACACCACACACGAAAATAGACTCAAAATGGATGAAGGACCTCAATGTGCGAAAGGAATCCATCAAAATCCTTGAGGAGAACGCAGGCAGCAACCTCTTTGACCTCAACCGCAGCAACGTCTTCCTAGGAACATCACCAAAGGCAACAGAAGCAAGGGCAAAAATGAACTGTTGGGATTTCATCAAGATCAAAAGCTTTTGCACAGCAAAGGAAACAGTTAACAAAACCAAAAGACAACTGACAGAACGGGAGAAGATATTTGCAAACGACATATCAGATGAAGGGCTAGTATCCAAAATCTATAAAGAGCTTAGCAAACTCAACACCCAAAGAACAAATAATCCAATCAAGAAATGGGCAGAGGACATGAACAGACATTTCTGCAAAGAAGACATCCAGATGGCCAACAGACACATGAAAAATTGCTCCACATCACTCAGCATCAGGGAAATACAAATCAAAACCACGATGAGATACCACCTCACACCAGTCAGAATGGCTAAAATTAACAAGTCAAGAAATGACAGATGCTGGCGAGGATGCGGAGAGAGGGGAACCCTCCTACACTGCTGGTGGGAATGCAAGCTGGTGCAACCACTCTGGAAAACAGTGTGGAGGTTCCTCAAAAAACTGAAAATAGAGCTACCCTACGACCCAGCAATTGCACTCCTGGGTATATATCCTAAAGATACAAATGTGGTGCTTCAAAGGGGCATGTGCACCTGAATGTTTATAGCAGCAATGTCCACAATAGCCAAACTGTGGAAAGAGCCTAGATGTCCATCAACAGGTGAATGGATAAAGAAGAAGTGGTATATATACACAATGGAATACTATGCAGCCATCAAAAGAAATGAAATCTTGCCATTTGCGACAACGTGGATGGAACTAGAGGGTATTATGCTTAGCGAAATAAGTTAATCGGAGAAAGACAACTATCATATGATCTCTTTGATATGAGGAAGTGGAGATGCAACATGGGGGGGTTGGGGGGAGGTAGGAAAAGAAAAAATGAAAGAAGATGGGATCAGGAGGGAGACAAACCATAAAAGACTCAATCTCATAAAATAGACTGAGGGTTGCTGGGGGGAGGGGGGACGGGATAGGGTGGTGGGGATATGGACATTGGGGAGGGTATGGGCTATGATGAGTGCTGTGAAATGTGTAAACCTGGCGATTCACAGACCTGTACCCCTGGGGATAAAAATACATTATATGTTTATTAAAATAAATTAATTAATTTTTTTAAAAAAAGAAAATATATGAGTGGCATTAACGTCCCCAATTAAGTTATCACGTTTGTTTATCCATCATAAGAAAGATGGGCCAAATATTATCACAATAATGGGTCGACCCTCCCTTCATGAACTCTGCTCCTTGATGTCTGGTTACACAACTATACTAAAGAACAGGAACACTTTAAACTCGGAGCTGGCTGCAGTATGTCTCTTTTCATTTGAGACAAAAAACATGGTTGGTTATGACCATGAGCTCCTAGGCAGAGCCAGAATGGTCTGGGCTGAGACCAGCCTAATAGGTACGCTGTTCTCCACAAGAAACTTAACAAAATTGGGGTGGTTAGAAGACAAGGCCCCAGAGAGGAAGAGAGACGTGGCAGCGGCCGCATAGCACAATAGACAGCTGAATCACAAATACAAGGGATTTCTGAAGACTGTCTCCCAGAGGCATGGGTTGCAGGTCAAATTGAACTGGACCTTCTATTTTCATTTCAGGTGAACAAGAAATAATTTTTAGTATAAATCTGTCCCAAATGTTGTTTGGTACATACATATACTTTAAAAAAAAAAACCACCATTGTTGATCTAAGGTTCAAATTTAACTGGGTGCTCTGTATTTTTAGGTGCTAAATTTGGCAATCCGACCCAGAGCAGAAATGATAAATATTTTAAGAATGTCTGCCTGAGGTTGTTTAGCTGTACTAAGAGTGTTAATCCTTTTCAGGGCCGTCACTAATCCATACCAAATATTTGGGTTAACTAGAAAAAGCTACCACTTCCCCCCCGCCCCAGGACCCAATTAGGGCACGGGGCTTGGTGAGTGGCACATAAGCGGAGTTTCAGTCCCAACTTGCCCCTCAATCCTGCCCCCTTTCCAGGTCTTGAAACCTTCAGCAAAGCATACTGCACAGCCCTAAGTCAAAGGTTTAGGGGGTGTGGGCAGTGAAGACCTCCCCCCAACCCAGTACAGAATTTTTGGAGAGAAATACCAGAAAAGGGAAGTAGGTTTACTTCAAGAGAAAAGCCTCAAAGCAAGGATCAAGGGTTCAGTGGCTACCAGAGAACAGGATTCAGAGGCACCTTAGTAAGACAGTCCTCAGCCCTCACCAAGAATCCCCAGAGACAGCGAAGGTACCCTAGGCTGTCCACTTCGTACTGGGTGGGATTAGAGTCCACTATAAAGGATAGGGTGAAACCCGAAGACAGGAAGATTCGGGCATATGAATGTGGTTATACAAAGAGGGAAGTAGAGTTCATGAACATTGAAAGATCACAGCCAGAGAGGAACCCCAATTCCGACTTTAAGACTGAAGTCAGGGGCGCCTGGGTGGCTCAGTGGGTTAAAGCCTCTGCCTTCGGCTCAGATCATGATCCCAGGGTCCTGGGATTGAGCCCCGCATTGGGCTCTCTGCTCAGCAGGGAGCCTGATTCCTCCTCTCTCTCTGCCTGCCTCTCTGCCTACTTGCGATCTCTGTCTGTCAAATAAATAAATAAAATCTTTAAAAAAAAAAAAAAAAGACTGAAGTCAGTTGGGGCGGCTGGGTGGCTCAGTCAGTCAAGCATCTACCTTTGGCTCAGGTCATGATCCTGGGGTCCCAGGGGCTCCTCACTCAGTGGAGAGCCTGCTTCTCCCTCTGCCTGCCACTCCCCCTGCTTGTGTGTTGTCTCACACTTTCTCTCTCTGATAAATAAATAAATAAATAAATAAATAAATAAAATCTTTAAAAAGAAAGAAAAAAGGACTGAGGTCCACTGTTAGCAGCTCTGTGAAGCTTTTCCTGATGGCTCCAGGCAGAATTCAATCCTTCTTTGTGCTCCACAGTTCCTGTACCTACCACTGTTAAGCCACAAGGGAAAAAATCTTCAGAATATAATGTGTTACTTTCTCCAACTAGATTATGAATTTGAAGAGGAACAGGATGGGTCACCCCAAAAGATGTTTCTTTGGTAATAGGGATTATCTTGAACTCATTCTTTTAAGAAACAGCAGCCACTGGAGAAGCTATGAAAACCTGTAGAAGTTACCCTCCTGTGAGAGAAATCTACTTTTATTTATTTTTTTATTAACATATAATGTACTATTAGCCCCAGGGGTACAGGTCCGTGAATCACCAGGTTTACACACTTCTCAGCACTCACCATAGCACATACATTCCCCAATGTCCATAACCCCGCCACCCTCTCCCTTCCCCCCACCCCCGTAACCCTCAGTTTGTTTTGTGAGATTAAGAGTCTCTTATGGTTTGTCTCCCTCCTGATCCCATCTTGTTTCATTTGGAGAAATCTACTTTTATAAAGGAAATCTCTATTTATAAGATGTCTCCCTCTCAGCCCCAGGAAGAGGAAGAGGACTAAATCTCTAGAAACTCTTACCAAAACGGAGATGCGTTACAACAATGCCCTCCTTTACTGTGTTTGCCTGAAACTCTCCTGTATCTGGCTTCCCTCCCCATTGCCATTCTTGTCTTTAGTTGGAGATGATATTTAAAGTGATTGTTAGGGGGCACCTGCGTGGCTCAGTGGGTTAAGCCTCTGCCTTCGGCTCAAGTCATGATCTCAGGGTCCTGGGATCGAGCCTTGCATCGGGCTCTCTGCTAGGCGGGGAGCCTGCTTCCCCCTCTCTCTCTGCCTGCCTCTCTGCCTACTTGTGATCTCTCTCTCTGTGTCAAATAAATTAAAATATAAAAAAAAATAAAAATAAAGTGTTATTAGGGCTCTTTGGGGGAGTTAGTTTTCCTGGAAATCTCCCATATATACAGTGTGGTGTCAAAATGGGGGTGTCTGTCTGATCGGTTGGGGGCCCCCAAAGGGAGGCTACGATGTGGTGGAAGCCAATGTTGCTAAGGTTGAAAGGATTCAGCTGAGCCAGAACAAAGAAGAGACAAGTTTATTGAATACACTGCAGGGGAGCGGCGGGCAGGAGAGCAGAGGAGAGGCAGCCTGCAATGAGGCAGTGGGGGGACTGTATTTCAAGAGGGAAAAGGCGGAGGTATGGCAACTTCGGTAACTGGGCCTTGCTGTGAGAAGCCCAGTGGCCAGTTGGGGCCTATGGATATTTTGAGGTGGGTCCCCTGATGGGCCTTTTCTACATTCCATTGCTCAAGCCTGTTTGCCTGAAAGGGGCTTGTACCTGCAGGAGGTGTAGATGTTGTTAAACTTTTTCTCCAGGGGTAGGGGTTCAGGGTCTTGGCTAAGAACCTAGAGGTGCGCAGGGAAAATTATTTTTCCTCCCTTACAAGTTCTATGAAAGCAGGCTGATTTATTATTCATTTTATAGCCCCAGTAACGGGCACATATTAGCCACCTGATACCCTTGTGGTAAAGAGAAAAGATACTCTGAGTTTGAAATTAAGACTGTAAGACAAAATAATAATGGTCTCCGCGTATGTAAAGGCTGGTACAGCTGTTCTCCAGGTCCACAGAGGGCCAAAAAGAGAACAGACATCTCAAGTGCAAGATGAGTGAACTAGGCTAGCACAAACGTGGGAAAGAAGCAACTAGATAATCGGCCGCTGATTTGGGTTTTAAAAATAGAAAAAAATTGTTTTTCATTTACTTTAGTCAGTTTAGTGTGGTCCCGCCTTACCATCCCTTGCAGATGTGGACACCTGTTGCTCTTGGTCAGTACAGTGAAAACAACAGCATCACCATTGCCCTAACCAGTAGGGTTATTCACTATTCAGACTGTAACAATGGCTAATGGCCGGGAAGGCTGACACTTTGGGAACCGGGAGCCCCCCCACCCCCCTACCCCCACCCCCCTCCTGCCCTCGCCAGAAAACGTAAACCAAGGAGGAAAACATCCAACTGCCACTCCATGGGCCACCCTCACGTATCTGCTCTGATTCAACCCTGAACTTCACCTTTAAGATGAGGGAGATGCAGTTGACTCTTGCCATGCCCTGCTAATTTAGTCCTGTTGACTAATCGTCTTGGGTTAATTTTGGAAGTGCTGGAACTGTCTGAACTCTCATATGAAAGAATTGTGAATAGAAATCTGGAAAGGAGAAAGGAAGGACAGGTCAAGTCTCAGAATAATATTGCTAATGGTGAGGACGAGAATTTGTGTGCCCTACAAAAGCTCGCAGACTTCATTCTCCCTCTTTCGTTCACATTTGGCTCGAAAGAAGAAACACGGCCCTCCTCTCCGAGGCTAAGCCCACCCTAAGTGGGGCTTCTGTGCCCATCCCTCTCCTAGGACTTTATCCTGCTCATTCTTGCTTTTTCTCACCCTCCTCCTTTCCCCTTTCAAAGCCCTCCTCCTCCGGTACCCTTCTCTTAGCCTACACACATGCCTAGTTCCCTCCCAGCCTAAACCACTCTAAGGCTTCTCTGCATCTTCCCACCAAAGCCGACACACCCTTGCCAATATCCATTTCTCCTCTTCTCCCAGATGTACAAAGTCTGCACTTCCGACTCCCGCACAGCTAGGTAAGCTCCTGTGGCTAGTTCTGGCCAATGAATTGTGAGTGGAAGCAACGGGTCGTTCTGGGACAGAAGCTTAGAAGAGCAGTGTGAAATGCTCATGCACTCGTGCCTCGAAGCAGCAACTAAAGAGAAATCATGTTCCATCAGGTAGACGAGGTGGGTTGAAGCCTCTGTGGGCCTGAGTCGAATACAGACCTGTCCCCTGGCTTACGATGGTCACACTGTATCAGGGAGAAATCTGCCTTTCTCACTGAGAAATGGGTTTAAAAAGAACACTGAAACTTAGTGCAGTGTCACCCCACTATCCTGTTGAATACATATAGCATGTCTGTCTCTGTGTCCAAATTTCCCCTTTTCATAAGGACGCTGGGCATATTGGATGAGGGCCCCTCCTAGTGACCTCATTTTAACTTAATTACCTCTGTAAAAACTCTGTCTCCAAATGAGGTCACACTCTGAGGCACTGGAAGTTAAGGCTTCAACACATGAATTTGGGGAAGACAGTTCAACCAAGAATACTTCTACAGGGATTGTGTCCACTCGCTGGTTTGAATGATCACTCCTGTGAACGTGACCCATCAGGCTTGGCCTTGACCTCTCTCCCAATCATGAGTTCCCCGATTTAAAACAAACAAACAAACAAACAGTATTGTGAACCTATGATTTCTCAGTTCCACGCTGGACAAGCAGAGTCCTCTCCACTCAAAGGTGATAGAAACTCAGGATGCAAATAGGTACAAGGGAAGGTCGCGAGTGTAGAGGTAGAGAGAGTACAGAGACCGATGGGAACCTATGGGAACCTATGGCAATGGAAACTACGCTAGTCTTGCTCTACATTTCTAACTGCCGTTCGGGGATCTCTTTTAGATGTTCAACCAGCACTGCAAACCCAACATGCTCAAATCCAGGCAAATCTCCTTTCTTCAAATCAATGACTGCAGCTGATTTCTCTATTTCTGTGAGTGACCGGACTCATCTAAGTCATCCAGGCCTGCAAACGTACTGTCGCCTTTGTTTCTTCTCTGCCTTCTTTCCAACAGTCACAAGCCAAAGCTAGTTTAGCTCTCCAGTAGGTCTATCAGTCCTGTCTCTAGTCTGGTGGCAACCGCCACCACAGTACGTCAGTTCCGCTTCCTCTCTGCTTAGACTACGGTAGGAGCCAACTGCCTTCTACACTTCCAAGATATTTTATACAGGACCAGCCAGCTAGCATTCTAAGGAAGAGCTAATCTGGCTAGCCATGGGGTTTACCCCGACATATCTTTCTGGCCTCATGCCCTATCACACCCCTCTTTACCTGGCACTCTACCTGGAACATGACCAACGTTTTCTAATCTCTTTCCCTGCTTTCATCATCTGAGACACTGTATTTGCTGAGAACATGGAATGGAATACCCACTCCCATACTTTCCTTACTCTAATTAGAGGGTCTCGCACTCAGTAAATACAGCTCAGTCACTACTCGATACATAGAACATCACAAAGGATATCGTACCGTTAATCCTCAAATTAACCCTTCAACATAAATACTGTATTTGGCAGGGGTCTCCTAATCCCACCCACCCCGAAACAGACACTTGCTCATGTCTGTCAGCCCTGGGCTAACCTAGCTGGGCCAGGAAAGGAGGAAAGACAGTGCTTCTAGAGCTTGAGGAGTGTGTGCCTTGCCAACGGAGCACACCAGGCCGCGCAGAGGAAGGCTGTGCTCATGGGATGATGCTGACACCTGTCTCAGCCCCCTGCAGTGTGCTCTCCCCTCCGCCTGCTCCCTTATGCTTCTCTGGCTTCTAGCTACCAATGCCCTTCCACTGTGGTGACCTGTTTGGTCAATCTTGTGGCTCTTGATTGTCCTGTTTTGAGACTCAGTTCCAAGGTACCATTTGGCTTGGGCCCAGGACCTTTTAACTAGGAGTCATAGTTCTGTCCCATTCCAGGAACTCTCATACGACTGTGTGCTTAGGTCTGAGCCGTAACTGAAAAACCCCTCCCGTCTTGTTTTAGCATGAATAGTACAGCTTGAAAATGTCTGGGTACACCATCAGTCATTCCTGAAATACTGGGTCCTATTGTGGAGGGATGTTAGGACCAGAGTTGATTAGTCTCTCAGCAGAATTTCCATGTTTATCGACCACAGAGGGACTATGGATTGATCCCCCCACTGTGTGCCGAATTCCTACCACATTCCCAGCATGCAGCGCTTTGCTGGTACTTTTTCTAGAATGCGAAGGAAAAGCATAATCTACTTTTCCCCATTCTCACCCGCTCAAAATCCTGTCACACTTTCATGTTCCTCAGATGGGTGATAGGAAGGTCTGCTCTGCTTCTCTCCTCACAGTTCCTGAACACAAAGCACAGGGCCATGAGGAAAATATTTCCTCTTTTATTCCGCAAATATCTAAGGAGTGCCAGCTCCGCACTAAGTGCAGGGATTCGAGAAGTTGCCTCGCTCAAGTAGCTCACAGTACGGTAGAGGAGAGCCAAACAGAGCCTTTTTTATTATGATCATTGAAAGCAAGTGATTTCTCACATTTCAGAAGTCCTTGCTCAACTTTTTCTCATCAACCACTACCTTTTTTTTTTTTTCCTTACAAGAGAAAAATGAGAGTTTTCCTGAGGGAATTTTGCATATAGATCCAGTGGGCAGAAGATATAAGATTTTTATGGCTGTGGCTTATTATAGCCTTTTCTTTGCAAAGATTATTCAGCCATAAACAATATTCCATTCACAGAAAAGTTTGCTTAATTTTCTCTTTCCTTTGTCTTGTGGAAACCCTATCATCAGGTCACATGAACTTGAAAATGTCCTACTTCCACAGAGAGATCACTTCCACACACTGCACTTAGAGCAGAAATAGAGGTGAGGTCATGTTCCAGAAGAAGCACAAAAGGCCAGGCCTGGTACCTGGCCCAGGCGGAGAAGCTGAAGTCACAAAAGACTTCTCAGAACTGAAGCTTGAGCCAAAACTGAATGATTAGGAGAAAGGGAGGCAAGTGAGTTGGGATAAGAAGACCTTGGTAGAAGAGGGCCTCATTTGAGAAGAGCAGAACAGGAAGAGAGACATGGGGACAAGGAACACAGCACCTACAGATTACTGTCAAGAGATGGGAGATAAAGCTGGCATGGTAGACTGAGTCCAGTCACCAATGAGCTATCTTCACTTCCTTGGCAATCAGGAACAACAAGATATCTCTATATTATCTACCTCTGGTGTTTGGGGAAACTCCTTCAGGGACATTGGGAAATATTTTTTCTTCATTTGCTATAAAGAATTTTTCTTTCTCCCCTAACAGAATAATATATCCCAAGTGTCCTGGGTGCCAGTATCATTTGGGAGCCTCTTTAAGCAGATACTTTAAAGGGTGGTGAAGGTCAGTGGGTCTCCTTTGAAAATACAGAGGCCCTGGGCAGCCATTAAAACCCTTACAGATAAAAAATCAGTAAAACAAAACAAAACCCTTACAAATCAAAATCATGATGAGCTACCACCTCACACTGGTCAGAATGGGTAAAGTTAATAACACAAGAAACAGCATGTATTGGCAAGGACGTGGAGGAAGGGGAACCTCTTGCACTGTTGGTAGGAATGCAAACTGGTGCACCCACTCCGGAAAACCGTATGGAGGTTTCCCAAAAAAGTTAAAAATGGAACCACCCTACAATCCAGCAATTGTACTACAAGGTATTTACCCAAAGGATACAAAACTACAGATTTGAAGGGGTACATGTGCCCCAAAGTTTATAGCAGCATTCTCAACAATAGCCATACCATGGAGAGAACCCCAATGTTCACTGGCTGATGAATGGACAAAGAAGAGGTAGTATGTGTGCACAGACAGAAAGACAAACAGACAGACACACACACTGGAATATTACTCTGCTATCAAAAAGAATGAAATCTTGCCAATTGCAACACCGTGGATGGAATAGAGTCTATCATGCTAAGCAAAGTCACTCAGAGAGAGACAAATACCATATGATTTCACTCATGTGTGGAATTTAAGAAACAGAACAGATGAACATATGGGAAGGGGGAATAAAAGAAGAGAAGGAAACAAACTATAAAAGACTCTTAACTATAGAGAACAAATTGAGGGTTGATGGAGGGAGGTGGGTGGGGGATGGGCTAGATAAGGAGGGCACTTGTTGTGATGAGCCCTGGGTGTTGTATTTAAGTAGTGAATCACTGAATTCTGCCCCTGAAACCAATGCTGTACTTTATGCTAGCTAACGAGAAATTAAATAAAAATTTAAAAAAATAAAAACTAAAACCCTTTTGAGAATATATAGTAATAAACGTCCACTTGCCAAGAAAACAGAGGACAAGCTCTCAGCCTGCACCAAAAAAGAGATGCAGTGTATAGTTGTCAAGAGTAAGGTCTCACAAATAAGACGAAAACGAAGAGGGACACGAAGGAGGCACACCAATTTGAAATGGACAGTGAGGTGGTGACAGAGCTCAGTATGGCTCTTTGAAGATGGTGAACCCAAAGATCCAGGCCACAGGAGAACAAGAGAGAGGATCCCACTCTCCACGCAAAAGGACTAGCCACTGGGCTGCATGGTCCCTTACAGCATATATTAGTTTCTTGTGGCTACTGTGGCAAATGACCACAAACTTCAACAGAAATTTATTTTCTCACAGCTCTCGAGGCCAGAATTTCAAAATCAAGGTGCCAGCCAGCAGAGCTGTCCTCCCTCCGGAGGCTCTAGGGGTGAACATTTCCTTGCTCCTTCTGGCTTCTGGCAGCTTCGCTAGTCCTTAGCTTGTGGCCACATCATGAACTCTGCCTTGTCTTCACACAGCTTTCTCCTCCGTGTCTATGCCTTCTCCCCTTCCCTCTCTTATAAAGACAGGTGTCATTGGATTTAGGGCCTACCCAGATAATGCAGAATGATCTCATCTCCAGATCCTAATTTAGTTACATCTATAAAGATATTTTTCCCAATAAGGTCACGTTCGTGGGCTCTAGGAGTTGGGGCATAGACATGTATTTTGGGAGTCCACCATTCAACCCCACTATAATAGTGTTCCTAGGAAGTGGTACCTTCTCTTTTTCTTTTCCTGATTATAAAGTTAATACCTGTTCATTACCAAAAGTATAGAAAATACTTAAAAAGGCACAAAAATAAAACCCATCTTTATTTCCACAACCCAGAGATAGCCAGTGTTAATAATCTAAGAAATTATATTCCAGACATCTATGAATGTATGTACCTGTTTTTACTAGGCTCCTACCATACTTACGATTGCATGATTTGCTTTTTTCCTGATTACTGATATATTGTGAACATTACCCCATGCCACTAAATCTCCTTTTTTTTCAAAGATTTTATTTATTTATTTGACAAAGATCACAAGTAGGCAGAGAGGCAGGCAGAGAGAGAGAGAGAGAGAGAGAGACAAAAGCAGGCCCCCTGCTCAGCAGAGAGCCCGATGTGGGACTCGATCCCAGGACCCTGGGATCATGACCTGAGCTGAAGGCAGAGGCTTTAACCCACTGAGCCACCCAGGCGCCCTCTAAATCTCTTTTTACAACCAATTTTTATCAGTTGCAGAACATGACATCACGTGACTATATCATAATTTAACCAGTTTTGTACTGTTTGACCTCCGGGCTGTTCCTAAATTTTCAGTGTTATAAGTAACACTAAGATGGAAACATGCATGCCAGGGTATTTATAAGAAAACTTGAATTTTAAGATACAAAAGGATATTGATTACGTGTACTATACACTGAGTTTTTGAGTAAAGCGAGCACTGGACTGTGCTCAGTCAAATCAGAATCAGGCCAAGGATTTGGCCTGGAGCTGGGAAGCAATCTACTCCTCTTTCTCAAAAAAAATTGACTCATTGTTCAGCTTCATCTCCAGCTTCACTCTCTACCTTATGGGTTGGTTTTGTTTTGTTTTGTTTTGTTTTTAATTTAAATGGTTAGTTAACATACTAAGCAATATTGGTTTCTGGAGTAGAATTCAGTGATTCATCACTTACTTACAACACCCAGTGCTCATCACAAGTGCCCTCCTGAATCCCCATCCCCCATCTACCCATCCCCCCACCCACCTCCCTCCACCAACCCTCTATTTGTTCTCTGTCTTAAGAGTCACTTAGGGCTGATGTGAAAGGGAACCCTTATGTCTGAATTATAACAAAGTCAATGCAAACCTACCTCAGAGTCTCATGTAATAAGGCCTCCAGACTGTCCCTTAAGGAAAATTAGTATTTGCTGAGGAAGTCCATTCTTGTGCACAGTCAGCTTAGTTTTTGAAGTGACACAGGAACTACTAAGTTCCAATCTACTCATATTTATGATTTCTAGGATTACTGCCATAGAATTTTGGCCCATAAATTGAGTGCTCTTTCTGGTTTGGCACTCTGCGTTTTTAAAGTGATAAACTACTTTAAAAAAAAAAAAAAAGCAAAAGGTCAGTCTGGATGTTATCTCTGCATCTGAGTGGCACAAGTGGACAAATCAGAGGACACAATCACAGAAGTAACAGTGATACACTAGCATACACAATTTCAAAAACTATGTGGAAAGTGCATTTTCATCACTCGCTCAGATCGACCAGAGTAATGATTTGCCAAAAATAATTTCTTTAAAAATCTAGTCCTAGCTAAGGGTGTTGCTAAGAACTTCAGAAAAACACATTTTAGTCCAAACAATAAGTCAACTCATTAACAACAGCTTCCGTGATTTGCAGACTCCTATAGCTCACTGCTTTCCACAACCGAGTGTGGACACAACAGCATGAGCACTCAGTCCTTGGACTGCCCAGGAATGCTCTGTTAGATCTGTTCCATTCAGTTCTTTCTTCTTTCATCAAATATTTACCATGTCCATGACCCATGACCTCGAAATCTAATAGGAGAGGAAATACACAAATGGAAGAATCCAGCCTGCTAAGCACAGTGAGAACGGCAGGAGTATGGAAGAAGAGCCAACGCCAACCCCAGCTAAAGCACCAAGAATCTCGCTCCCAGGATCTTCCATGTGACTTGCCATCTCAGCTAACCGCTCAGTGTCTAGGTCTTTCCCAACCTGGCTACAGAGCTAACATTTAGTTTTTATTTATATTGTGCTTACGGGAGAACATGTATTTTTCATGCATTAGCTCATGTAATTCTCACATCCACCATTGGAGGTAGATACAAATTCCATTTAATGGCGGTAGAGAAGATGAATTAAATTACCCAAGAATTTGCGCCCAGGTTGGCCTAACTCCAGAGCTCTCGTTTATGCCACCTCACCATGCGGACTCTCAGATGTTAAAAGGGAGGTGGCTAATAGGGTTAACATGTACAGGAGGGTTGACCAGAGTAAGAAAAAGCCTTTGGATTTAATCATTATGAAACCATAGCTGTGCCCATTGTACTGGCGTGTGAGGGCTGCCATAACAAAGTAACAACCCTGGGCGGCTTAAACAACAGAAATGTATTGTCTCATGGTTCCGGAGGCTAGAAGGCCAAGACCATGGTGTTGGCAGGGATGGTTCTTTCTGAGGACTGTGAGGAAAACTCTGTTCCTTCTAATAGACTCCAGTGTTTCTTGGCTTGTAGATGGTCTTTCCTCTGTACATGTCTGCCTGTGCCCAAATTTCCCCTTTTTATGTGGACAGCAATCACATTGGATTAGGGCCCACCTTAAAGATATCATTTTAGGGATACCTGGGTGGCTTAATCAGCTGAGCGTCTGCCTTCGGCTCAGGTCATGATCCCAGGGTCCTGGGATCAAGTTCCACATCGGGCTCCCTGCTCAGCGGGAAGCCTGCTTCTCCCTCTGCCTGCTCTTCCTGCTGCTCCCCTTGCTTATGCTCTCTCTCTCTCTCTCTGACAAATAAGTAAAATCTTTATATATATGTGTGTGTGTGTGTATATATATATATATTTTTTTTTTAATGTCATTTTAACCGGATTGCCTCTATAAAGACTATTTCTAAATAAGGTCACTATCTAAGGTGCTGGGGGTTAAGACTTCAACACACCTATTTTGGGGGAACACAATTCAACCCACAACACCCAGTGAAGGAGCACTTTCAGCTCAGTAGCAAGTACAGAAAGCAGACTAAAAGCAGGTAAGCGCTGTATGATATGATAAGGTCACGGACATTGGCTGGGGGCTGGTGGAAGCTGGAGAATGTTTTCCAGGTAAGAGAAAGGCCCCATTAGAAAGAACTTTAAGAACGGTTAAGAGAGGGTACGTGATGGAACAGAGTCCGAAAGCAAATGGGAGGAGGCAGGAATGGTCACAAAGAAGGGAGGAGGCCACTTCTGAAACAAAGAAGGGGAGATAAGATTTAAACAACTCATAGTTACGTGCATTTCTGAAGACATCTTCGTCACCTATGCCCAAGTCTTATCCCAGATTCTCCAGAAGCCTACCTATTTCTTCAGCAACTTGGAGTTATAACTTTTTAATGGTTGTATCTGCCACTTGGTAATTCTCGGGTACTACTTACCCCTTGATACAAAGTATCACAGGATGTTTCCCATAGTTATTTCTAGAAAAAAAATGTTTGAGTGATTGAGTGAATACATGAACAGATGAACCTAAAAAGAAGGAAACAAAATAATCAGGTCTTGCCTCTACTTAAATCTGAACTTCACACACTGCTCGGCATGGCTGAGATTCAAGAGCGAGGCAAAGGCCTGTGTAGGCGGACAGGGAGAGAGCAGGAGTGAGGGTGTCAACAAAGCCAACATCCAAGGCGAGACATGTGACAAAGACGAGCCCTCCACATGCAGCTGCGCATGCTCCAGAGAGAAATGCCAAGCCCCTCCTCCTCATTTCCTGTGAGGCTGAGCAGGAGGAAAGTGTGGGACCCGAACACTGTATCGGATAAGGAAAAATGACAATGAAAAGGATGTCTCGTTGCCTCGAACTGCAGCATTTTAACCTAGTTGTCAAAATCTGAGGCTTCTAGATAAGGTGCAAATCCTGCGGATTGGCACAATGGACGTTTTTGAAAATGAATGTTTGGACACGATGGTGACTGGCCAGTGTGTTGGAGAAACTTGAAACTTGAAACACCTTCCCCAGGATCTTTCTAGCAAGGCTGTGCAAGGGCACAAAATGTGACCCAAACCCCCCCAGGGTGCCACGCTTGCCTTGCCTTGTAACCGTGAACAACAGTGGCCTCGAGAATACAACACAGAAACCCTCTCAGTGCTTCTCTCTCCCATCACAATTTCTCTTGGATTCATACATGTAGTTATCTATTTATGGAAAAAGTTGATATGTGGCTTACCTGCCTTGGAACATGAGTCATTCCATATAAAAGGTGACATCTTATAACTGAGCACATACTCTCTACTCTTTCTTCTCTAACAAATTTGCTGGTTCTCTTTTGAGATGAAAAGCTCTCCTCAACCAGGGCCTTTTGTTTGTGTGCGTAATAACCAAGAGACTACTTCAGTATTGAAATAAAAAAGAGCCTAAATTCCCGAAGCCTAGCCCAAAAAGAAAAGGAAGGTTTCAGAACACCTGACAGGTTCAAATCAAATCGGATTCACAAAAACAGATTTTGGAAGTTTTACCTCAAATTATAAAAATTACGTAGTCCAACTGCTACGCTACCTGTTTGTAATTCAAGTATTTTCCTTTCAAACGGGCTCACGTGAAGAAACAGACCCAAGACACAATGGCCGCGGACGACTTTAGTCAGACCAGTCACTGCTTTGCTTTCTTTTTTCCCTCTCCTCTCCTTTTGGGAGCTAAGAGGCAATTAGTGCTGTCTCGATGCGCTCCAGTTAACCACGGAAGAACTCAATTCAGAAAGTCCAGCTGTTGCTTGCTGACGCCAATTAAAGGGCTCTGTGCTTAAATCTGCTCCAGGCCATCTTTTAGAAATGAGTCTTTCTGACCAAAACTCTCAGATGGGGAAAGGCACTGAAAATTAATTAGTACTATTCCTAGGTACCAGCAAGGCTGCCGTAGTGCCACAGTGCTTTAGGCAAGCTCGCCTGGGACTCGAAGGGATTCTCAGATTTTGCACCTGCTCACTGATTTTCTAAATTGATTCTTAGAAATGACAGATACTGGCAGGCAAGTTGACGGAAGGTAAAATTCAAAGAGCAAAGAACCCAAAGTGGGGCTGAGTGTTCAATTCACAATACACATGGCCTTGACCTTCTGCTTCAGAAGACATTTGTATATCAAGGATAGCTCTTCAAACAAACAGGGATATGGAATCAGCTTCCAAGCTATCACTGGTGACATGACATTTAGTGGTAGTAGACGGACCCTCTTCTGTGTAACCTGCTGTTGAATGTCAAAATAAACGATGTCAAATGTCCAAATGGTTAGTCTGTCTTGCATCAAGCTGACCTTTACATTCCTATCTTCCCCCAGCCTATCCCCAAATTGAAAAAAGAAAGAAAGAAAGAAAGAAGAAAGAAAGAAAGAAAGAAAGAAAGAAAGAAAGAAAGAAAGAAAGAAATTGGCTAAGTACTAAATTGACCTGTCATGATGATGGAATGCAACAATGACTTAATTAAAACACATCACATTTACTAGAACAAAAAGTGGTTCCATTACAGTAGTTGTTTTGACACATTTGTCGCTGCCCGCTCTCTTTGCCATCTTATAACCAATTATCGGGGGATTATCTCTCCCCAAATTTTAAAAATAAGTGAGAGTCCCTTTATACATAGTCTACTCTCAAGTCCCTCCACCAAAGGCTGAACAGAGTGATGGACTCTTGAAAACAAATTTTCTTCTGCATTTTCTCTGTCAGACACCCACTTGGGGTCTCTAAGATCACCTCTCTGCCATCTCTATTTTAGTCACCTTTGCGAGCTCTTCCCCATCTCCCTGACCTTTGAATGTTAGAGGCCCCAGGGCTGTCTTCAGACATTTCCCCTTCTCTATACTTACTCTCTCTCTCTTTTTTTAAAAAGATTTTATTTATTTATTTGACAGATCACAAGTAGGCAGAGAGGCAGGCAGAGAGAGAGAAGGGAGGAAGCAGGCTCCCTGCTGAGCAGAGAGCCCAATGCGGGGCTCGATCCCAGGACGCTGGGATCATGACCTGAGCCGAAGGCAGTGGCTTTAACCCACTGAGCCACCCAGGCGCCCCCTATACTTACTCTCTTGATCTCATCTCTCCCGTGTCTTTAAATTCCATCTATATACAGACAACTCCCAAACATACATATATATTTCTTGTGAAGCCCAGATGTGTGTATCCAACTGCCTCTTCAAGAGTCCCACCTCGGGACGCCTGGGTGGCTCAGTTGGTTGAGCAGCTGCCTTCGGCTCAGGTCATGATCCTGGGGTCCTGGGATCAAGTCCCACGTCGGGCTCCTTGCTCAGCAGGGACCCTGCTTCTCCCTCTGCCTCTGCCTGCCTCTCTGTCTGCCTGTGCTCACTCTCTCCGACAAATAAATAAATAAAATCTTTAAAAAAAAAAAGAGTCCCACCTGAATATTGAACAGGCATCTCAAATTTAGCATGTCTAAAACCAAAACCCACGCTTTCCCCTAAAACCCGCTCCTCCCCAATTTTCCCTAAGTCCACAACAATCCCATCCTTCTGGTTGTTCAGGAAAAATCCCTTAGAGTCATCCCGACTCCTCTCATTTTCTCCCACCCATACCTCACGTGCAAGAAGATCCTACTGGCAATACCTTCAGAATACATTTAGGACCCCATCATTTCTCACTCCCCGCCCCCCCCCCCCAGTTACCGCCCTAGTCGGGCCACCATCATCTCTGGCTGTTTTCAACACTGGCAGAGTAAGCCGGATCATACCCCTTCTGTGTGCAAACTCTCACACTGGCCCCCAACTTCTTCCAGACTCTGGGTTCGAATCCTTGCACTGGGCTACAAATCCTTCCATGATCTGGGCCTCCACGTGATCTATGACTTTTGTCTGCCACCATGCTCCACGTGACTCATTCAGCTCCCGTCACCTGGCATTTCACAGAACCGCTTTGCGTAGGCCCAACTCAGGGTCTTTGCACTTGCTATTCTGCTGCTGTCTAGAACATTCTTTCTCCCAGGGGTATGCATGCATCATTCCTTCAATTCCTGTGAATCTTTATTCAAAGGGCACCTTTTCAGTGAGGCCTCCGTTTGTTACCCAATTCCAAATGACCTTCTCCCATATGCCACAGGTACACTCTCTGTCCCTCTAAGTTCTTTTTTTTTTTTTTTTTTACTCCATGGAACTTTTCACCAACACACTGTATATTTTATTTACTGTTGGATTCTGTCTCCCCTGACACTTGAATGTACATTCTGTGAGGTCAAAGAGTTATTCCTATCTTATTTTTTGCTTTGTCTCTAGGGCCTAGAACAGTACCTAACACATAATGAGTGCTCAATAAACACTCTATGAATAAATGAATTTAAATCCCAAGGCAACAGTAAATTCAGAATAAAAATAAGGCTATCAAAGTAGCTATACACTGAATAAAAGGTTCACTCAGCCATTTATTTGGGGACTACACACACACACACACACACACACACAACCTATACCAGTCAGCAATGAAGCAAGAGAGACAAAAAGGGGCATGAGGTGGCTAAGCAGAGGTGTTTCCAGCCCCTGGGTCACCACTAGGGCAAAGGCCAATTTTGTAGACCTAATGCTTTATAAAAAGAACTTGCAAAGCTTATGATGAAGTACTACTGACAATTCAATTAACCAAACAAAAAGGCAGATTCAGGGCCTCCTGGGTGGCTCAGCTGGTTAAGTGTCTGACTATTGATTTCCACTCTGTTCATGATCTCAGGGTCATGAGGCTGAGCCCCTCATCGGGCTCCGTGCTGGACATGGAGCCTGCTTGGGATTCTTTCTCCCTCTCCCTATGTCCTTCCCCCCACATCCCTCTCTTAAAAAAAAGAGGGCAGATTCATCTAACCTCTGTTTGAAAATTTTTCATTTTGCCACATCAAATGGATATAATCAGTTACCAACTCTGATTATTTTTTTACCTAATGGCTCATCATCAACAGAAAAACAGATGATATTCAATAAAAGAAAGATTATCAATGCTACAGGAGGAAAATGTGGTCTACTAATGAATTAATAATCATGTCTGCCCTTTCTACTGTAAAGCCCTGCCTTTCTTACCACTTATTCCTGTCATCTGAGTGGGAAAGCTATTGTTGCAAGAATTTTTCTTTAAATCAAGCACTTCATCTCAAGCTGCATATTTTTTCTTTTTTACCTTTTGATATTTTTCTTCCCAGACCTATTTTACTGTGATAGGACCTCTCAGATGGTGAAAGCAGAGTTCAAGGTCGATTAATATACACAAGTCTAATTAAATATTTAAGAAAATGATGATGGCAGAGTAGAATAAATGCAAGAACAGGAGCTAGAACTCAGTCCTGGTTTCCACACCTGTAAGACAGAGAGTTACTCTTCCCCTTGCCTATCTCAAAGGATTACTATGAGGCCCAAAAGAAAGTGAATGGGAGTGAGCTCTGTAAATTTAACTACGCTGTCCATATATAAGCCAAACTACTGGGAGAACTAGGAGGAACTTATTTTAACTTGATTCTCAAGATGGGAGAGCAAATGGAATTGTTAAAATGTAGAAACTTTTGGCTCCCCCCAAAAATAAAGTGCTTTAAAAAGCAAAAGAACATCATTGTGTTGAATCACTCAAAAATTCCTTTTATCTTTCATCTGCTATGATGTATTATCTTTGGAAGCAATATGATGCTTCTCTTCTAAAACTGTCACAACTTTGAGGATAATAATTTAAGAAATTCAGACAAGACAATGAATGTCTCTTAGAACGTCCTTTCTGAAAAATGACCAAGTATAAATCCTTTACCCTCAATTTGTGTCATAACAATCGATAACCAGAGCGGATAGCTGACTTATAATTGGCTATATCCTGCCAATATGGCTCTTGATTCTAGAAGGCAGGGAGGCAGCAGCTACTTTTACAAGGACCCGAGACACATATTGTAAGCCAGCTACTTATACAGCACTATTTTCTTAAACGTCAAAAACCTTATTATCTAACTTAGATAAAATGGGGTCCTCTCTGCTCCTTTTATCCAAGCATTCACATTATGCACTTCACTTCCGCAGGCTCCTTTGCTCATTTGCAGATTCTTACACACAGAGAGGATGCTAAGTGATTATCATTGCATCCTCCAGTTTGAATTCATAAATAGATTAAGCACAACTTAACAGATTTCTGCAGCGGAAATAGGAGAGTGGTTACTTCACAAATGATCCACTACTGCAACCCAAATCTCAAAACCATAAAGTGAAAAAGGTCTAATCCTCATGTTCTTGGTTCCTGAGCTCCAGCAAACCTGCACAAAAGGTCGGTTAGTTGCCCCTCAACATCCCAGCCCTGTAGCCTGATGTTTTTACTTGCTCTAATCAAATAGAATATTCTATTATTAATATCTACTAATAAATATTCCTACACCATTCTCTTTGCCCTCTATTCAAAGGCAGGAAAAAATAACCGATAATAGGTGCACATTTTAGCCCCCACCTCAGTATGACATAGAGTGGACAGGAAATAAGGAGTTAGGGTAGAGAAGAACCATTTATTTTATCAAGTACCAACTATCCAGCCAGCAGTTTATAGACATTACCTCACCTATTCATTAATTTATTCACAAATAACTTATAAATGTTAGATGACCCAGAGTAAGCACACCAGACAACATTCCTACCTCCATGCAAGATACAATCAAGTTCAAGAAACAGACATTTAGGGGTGCCTGGCTGGCTCAGTTGGTAAAGCATATGACTCTTGATCTTGAGGTTGTGAGTTTACACCCCACATAGGGCACAGAGCTTACTTTTAAAGAAAGTGTTCTTAGGTGACCAGCTGGCTCAGTCAGTGGAGCACGTGACTCTTGATCTCAGGGTCACAAGCTCAAGTCCCCCCACTGAGTGTGGAACCTACTTAAAAAAAAAAGGAAACAGACGTTGTAAAATAATCTCACAACTTCTGCTTCCAGGTAGAATACAATAAATCACAGTAAATAAAGATGCTTGCTGTAATAACTAATTAAACATGGATATATTACAAAATTCATATTTTAAATGCCTGGTTTTAGTGCTTTAAATCATATTTTAAAAGAGCTGTAGGTACAATTGGACTAGATAATCCTAAAAACATATTTAAAGTATATACAACCATTTCAACCCCTACACTGAATAAGGGGAGTCCCTGAGACAGAAGAAAAGGATCCCAGAAGGAAATGTGGAAATGTAGGAAGGAATAAAGAACACAAGAATGAACTAATATGTGGGTAAACATAAATAAGTATTGACTTCACAAAGTAGTAATAGTAGTGCCTTGTAGAATTCACATTGAATATCATTAAGAATATTAACAACAGAATGACAACAATAACAGAAGTACATAGAATTTATAGGTTCTAAGGCTCTAAGGTTATAGGGATTACATGAAATAACAATTTGTATTCCAATGAAATAATTCATAAATGCATGTTAAATCTTTAGACTAACCACTAAGAGAATAGCAAAACAAAAAAAGATATAACAAATTATAAGGAAAAAAAGCAATATTTTTAAAAAGATTTTTACTTATTTATTTAACAGAGAGATACACAGCGAGAGAAGGAATGCAAGCAGGAATGGGAGAGGGAGAAGCAGGCTTCCTGCTGGGCAGGGAGCCTGATGTGGGACTCAATCCCAGAACCCTGGGATTATGACCTGAGACAAAGGCAGACGCTTAATGACTGAGCCACCCAGGTGCCCCAAAACAATATGTTTTTATATTAACCCAAAAGAAAGTAAGGGTGATATAAAGAATATAAAATGGATGGGTCAAGAAGGAAATGAATGATAATATGATATATATAAACTCAATCATATCAGTAATTACAATAAATGTAAAGGGGCTAACTGTTCCAAGTAAAAGATTAAGTTTATAAAACTGTAACATGCTTACAAAACTACTTTCTAACAAATATAAGGACACAGAAAGGTCTAAAGTAAAAGGATAAAAAAATATGCCATTCAAACATTAGCTAAAAGAAGGTTGACCTAACTACACTAATATCAGGCAAAGTAAATATTAAGGCAATAAGCATTATTAGAGACAAAGAGCAACATTTTGTAGTGTCAAGTCAATAGCTCTTCAATATCGTTATGATGATAAGGACATTGAAATCATCAATAAGAAAATATCACTATCCTAAAATTGTATACACATAATAATACAGCTTCTAAGTATTATACAAAGTGAAAAAACTGAGGAAACAAGAGAAATAGACTACTCTACAATCATAAAAGAATACTAACCCATCTATTTTAATAGCTTATAGAGCAGGCAGACAAAAACATCAGTATACATACAAAAGTTCCGAAAAGCACAATTTACAAACTTGATACAATATTCATTTATAAAGCTCTACATTCAAAAAAGCCAGAATTTACATTTCCTCAAGGGCACATGGAACAGTTATTAAAATCTACTATATGCTGAGCCTTTTTTTAAATTCAATTAGCCAGCTTTACAGTACATTGTTAGTTTCAGATGTAGTGTTCAATAATTTATCAGTTGAGGATAACACCCAGTGCTCAATACATCATGTGCCCTCCTTAATGCTCATCACCCAATGACCCCACCCCCTTACCTGCCTTCCCTCCAGCAACCCTCAGTTTGTTTCCTATAGTTAAGAGTCTCTCATGGTCTGTCTCCCTCTCTGATGACTTCCCATTCAGTTTTCCCTCCCTTCCCCTATGATCTTCTGCCCTATTTTTTATATACCACATATGAGTGAAACCATATGATGTCGTTCTCTGACCAACTTATTTCGCTTAGCATAATACCCTCTAGTTCCATCCACGTCAATATAAATGGTATGCTGAGCCTTGAAGAAAACCTCAACACATTTTAAAATACTGAAGCCATTCAGAATATGTTTTCTAATCAGAAGAGAGTGAAAACAGAAATTAATAACAGAAAAGGAACTTTAAAAAAAACTTCAACTGAATAAAAATTACACAATACAAACAAAATATAACCACGACCCATGGGAAATTGTGGTTTAAATATAAGATCAAGTCTTTAAGCTTTTACCTTGCTCCTTTGAGTCTATTCTGTACATATGTGGCTCACAGGTCAGCCTAAGACTTCCACGATATTCATACACATGATTAGGTGACCCCTCGCTCCGGCTCTCTCCTCTCTGGGAATTATCCCTCACTCTGTAGTCAAGGGTGCCTGGGTTTATTTCCCTGGTTCTCCTAACCAGAAAATCAGCATCTTTACTGAGCTGAAGCTGCCTTTGCTGCCCTGCCTCAATGAATAACTGATGCTTGCCCTTGGGGCAAGACCACAAAAACAAAAAGCACAAAACTCACATCCATGCCCATTGCTTCTCCAAGTTTCAGCTCTCCTCCACAGTTTTGTCGGTCTACATTATTTCATCAACTCCTCGGGTGGTTATTTTTGTATTTTGTCAAGTGAAGTTACCAGCAGGAGACTGGTCTATTGAGGTTATACCACCATATCAGAAGTTACAGGTCCCACACAGTGATTTGAATCTGCATTTACCTGATGACAGCGATACGGGATGACCATAGATTTTTTTTCACCAGAAAATATGAAGACTGTAAGACAGTGCTGTAACATATTAAAAGTGATGAAAGAAAAACAGCCACCCAGAATTCTATGTCCAATGAAAATATCTCTCAGGAATAAAGGTAAAATACATTTTCAGCAACAAGAAAATGAAGAAAACACATTGTGGTGCTTTTATATTTTTTAAAAGATATCATTTATTTATTTGAGAGAGACAGAACACGAGTGAGCACAAGCAGGGGGAAAGGCAGAAGGATAGGGACAAACAGACTCCCTGCTGAGCACAGAGCCTGCCATGGGGTTCAATGTGGGGCTTGATGCATGGCTCCATCCCAGGACTCCAAGATCATGACCTGAGCCCAAGTCAGACACTCAAATGAGTGAGCCACCTAGGTGTCCAATCGTGGTGGGGGTTTTTTTGTTTTTTTGTTTTTGTTATTGTTTTTTTTAGATTGAAGGGGAATAGGACAAGAGATAAGTTTGAATTTTCAAGAAAAAATGAAAAGCATTAGAAATGGTTTACTTCTTAAATTCTTTATGATACATAAAATTGTTCAAAGAAAAAGAGTAACATTTTCTTGTCTGATTTTCAATGTAGGTAGATCTAACACACAGGGCAATTATAAAGGATGAGAGTGGGGATTAAAGGGAAATTATATCATTAAAAACTTTCTACATTTTACATTAGATGGTACAATATTAATTCTAAATATACTAGTAAAGTTTAGGAATGTATATTTTAATTGCTGGTGCAACCACAAAAAACTAACACAAACCATTACAGCTAAAAAGCCAACAGATTAAACAGAATACCAAAATATACTCAAATAATCAAAATGAGGGAGAAAACAGGACAGGATCAACAACAACAAAAAAAACCCAAAAGAGACAAACAGGAAACAATAAAATGCTAAACCTAAATCCAACCATATGCATAATTTGATTAAACTAATGGTATAAGCACTTCAACTAAATGAAACAGATGATCAGAGTAGATAAAAAAGCAAAATTGGGCCATATGCTGCCAACAAGAGACAAACTATAAAAACACTGAAAGGTCGAAAGTAAATGACTGAAAAAAGATACACCCTGTAAACTATAAGCACAAGATGGCTGGAGTGACAGAGGTATGGTGACCGCATGTATACTGTTTCCTTGGGACACTCCTAACTCAGTCTTGTTATCCCCAGCTTACTACTTAATATCCCCTCCTTCCTCTTTAAAGAGAGTCCTAGCTGGGAGAATAAATTATATGATCACCACAGCCAGAATAATGATACAAATTCTATGATTCAAAAGGTCCAGGGAATTCCAAGCAGGATAAAGGAAAAGAAGTCCCTGCCTAGATGCTTTATAATGAAACTGAGCAGAGAGAGAGTTGAGTGGGGGGAGAGAGGAGGTTGTGTGCGTATGTGAGAGAGAATCAATCAATCTTAAAAGTAGTCCAGTGCATCAAAAACTAATGACGTACTGTATGGTGACTAACATAACATTGTAAAAAATAATGAAAAAAAATTTTTTAAAAAGAGTAGCCCAGAGGGATGCCTGGCTGGCTTAGTTGGTAGAGCATGCAACTCTTGATCTTGGGGTTGTGAATTCAAGCCACATGTTGGGCATAGAGCCTACTTATAAAAAAAGTAGCCACACACACACAAAAAAAGATTACCTTTAGAGGAATGACCAATAAATAGCTGAGCTCTCACTACTATCAACAGAAGACAGTAGACCATTTCAAAGTGCCGAACAAAAGTAACCATTAGCCTAGAATTCTATACCCTACAAAAATGCTTTTCAAGAATTCATGCAAAATAGAGACAATTACAGGCAATGTAATAATAATAACATGATGATTAGTCTATACTTTTACTTAAAAAGTATAAAGTATTTATTTAAGGCCAAAAGAAAATATACCAGATGGAACATCTGAGGTGTAAAAAGGAATGAAGAATAAAGAAAGGGGTAAAAATCTGGGCAAATATACATGAATATTGACAATAAAAATAATAATAATCATGTCTATTGGAATTAAAAAGAGAAGTAAATCATGATAGACTTTAAATACCAGGCAATAAAATATTTCAGCTTAAGGTAGGGAATATGTTCCAAAAATTCATACAGTACTTAGGAATAGGATAAAAGCTTTGACTCACTTTAGACTTTGAAAAGTTATTTATGTATGTCATAATGTATAGACAAATAGCTAAATGAATAGAAAGAGTATATAACTTTCTAACTGGTACAGGGAAAATAACAAAAAGATTAAAAATAATTAACTGAAAGACAAAGGAGAAAAGGTCCCAAGAACACTACACATTAAAATGAAAAATTTAATCCCAAGTATATTCATAAATACATTAAGTATAAGTGGGTTAACTGTTCCAGTTAATAGACAAAGATGATCAGATCGGATTTTTTAAAAACCAGAAGTGTGGGGGTAGCATTATTCTGATGAAACTAAGATTCAAAGAGATTGCTTAATTTGCCCAAGTTCACCTAGCCATTAATTAGCTAGGCTGAGATTTGAACCCAGGTTGTCTAACTCTAAAGCCCATGCCCTTTTCACTGTACATACTGCCGCCTCTAACTTTGGCTGCCATCAAATTCTTCATCTTTGATTTTCTAGCCACCAAGTCACAAGCCTATGTCTCTTGCTAAGACAGGAAACTCCACTATTTATCTTATAAGTGCCAGTCAGTTGGTGGGCAGACTTTTTGGTCACTAGATGTGCTGATACCCTGATGTATTTCTTCACACATGAGAAACAGTTTATAAAGTTCCATTCACTCACAAGGTTCTCTTCTACAGGATAAAGAGCAATTCACAAAATATTTTCACATCTAATCTTTCATTAATCTTCTTGCCACTATCATGAGGTATATATATAGACATTATCACCACCATTTTTATAGATAAGGAAACTAGGATCCGGTAGAGTGATGAATCTTTCCCAAGGTCCTACACAATAACAGAGTTGCAACTTGAACCCATGTCTGTTGTCCCAACTGTCCGCCTTGAGTTCATGAACACATCTGAACCTATGAGACCTGTCAGTAAATGGTATGTAAGAGAAGCCGGTCCAGCGCACACAAAGGTCTGAAGAAAAAGACAGTTGCTAACTATAATTAGAAAAATCACTCTTTTCCTGTTATTTCTATGATACTAAAATGCCTCCATCATATCACACAGATGCTCAAGTATCCATCCATGCACAATGATCTAAAAGCAGTACAAGTTCAGACAGGAGCCATACAGGACCTCTACAGTGAGCTGGCGGAGTGGAGAATAAATCTGTGAACAGGCAAAGGTCTGGTCTCTGAATAAAGTGGCCAATAGTCCACTATATGTAGCCCAAGGCCCATGGGGAACTAGGACTCTCGAGAGGAGCCAGCTTCCATAGGCCAAGGCAAATGGCAGTGCCCATCAGCACTGCAGAACTGGAAACTGAGCAGCTGACATTACACTCGATCTTAGCTGAAAGGCTGAGAAGCAATGAGCAGCTGAGATTATAAGGGCCAGTTCCAGGCTCCAGGGAAAGAATGAGTGAAGGAGAATATAGCCTGGTGGAAGGTTTACAAGAGAGTAGAGACCTGGTGGGCAAAAGGTGGAGAAAAATTAGACAACAGCCCAGTCATATGGCCTGGTTGGGGAAGGAGGGTTTCACCTCAGGCATGGTGAAAATAAGCCTGGTAGCAGAAGTAGTTGCGGGCCTCACCTGATCATAGGGATGGAACTTCATAACATCCTTTCTGCTTCAGGCCTTGTTGGGGCTGGGCCCATAGGTTAGAGTCTGGAGAAGGCAGAGGATGAAACCCAGAGCTGTCTCTGGGCAGAGAGAATACTCAGTAGTTTATTGACTAGAAGAAAATAATATGGTTTCCCTGCAGAACTTGATATGTGGAAATGGAACAATTCTACGACCTATCGTTATGCCTTGTAACATAAAATCATCTCTAAAAATCAGTGCAATGATTTCTAGGACATACCTCCATTGTTTCTTATGGTTGTTTCTCTTGGAGAAATGCAGAAGAGTGTTTTAGGGGACACCGACTGAGACATAATGCTGGAGGCTTTCTCTCCCTGAGCTTGGCAAGACCTAGAGAGATTTGAAAAGGATGACATGAAATTGTAACAGCAAAGCCCCTGGAGATCATCATTCTTGGCATGAGATTCTCTCTTCTATCTCCAGAGTATGCTGGCTTGTCTTGCTAACCAAGAGGTCATTTGACAGCAATAATTATTTCCTAGATATACCGCAGCATGAGGGTTATTTATCTTGTGGATGGCTAAGCAGATCTGGGAGAAGTCTAACACCATCTCTCCCTAATAACCCAGTTGTTCCAATATCATTAATTGCTTTTTCAACCTCCAAAATACACAGTACTTTGTTAACTTTAGTATTATTTGAATAATTAATCACCATTCTCATTCCATAGGCTTTGGTGAAGAAAAGTAAACTGTTTCTACCCAAAAGCTCTTCTTTATGAATTGATTAGAACTGCTTCCCTTTCACAGGCCTCACTATTCAAGACTCTGAGTTATCTTGACCATGAAAGTGTGATGAGGAAATTTCTCAAGAACACCCTTTGATGTATCCCTTTGAACCCTAAGCATGCTCTGAGAACTGGGTCTACATTAAATTCTGAACCAGCCTCTGATCCCATTTTGCAGCCGCAGAGATCAGAACTGGTGACTGACAGGACTTTAATCAGAGCATTTAACACTCCCAGATTTCTTCCAACTGATTATGTCACGTTATAGAAAAAACTGAACCAATCAGTTTCTATAGAAGTTATTATAGTCCTTGGAAATTTGTGATCACCACCAAACTTTCTTTAGTGGGATCTTTGAATAAATCCACATAAATCATGGCCTAGTGAGTGGAGGGTATTATTTCTACAGGGCAACATGTGGGTGAGGTACAGAAATAACCTCAGTAATTTGGTCTTAACAATCACAGAGAGGCACCAAAAGCATAGATTTGGGAATTAGACATACCTGGAGCCAAGTTCAGATTCTGCCATTTCTTAGGTATAACTTTAAGCAAGTTACCTCATCTCTCTCAGGCCCAGTCTCCCTTCTGTAGAGAGAGCAAAACTACCAAATTTACAATGTTGTCAGGATGAAAAGAGAATAAGAATGTGAGAAAAGACTCCGGTATATGGCTCACGTTCAGTGCTCATTGCTGATACATTAAATATATCTTAATGATTCAGACTCTGTAGTGAATTATTCACAGCCTGTATTCCAGCCAGTCTCAACTACTTGGAAAGCAGAATAGTGGTGGTGGTATTTATAGCAGTTGCCCTTTATTGAGCTATTTGTGTAATTTATGTATATTACTCTGCTAAGTACCTTAATACTGTCTTACTTAATCCTGACAACTCGAAGAGGTAGGTGTCAAATGGAGTAGCTAACCACAAGGGTTCTGAAATGAGAAAGTTCAGGATTTGATTTGTGGCTCCCCCAATTAACATATGTGTGACTGGGGATGAACTTAGACCTTGTCTAACTACAGACTGTCAATTTCGCCCATCTGTAACAAATAGATCATTCCTACATCACAGGGCTGTTGTTACATGTTAGGGTTAATGTATATAAAGATCCTGGTACCTAAAACGTATTCAATGTTAGGCTTCCTTCTTGACTTATAATTTAATAAGGAATGGGCAAAAGAGTGTTTATACGACCTGCTCACTCCTTAGATTTAAAAACTAAATCAAGATTTGTTGAAAGCAATATAGTAGACGGGAGAAAAAAAGAATGAAAAATCAAGCCATCTTGGAAGAAGTCAGGGGGAATGGAAAGAAATCTGAGTTTTAGCTTAGCTTTTTTAGCTGGAAAAAAGTGCTATTTTTATTGGAACGTGGTATTATGTCTCAATTTTATCCACTTGACAACAACTGCTTCAACAGTTCTTCTCTGGGGTCATGGTTGCTAGAAGAAAGCATGGTGTGCCATTTGAATAGATGATTTTTAGAGGCTCCATTTTGGCCAGAAAGAGACAATGCAGATGTCAGGCAAGTGGAGTCAGACATTAACTTAATGGCTAATTCCATCTTAATGGTAACATGTCACAACTGTCAATTCCCAGAAATTCTTAACAGGCCTTTCCCCAGGAAGAAATAGGGCATGGCCCTTTATGGTGGTTTAACAAGCTGCCCCTGCCACCATCTGCCACATTCCCAGTGTGCACAAATTCGTTTCCTTATGCGCCCATTCTCACTCACTCCATACGTTTTCTTCACGCTACTTTCTTTCATCCACTGGTACCTGACCTTTCCAACTTTAAATCATCCCCTCAGCTAGACAGATAATCTCTTCGATCCAAACTTTAAGCTTCGGCTTCCCTCCTGGCCAAATGTTTCTATCCTCTCCCCTTCTGGCATAGGCTGATAACTTGCAGGGTGGTACTCTTCTTCCATCAGTCTGGCTCCATAGAAAATTCTGCCCGTACACTGCCCCTGTGCACAGCTTCTCAAACCCCGTTCTACCAGGTCTTGTCTACAGCCCTGGACTGACAGGGATGGTTAAGAAAGGGGGACCAGCAAGCCAAGAATCATCCCTGCAAAAAGCAGGAACTTGACGGCAAATAAGATTCTCAAGGAATAAACCTTCCTCTTAGGGTCCATCCATCTCTCTGTTTTCACCCCTCCTGCTTGCACTGTGCCAGTTCTAGTTTCTTTTAAGATCAGTCCCTACTACCACCCTGACTTGACGTCCCCTAACTTTTCAGCACCTAGCCATGTGGGTTGGTATTCCCTTTAGCCAAGGCAAGTGACTGCCACAAACGGATGATCTTTCTGACTCACCACCGAACATACCAGTAGCTTTTGTGGGTTCAAATCGTTCAGTACAATATCTACCTTTCCATTTAATAAAAATGTTTGACTTTTATGGGAACAGCTACGATGTTCATTTTGGGACTCCTGCAGCATTCAGACAAATTGTTTAAACTCCTTGTTAAGGATTTAAGTTAGCTTACTATACGCATAGTATGATATACTTTATTTCATGATAAAATAGTAAGATAAAAGGTCAGGAAATCAGGGCCAGATTTTGTAAAAAGGTAGAAAGCTAAAAAACAAGGCCAGGAGTAAAGGTTCGTACACAAAATGCCTACTGAAAGTCTGGAAGACTTGCTAACAGCAAAGCCACAAAACTGGCCAGTGTGAAGGAAGAAAAGCAGTTACATGACTTACAGTGCCTTCAGAAAATAAGTCAAACAAGAGAAGTACAAGTGTTCTTGGTACTGAGACCAGACATTGCATTGCACATTTCATAGGGCTGTTTCCTATAGGAACCCTCGCTATAGGCTGATGGTTTCAAGTCAAAGCATAATCCTGCCAAAACACGTCTACAGGGAGGCAGAGTGACTAGACTCAGGTAAGCGGATCTACAAAGGTCTGGCTTAGAGAAAGGTTGTAGACTTTCCGTAGGATGCGTAGATGACATAATTTGTAGGCAGTTCTCCATAAATATGGTTCCTACAACTGAGCTTTGGTTTTTAGCATCAGCAAGTCCTAGGAAATGTTCCCTGACAAGTCACTGAAATGGAGCTTTCAGACTACCAGTTAAGCACAGAACCATGTGCCTTAGCAGTGAGTCTAGCTATAGTAAATCAAATACTCGTGTCAGTTATTTAGAATATATATATGTATGTGTGTGTATATATATATATATTTATCATAAAGTGTCTAGCCTAGGAGGGCATAAATTCCTGGTATATACTTTAAATCACAAAGTGTGATCCCCATGATGCCCTTCTCCTAGTATCCATCTTCTTGTATAATACCTTCTCTCAGAGTGTGGGTGGGACCTGTGACTTGTTTCTAAAAGATACAAATGGCCGGGACGCCTGGGTGGCTCAGCTGGTTAAGCAGCTGCCTTCGGCTCAGGTCATGATCCCAGTGTCCTGGGATCAAGTCCCACATCGGGCTCCTTGCTCGGCAGGGAGCCTGCTTCTCCCTCTGCCTCTGCCTGCCACTCTGTCTACTTGTGCTCACTCTCACTCCTCTCTCTCTCTCTGACAAATAAATAAATAAATATTTTTTTTTAAAAAAAGATACAAATGGCCAAAATGATGGGATGTCACTCCCATAGGTTACATTGTAGAGGCTTCATTGTGTTAGTGGCCTGGCTTTAGAGACTCCCTGCTGACTTGATGAAGTAGGTGGCCATACTGGGAAAACCCACACACAGCAAGGGACTGTGGGTAGCCTCTAGGAATGGTGGGTGGCCTCTAGGACGTGAGAGCAGCTGCCAGTCAACATAAAGCCAGGGGGCCATCTGTCTTCAAAACCCGAAAGGAATGAACTCTGACAATCACCTGAGTGAACACGGAAGCAGACTCGCCCCCAGTTAAGTCTCCATGTGACTGCATAGCCTCATTGGGATCTTGACTATCACCTCGTAAGACCCAGCTAAGGTACACCTAGACTTCTGACCCAAAAAAACTTTGAAATCATAAATGTTGTGTTGTTTTAAGCCATTAAATTTGTGGTAATCTGTCATACAAAAATCAGTACCTAACATAAGAAAATAGACTTATTCTAAAATGTATGTCAAAACAGCAGTTCATTTGTTAATTATGAGGCCGTTAGATGGTGAGGACCACCTGCCAAAAATAAAAACTTTAGTTTTAGAATAAAATACAGAAGATCTTTCTGGCTACAAATACATAGCCGGGCTAGTTGATTAAAGTGTCTCATGATTTCTGCCAATATAACCATTTCATTTTCGGTTGGCTGCGTGCTTGCTGGATGCAAAGCACCATTACTGGGTTCTAGGAGAGCAAGAACAGGAATAAAAGCCAAGGTACCATGCCCTTGAAAAACTCACAAGATGCTCAGGGACACCAACCATAAAAAAATGAAACAACTTAGAAACAAATGCCAAACAATACATCACTGTACTAATACAAACTAACAAAGATGTGGGGAATTTAATCAGAAAAATAATAGGCATTTTAAAATTCATTTCCATTCAGCTTGAGGTATTTGGGTGGCTTACATTTGACTGTGGATATGCCTGCTATTCTGAGAGTTTACCTCAAACAAACAAGAACACTACACTGTGCCCATTATCCCCGAATTCCTCCAACGCACTCTAGGAAAGAAGCTGGCTCATTTCATCATATCAATGATGCAAAGTCTGTCTTCCCTCACACTCGCTCCAGAGCAGAGGCATTTGGGGAAAAGCTGGGGTTTTATGGACTCTTCTACTTCCTAAGCACCATTATGTTTGAGTACTTAAGCTTTGGAAGTTCTATTCTTAAGAAAAATACCTGCTCATTACAAAAAATTAAACTATAAATAAGGAAAAGGGGAAAATAAAAACTTATAACCCAGCTCAAGGAAAACACACTTTGAAAACTGTGGAGTAATCCACTTCCAGTGAAGATGGTTGACTAGGAGGATCCTAAGTTCACCTTGTCCCAAGAATACACCCAGACAAACCCACATCGGTGTACATAACCCAGAAAACAACCTAAAGACCAACAGAGCAGGCTCTTCACAACTAAATGTGGAGAAGCAGCCACATTGAAAAGGGTAGAAAGGGCAGAAATGTGGTTGGAAGCTAAATGAACCCATGGGACTGTCCATGGGAGGGAGGGACACGGCAGGTGCAGAAAGGGGAAAGAAACAGACCCTCACATCAGGCACCCCAGATATGGGGAACCCACACCAGGAAGACGAATCCCCATAACATCTGGCTTTGAAAACCAGAGGGGCATGATTTCACGAGTTCTTACAATCAGCAGGACTTAACACCTCGAACTTTCAAAATCAGTTGGCTCTGCTCTGGGAGAACCAGGAGGGTGAGAGGATACGGAGTCCCTACCCTTAAAGAAACAGCACAACAAACAGCCCCACTAAGATACAGCATAGAAGCAGCAGTTTGAAAAACACATGGGGTATATCAGAAGAAGATTTATTTACTAATCTCAGAGTATGAGCTGGAGGGGCAAAGATCTTTAGGAGACTTGTCCAAGAACAAAGGAGCTGGCGGGTGCCATTTCCCTCCCCATCCCCCCAGCCTGGACACGAGGACACCTGCAGGAACCAGTGCGGCACCAACACTCTCCATCTACCTTGTTAACAGCACACCCTGTCCCCACGCTCTCCTGTGGACCTGCCCTCTCCAATATGCTCTTGGCCAGAGGCCATCCAAAATGGTGCCACAAGCCTGCCAGTATGGAAGCAGCCCCAAAAGGGACCAGCACCCCTCCAAAGTGACTCCTGCTCCAGGGAAAGGGGAAAATAACCACACACACCATCCAGCTGCAGCCCCAGCAGTGGGCCGGGTGCAGAGATGAGGTCAGACTGCAGGCCCCACTCACCAATGAAAGATCCGGAGGGGATAACACAGAGAAAACACCCTGCCATTCAGTGCTACTGCATCTCTGGGAAATTCCTAGTCAGACTCAACTCAAGCCCAAGGCAGCCCCAGACTGGCCCACTAACAACAGAGGGACCAGACCCAGCCCACAACGGGCAGAGAGCCATTGCGGACAACGGGACTGAAGGAAAACATGGCTCAACCACAACAATAGGGCACATGCAACACACATAGGGAACGCCCCCAAACTGCCAGGTTCTGGTGACAGGGGACGTTGCACTGCAGGGCACTACAGGACCTCCTCTTCATAAGGCCACTACTTTCAAGAGTGAGAGATGTAGCTAATTTTCCTAACACAAAGAAACAGACATGCAGAAACAGACAAAAATGAGGAGACAGAGGAATATGTCCCAAATGAAAGAACAGGACAAAATCACAGCGAGAAGCTAAATGAAACAGAGATAAGTAATATGTTTGAGAGAGAATTTAAAGTAATGGTCATAAAGATATTCACTGGTGTTAAGAAAAGAGTGAAGGACTCAGTGAGACCCTCAACAAGGAGACACAAAACAGAAAAAAAAAGAAAAAGAACCAATCAGAGGATGAAAAATTCAATAACTGAAATTAAAAATACACTAGATGGGGACACCTGGGTGGCTCAGTTGGTTAATTGTGTGACTCCTGATTTCAGCTCAGGTCATGATCTCAGGATCATGAGACTGAGCCCTGTGTCAGGCACCACACTCAGTGGGGAGTCTTCTTGAGTCTCTCTCTCTCCCTCTCCCTCTACCTATCCCCCTGCTCACTCTGTCTCTGTCTAAATAAATATTAAAAAAAAAACCACTAGACGGAATAAATAGTAGATTAGAGGAAGCAGAAAAAGGGATCAGCAAACTGTAGGACAGAGTAATGGAAAGCAACCAAGCTAAACAGGTGAGAGAAAAAAATAAAAATGAAAATAGACTTAGGGAACTCAGTGACAACATCAAGCATAATAATATTTGCATTACAGGGATCCCAGAAGGAGAAAAGAGAGAAAAGGGGGCAGAAATTTTACTTGAAGAGGGGCGCCTGGGTGGCTTAGTGGGTTAAAGCCTCTGCCTTCGGCTCCAGTCATGATCTCAGGGTCCTGGGATCGAGCCCCGCATCTGGTTCTCTGCTCGGCGGGGAGCCTGCTTCCTCCTCTCTCTCTGCCTGCCTCTCTGCCTACTTGTGATCTCTGTCTGTCAAATAAATAAAATAAATTTTTAAAAAAAGAAATTTTACTTGAAGAAATAATAGCTGAAACCTTCTCAAGTCTGGGGAAGGAAACAGAAATCCAGATCCAGGAGGTACAGAGAGCCCCCAACGAAATCAACCAAAGAAGGTCCACACCAAGGCACATAATAATTAAAATGGCAAAAAGTAGTGACAAAGAGAGAATTTACTTTTTAAAAAAAATTTAAAGATTTTATTTTTAAGTTATCTCTACACCCATCATGGGACTTGAGCTCACAACCCTGAGGTCAAGAGTCACATGCTCCTCCGAATGAGCCAGCAAGGGGCCCCTAAGGAGAGAATTTTAAAAGCAGCAAGAGAAAATAGTTGTCTATAAGGGAAACTCCATAAGGCCATCAGCTGATTTTTCAGCAAAATTCTGTAGGCTAGAAGGGAGTGGCATGATAAATTCAAAGTGCTGAAAGAAAAAAAAAAACCTACTTATCCCTCTTCCTTTGCCCCACCCCCATGCTTTCTCTCTCTCTCTCTCTCTCTCTCTCTCTCTCTCTCTCTTTCTCGCAGAAATAAAATCTTTTTAAAAAGGAAAAAAAAATGTTTTCCACAGCAGCAGTACCATATTACATCACCAAGGGCAATGTATAAGGGTTCCAATTTCTCCACATCTTCCCCCAAAACTTGTCTTCCATTTTGTTGATTATAGCCATCCTAGTACGTTTAAAGTAGTCGCTAATTGTGGTTTTGATCTGCATTTCCCTAATGATGAATAAAGTTGTGTGTCTTCTCATGTGCTTATTACTCACCTATATATCTTCTTTGGAGAAATGTCTGATCACATCTTTTGTCAATTTTAAATTGGGCTGTGTTTTTATTGCTGAGTTGTAAAAATTATTTATATATTCTGTTTAAAAAGTTTCTTATCAGTGGTGCCTGGGTGGCTCAGTTGGGTAGGTGTCTGACTCTTGATTTCAGTTTGTGTCTTGATCTCAGGGTCATGAGTTCAAGACCCATGCTGGGCTCCATGCCGGGTGTGGAGCTCACTTAACATTTTTTTAAAAGTCCCTTAGGATGCCTGGGTGGCTCAGTCAATTGAGCATCCCACCCTTGGTTTAGGCTCAGGCTGTGATCTCAGAGTCGTGAGATCAAGCCGCACATCGGGCTCTGGGATCAGCATGGAGTCTGCTTAAGATTCTCTCCCTACCTCTCCCTCTGCCTCACCACCCCCCACATGAGCACCCTCTCTTACTCTCAAGTAAATAAATAATCTTTAAAAAATTATCAAATACAGGGGCGCCTGGGTGGCTCAGTGGGTGCCTCAGTGAGTGCCTTCGGCTCAGGTCATGATCCCAGGGTCCTGGGATCAAGCCCTGCATCAGGCTCTCTTCTTGCCCAGGAGCCTGCTTTCCTTCCTCTCTCTCTGCCTGTCTCTCTGCCTATTTGTGATCTCTGTCTGTCAAATAAATAAATAAATAAATTTTTAAAAATTATCAAATACATAATTGGCAAATTTTTCTCCTATTCTATGGGTTGTACTTTCATCTCTAATAGTGCCTTCTGATGCATAAAGTTTTAAATTTTGATGAGATTCACTTTGTTAATTTTTTTGTTTGTGTGTGTGTGTGTGTGTGTGTGTGTGTGTGCTTTAGGTGTCATATCTAAGAAACTGCTTAATCCAAGGTCGTGGAGATTTATGCCTACGTTTTCTTCTAAGAGTTTTATAGTTTTCATTCTTACATTTAGTTCCATAATCCATCCATTTTTTAGTTAATTTTTATATATAATGTGAAGTAGGAATTCAACTTCATTCTTTTGCATGTGGATATCGAACTGTCCCAGCACCATTTGTTGTAAAGACTTTTCTTTGCCCCACTGAACTATCTTGATAACCCTGTCAAAAATCAATGACCATAAATTTGAGGATTTATGGACTCTCAGTTCTAATCCATTGTTCTGTATGATAGGCTGAGTGTGCCCCAAAATATGTCCATATTCTAATCCCCAGAAACTATGAATATGTTGCCTTACATAGAAAAAGGGACTTTGCAGAGGTAATTAAGATCTTGAGATGGGAAGATTATTCAGGATCATCTAGTGGGCCTAATATAATTACAAGGATCCTTATAAGAGAAAGACAATAGGATCATAGTCAGTAGGGGACATGATGACAGAAACAAGAGGCTGAAGTTAACACAAGGAAGGGTCTATGAGCCAGAAAAGCAGGCAGGCTCTAGAAGCTGAAAATGTCAAGGAATTAAATTGTCTTCTCTGAGTTTCCAGAAATAACCAGCCCTGATAATACTTTGACTTTTACCCAGTGAGACTGATTTTGGACTTCTGACCTCCAGAAGAATAAGTTAATAATTTTTTTATCATTATTAATAAATTTTTTACAGACACTAAGTTTGTGGCAATTTGTTACAGCAGTAATGGGAAGATAATACAATCCGTTTTTCCTTATGCCAATGCTATGTTTTCTTGATTACTATAGCTTTGTACTAAGTTTTTAAAACAGGAAGCATAAACCTTACAACTCTGCTCTTCTTATTTATTTAATTACAGGCATAACAATATACAGCGAACTCTAAGACTTATTCTTCAGGCATAACTAAAATGTCATACCCATTGAACGGCAACTCTCCATTGTTTTGGCTATTCTGGCAAACTCTACCATGTTAATAGCTCAACAGTCAATTGTTTATTGGTACCATAATTCTCATATTTGGTTTTTTTCAGTATTCATGACCATAAAATAACTGCAAAATATTTCCTTTGAGGCAAATATTTTTTGTACATTTATAATTATCTCCTTAATTACTATGTCAAAAATGCATTTTTGAGGCTTTTGATAAGGCCTAAGTAACCTCCAGAATTCTATATTCCCACAAACAGTATATGTGAATATGCTTTCCTCACACTCTCATCAATCCTGTTCTCAAATTTTAGACTTAGATTTTAGATTAGAAGTTTAGATGTAAAAGACAAAGCTATAAAGTTAGTATAAAAATGTAAAAGAATATTTTTATAACCTAGGCACTAGGAAGTACTTCTCAAAACTTAAAAAAACAGATTTATAAAACAAAACTGATGTAATTAATAAACTCAAATTGAGCACTTCTATTCAACAAAGCATAAGAAAATCACAAAGTTAGTTGATATATGACAGAATGGAAAACATTCTTTGCAATGTCTAAAACTGACAATGGAAAAATATCTAGAACATTCAAGAAAAGCCTTCAATTTTACAAATCCAGTGTAAAAATGGGCAATGACTATAAGCAAGCAATTTACCAAAGAGGAAATCCAAAGGTCTGAAAAGCATAAAGAGATATGTTCTAATTCATAGTAATAAGGCAAGCATTAATTAAAACAGAAAAACAGCACTTTCTCTTTTAAACTATCAAAAATTATAAAGGATGATAATGCCAAGAATTGGCATGACTGTGCAGCATAGATATCTATGTGCACTCCTGGTGGGAATGTAGACTGGCACAGCCAATCTGAAAAAAAAAATCTGGCAGCATTTAGACAGATCAGGAATACGAATATCCTAAGAACCACACATTCTGCTCCTGAATATACATTCCAACTAAATTATCACATGATTCCAGAGGGGTACTCATAAGAAGGTACCCATTGGGGGTGCCTGGGTAGCCCAGTGGGTTAAACCTCTGCCTTCAGCTTGGATCATGATCTCAGGGACCTGGGATCGAGCCCCACGTGGGGCTCTCTGCTCAGTGGGGAGCCTGCTTCTCCCTCTCTCTCTGCCTGCTTCTCTGCCTACTTGTGATCTCTCTCTATCAAATAAATAAAATCTTTAAAAAAAAAAAAGAAGGTACCAATTGTGGCAGTATCTGGAAGCAAGGTGTTTTAAGGAATCTAGACGTCAATAACTGGGAGCATTGTTAGGGAGAAATGTGGTCTACGCACAGCAGGCAGCAGTTAGAAGCATTAGACTAGGTAAGTGCGTGGCAATAAAAATGAATCTTAATATGAAGACACTGAATTCAAAAATTTAAGAAACACAATGAGGTATGTCATACACACCCATCCAAATAAATTCAAATATATGCAAACAGAATAGAGAGTTCAATAATAAACTCATATGTATAGAGTCCACTGATTTTGGACAAAGATAGCAAGGTAACATGAGGGGGAAAAGATCATCTTACCCATCAATAGTACCGGAAAAAATACATATTTTTAAAGAACAAAAAATTAACCTTAAATATTAACTTCACTTCATACACAAAATTTATTCAACATGTATCATAGGGGCACCTGGCTGGTTCAGTCAGTAGAGCATGTGACTCTTGATCTCGGGGTTGTGAGTTCAAGCCCCATGTAGGGTGTGCAGATTACTTAAAAATAAAAACCTTAGGGGAAAAAAAAGATACGAACTTCATCAAGATAAAAAGCTTCTGCACAGCAAAGGAAACAGTCAACAAAACAAAGAGACAACCCACAGAATGGGAGAAGACATTTGCAAATGGCACTACAGATAGACAGCTGATATCCAGATCTATAAAGAACTTCTCAAACTCAACACCCCCAAAAAAAATAATCAAGAGAAAAAATGGGCAGAAGACACAAACTGACACTTCTCCAAAGAAGACATATGAATGGCTAACAGACACATGAAAAATGTTCAACATCATTAGCCATCAGGAAAATTCAAATCAAAACCACATTGATAAGATCGCCTTATACCAGTTAGAATGGCAAAAATTGACAAGGCAAGAAACAACAAATGTTGGAGAGGTTGTGGAGAAAGGGGAACCCTCTTACACTATTGGTGGGAATGCAAGCTGGTGCAGCCACTTTGGAAAACAGTGTGGAGATTCCTCAAAAAGTTAAAAACAGGGCGCCTGTGTAGCTCAGTGGGTTAAAGCCTCTGCTTTCAGCTCAGCTCATGATCCCAGGGTCCTGGGATCGAGCCCCACATCGGGCTCTCTACTCAGCAGGGAGCCTGCTTCCCCCTCTCTCTCTGCCTGCCTCTCTGCCTACTTGTGATCTCTCTCTGTCAAATAAGTAAATAAAATCTTTTTTAAAAAAAAGTTAAAAACAGAGATACCCTATGACCCACCAATTACACTACTGGGTATTTAGGTCAAAGATACAGATGTAGTGAAAAGAAGGGCCATATGCACCCCAAAGTTCATAGCAGCAGCAATGTCCACAATAGCCAAACTGTGGAAGGAGCCAAGATGCCCTTCAACAGACGAATGGATAAAGAAGATGTGGTCCATATATACAATGGAATATTACTCAGCCATCGGAAAGGGTGAATACCCAACATGTGCATCAACATGGATGGAACTGGAGGAGATTATGCTGAGTGAAATAAGTCAAACAGAGAAAGACAATTATCATATGGTTTCACTTATATGTGGAACATAAGGAATAGCATGAAAGACATTAGGAGAAGGAAGGGGAAAATGAAGGGGGGAGGACACAGAAGAGGAGATGAACCATGAAAGACTATGGACTCCAGTAATCAAACTGAGGGTTTTGGTGAGGGGTAGGGATGGGTGAGCCCGGTGATGGGTATTAAGGAGGGTATGTATTTCATGGAGTACTGTGTATTATATGCAAACAATGACTCATGGAACCCTACATCAAAAACCAATGATGTACTCTATGGTGACTAATACAATTAAAAAATTATCAAAAAAGAAGAAAAAGATGTATCATAGACTAAAAAATAAGCTAAAACTATAAAGCTTTTATAAACTCAAATTAATGTTCTTAAAATGGAACGTTTACCCTCCCAGGGGTACCAACATTTCAAATAGAACTTCAGGAGAAAGCAATGTTTATCACGAATGAAGCACCAACAATGGAGTGTTAGATTTCAATCATCACAAAACAAGCTGCCATAAACTTAGTGGCTTAAAATAATATCTCTTTATTATATCACAGTTCAGTAAACAGAAGTGCAAGCCATCTCAAGTCTCACATGGCCAAAGTCAAGGTGTCAGCCAACCAGGCTCCTATCTGGAGACTCTAGGGAATAATCCACTCTCAGACTCATTAAGATTGTTGACAGAATTAAATTTCATTTGGCTATAGGGCTGAAATCCCTGATTTCTTGCTGGCTCTCAGCCAGAAATGGCTCTTGGCTCCTAGAGAACATTCTTTGGTCTTTCCACATGCCCTCCCCACCTAACTCCAAATCTTCAAAGCTACCAATGCTTCACTGAATCTGTCATGTACTTTGAATCTGACTTCTCCTTTTGCTAGCAAATGGAAAAAATTCTGTTTTTTTTAATTTTTTATTTATTTTCAGCATAACAGTATTCATTGTTTTTACACCACACCCAGTGCTCCATGCAATCTGTGCCCTCCCTAATACCCACCACCTGGTTCCCCCAACCTCCCACCCCTCGCCCCTTCAAAACCCTCAGGTTGTTTTTCAGAGTCCATAGTCTCTCAGGGTTCACCTCCCCTTCCAATTTCTCTCAACTCCCTTCTCCTCTCCATCTACCCTTGTCCTCTATATTATTTGTTATGCTCCACAAATAAGTGAAACCATATGATACTTGACTCTCTCTGTTTGACTTATTTCACTCAGCATAATCTCTTCCAGTCCTGTCCATGTTGCTACAAAAGTTGGGTATTCGTCCTTTCTGATGGAGGCATAATACTCTATAGTGTATACGGACCACATCTTCCTTATCCATTGGTCCGTTGAAGGGCATCTTGGTTCTTTCCACAGTTTGGCGACCGTGGCCATTGCTGCTATAAACATGGGGTACAGATGGCCCTTCTTTTCACTACATCTGTATCTTTGGGGTAAATACCCAGTAGTGCAGTTGCAGGGTCATAGGGAAGCTCTATTTTTAACTTCTTGAGGAATCTCCACACTGTTCTCCAAAGTGGCTGCACCAACTTGCATTCTCACCAACAGTGTAAGAGGAAAATTCTGCTTTTAAAGGACTTACCTGATTGGGTCAGGCCCACCCAGATAATCTCCATTTCATAGCATCAACTGACTTGAAATTTTAATTACCAAAATACTACTACAAAGGATTTGAAAGCTAAATTGCCATTGGAATCACAGCCCAGAAAAATTAACCAGAACATGAGTGCTAGGCCTAACATAAGAAATAAAAAGTCCAGGAAACAACTGAAAATCATTCATTACACAAAGAACCCAGAAAATCATAACTTGAATAAGAAAAGAGAATCAAGTGACACCAACACTGAAATGAATCAAATGCTGAAACTGCTGTCATCATAAAAACATTTCAACAATTACAGATTAGCTAAAAAAGTTTTTGAAAAAATAGAAAATCTCAGCAAAAGTTTACAGGTTATGTAAAAAAAGAAGAAAACAGAAATTATAAAGCTGGGAAAAAAAACAAAAAACTTAAAAAAAAAATACACCTCTCTAGATGGGTTCAAAAGCAGAGTGGAGATGACAGAGGATAGACTCAGCGAACTTAAAGAAAATGCAAGAGAACTCACCAGCGAACAGAATTACCTGATAAGAGAGAAAATACAGACTAGTGAGAAGAGGCTCAGAAACCTGCATGACAATAAAATAGATGGAACATTCATGTCATCAGAATCCCAGATGCAGAGGACAAAGAAAGTGGCACCAAAGATATAATAGCTAAAAATTTCAAAAATGTCAATTTTAGCAAAAGAAACTTACAGAATCAAAATGTCAAATCAACCCAAACAATATAAAGCCAAAGGAATCCATGGCAAAATACATCATAACTAAACTTCCAAAAACTAAAGACAAAGGAAAAAATCTTGATAGCTGCCGGATATACTTGATACATTATTTATAGAAGAGAGCAATGTTTCTGAATGACAGTAGACTTCTCATCTGAAACCATGGAGGCCAGAAGAAAATGGCACATTCTTCAAGTCCTAGAAAAAAAAGTCAACCACAAATTCTGTATCTATATCTACAGTCCATATTCTATGTAGTGAAACTATCATTTAGGAAAGGAGAAATAAAGGCATTTTCAGACAAAGGAGAATGGAAAGACTTGGCTCTCAGGAGACCTATCCTTACACTACATACACTATATTATTTGTTTCAGGGACAGAGTTCTGTGATTCATCAGCCTTACAAAATTCACAGCTCTCACCATAGCACATAGCCTCCCCAATGTCCATCACCCAGCCACCCCATCATGCCCACCCCCTTCTACTCCAGCAACCCTCAGTTTGTGTCCTGAGATTAAGAGTCTCTTATGGTTTGTCTCCATCTCTGGTTTCATCTTGTTTCATTTTTCCCTCCCTTCCCCTGTGATCCTCTACCTTATTATTCAAACTCTTCATATCAATGAGATCATATGAAAATTGTCTTTCTCTGATTGACTTGTTTTGCTTAGCGTAATACCCTCTAGTTCCATCTACATCATTGTAAATGGCAAAATTTCAATTTTTTGATAGCTGCGTAATAGTCCATTGTGTGTATATATACCATATCTTCTTTATCCATTCATCTGTTGATGGGTATCTGTGCTCTTTGCATAGTTTGACTATTGTGGACGTTGTTGCTATAAACATTGGGGTGCATATGCCCCTTCAAATCACTACATTTGTATCTTTGGGATAAATATCCAGTAGTGCAATAGCTGTATTTTCAACTTTTTGAGGAACCTCCATCCTGTTTTCCAGAGTGGCTGACCCAGCTTAAATTCCCACCAAGAGTAACAGAGGGTTCCCCTTTCTCCACATCCTCACCAACATCTGTTGTTTGCTAACTGTTTAATTTTAGCCATTCTTACTGGTGTGAGGTGGTATCTCACTGTGGTTCTGATTTGTATTTCCCTGATGCTGAGTGATACTGAGCACTTTTTCATGTGTCTGTTGGTCATAGGGATGTCTTCTTTGCAGAGATATCTGTTCATGTCTTCTGCCCATTTCTGGATTGGATTCTTCGTTCTTTGGGTGTTGAGTTTGATAAGTTCTTTATACAGTTTGGATACTAGCCCTTTAACTGCTATGTTATATGCAAATATCTTCTTCCATTCTGTCGGTTGTCTTTTGGTTTTGTGGACTGTTTCCTTCGCTGTGCGAAAGCTTTTGATCTTGAAGTCTCAATAGTTCATTTTTACCCTTGCCTTTGGTGATGTTTCTAGGAAGAGGTTCCTGTGGCTGAGGTCAGAGAGGATGCTGCCTGTGTTCTCCTCAAGGATTTTGATGGATTCCTGTCTCACATTGAGGTCTTTCATCCATTTTGAGTCTATTTTTGTGTGTGGTGTAAGGAAATGGTCCAGTTTCACTCTTCTGCATGTGACTGCCCAATTTTCCCAACAACATTTGTCGAAGAGACTGTCTTTTTTCCACTGGACATTCTTTCCTGCTTTGTCGAAGGTTAGTTGAACATAGAGATGAGGGTTCATTTCTGGGCTCTCTATTCTGTTCCACTAATCCATGTGTCTGTTTTTGTGCCAGTACCATACTGTCTTGATGATTACAGCTTTGTAATACAGCTTGAAGTCTAGAATTGTGATGTCGCCAACTTTGGTTTTCTTTTTCAACATTCCTATTGCCATTCGGGGTCTTTTCTGGTTCCATACAAATTTTAGGATTACTTTTTCAATTTCTTTGAAAAAAGTTGATTGTATTTTGATAGGGATTGCATTAAATGTGTAGACTGCTCTAGGTAACATAGATATTTTCACAATATTTGTTCTTCTAGTCCATGAGGATGGAACGTTTTTCCATTTCTTTGTGTCTTCCTCAATTTCTTTCATGAGTATTCTATAGTTTTCTGAGTATAAAGTCTTTGCCTCTTTGGTTAGATTTATTCCTAGGTATCTTATGGTTTGGGGCACAATTATAAATGGGATTAATTCCTTACATTCTCTTTCTTCTCTCTCATTGTTGGGGTATAGAAATGCAACTGATTTTTGTGCATTGATTTTATATCCTGACACTTTACTCAATTCCTATATGCGTTCTAGCAGTTTTGGGGTGGAATTGTCTAGGTTTTTCACATAAAGTATCATATCATCTGCACAGAGTGAGAGTTTGACTTCTTCTTTGCCAATTCATATGCCTTTTATTTCTTTTTGTTGTCTGATTGCTGAAGCTAGGACTTCTAGTATTATACTGAATAGCAATGGTGATAGTGGACAGCCCTACAGTGGTCCTGACCTTAGGGGAAAAGCTCTCAGTTTTTCTTCATTGAGAATAATATTCACAGTGGGTTTTTCATAGATGGTTTTTATGATATTGAGTTATGTACCCTCTATCCCTACACTGAAGAGTTTTGATCAAGAAAGGATTTTCCCTATTGAGAGTATCATATGATTCTTGTTCTTTCATTAATGTATTGTATCACATCGATTGATTTGGGGATGTTGAACCAACCTCACAGCCCAGAAATAAATCCCACTTGGTCATGGTGAATAATCCTTTTAATATACTATTCGATCCTATTGGTTAGTTTCTTGATATGAATTTTTGAATCCATGTTCATCAGGGATATTGGTCTGTAATTTTCCTTTTTGATGGGGTCTTTGTCTCACTCTGGAATCAAGGTAATGCTGACCTCATTAAATGAGTTGGGAAGTTTTCTTTCCATTTCTATTTTTTTGAAACATTTTCAGGAGAATAGGTATTAATTCTTCTTTAAATTGTTTGGTAAAATTTCCCTGGGAAGCCATCTGGCCCCGGGCTCTTATCTGTTGGGAGATTTTTGACTACTGGGTCTGTTCAGGTTTTCTATTTCTTCCTGGTTCAGTTTTGGTAGTTTATACATCTCTAAGAATGCATCCATTTTTTCCAGATTGTCTAATTTGCTGGCATATAGTTGCTCATAATATGTTCTTATAATTGTTTCTATTTCTGTGGCGCGTGGGTGGCTCAGCAGGTTAAGCCGCTGCCTTCGGCTTGGGTCATGATCCCAGGGTCCTGGGATCGAGTCCTGCATCGGGCTCCTTACTCAGCGGGGAGCCTGCTTCTCTCTCTGCCTCTCCCTGCCACTCTGCCTGCTTGTGTGCACGCTCTCTCTCTCTCTCTTTCTCTCTCTCTCTCTCTCTCTCTCTCTGTCTCTCTGACAAATAAATAAATAAAATCTTTTAAAAAATAAAATAAAATAAATAATTGTATTTCTTTGGTGCTGGTTGTGATCTCTCCTCTTTTATTCATGATTTTTAAAATGTGGGTTCTTTCTCTTTTCTTTTTGATAAGTCTGGCCAGGTGTTAGCAATCTTATTAATTCTCTCAAAGAACCAGCTCCTAGTTTTGTTTATTTGTTCTACTGTTCTTCTGGTTTCTATTTCATTGATTTCTGCTCTGATCTTTATTGTATCTCTTCTCCTGGAGGGTTTAGGCTTTATTTGCTATTCTTTCTCCAGCTCCTTTAGTTGTAGGGTTAGGTTGTGTATTTGAGACCATTCTTGCGTCTTGAGAAAGGCTTGTATTGCTATATATTTTCTTCTTAGGACTGCCTTTGCTGCATCCCAAAGATTTTGAACAGTTGTGTTTTCATTTTCATTTGTTTCCATGAAATGTTTCAATTCTTCTTTAATTTCCTGGTTGACCCATTCATTCTTTAGAAGGATGCTGTTTAGTCTCCATGTATTTGAGTTCTTTCCAACTTTCCTCTTGTGACTGAGTTCTACTTTCAAAGCACTGTGGTCTGAAAATAGGCAAGGAATGATACCAATCTTTCGGTGCTAGTTGAGACCTAATTTGTTACCCAGGATGTGATCTATTCCAGAGAATGTTCCATGTGCACTAGAGAAGAATGTGTATTCTGTTGCTTTGGGATAGAATGTTCTGAGTATAACTGTGATGTCCATCTGGTCCAGTGTGTCATTTAAAACCTTTGTTTCCTTGTTGATCTTTTGCTTAGATGATCTGTCCATTTCAGCAAGGGGGGCATTAAAGCCCCCTACTATTATTGTATTATTGTCAACATGTTTCTTTGATTTTGTTATTAATTGGCTTATATAATTGGCTGCTCCCATGTTAGGGGCATAGATATTTAAAATTGTTAGATCCTCCTGTTGGACAGACCCTTTAACTATGATGTAATGTCTTTCCTCATCTCTTATTATGGTCTTTAGATTAAAATCTATTTTGTCTGATAGAAGGATTGCCACCCCAGCTTTCTTTTGATGTCCATTAGCATGGTAAATTGTTTTCCACCCCCTCACTTTAAATCTGGAGGTGTCTCTTGGTCTAAAATGAGTCTCTTGCAGACAGCATATCAATAGGTCTTTTTTTTTAATCCATTCTGGTACCCTGTGTCTTTTGACTGGGGCATTTAGCCCATTTACATTCAAGGTAACTATTGAAAGATATGAATTCAGGGTCATTGTACTGCCAGTAAGGTGACTATTACTGTATATGGTCTCTGTTCCTTTCTGGTCTATGTTACTTTTAGGCTCTCTCTTTGCTTAGAGGACGCTTTTCAGTATTTCCTGTAGGGCTCATTGGTTTGCAAATTCTTTTAGTTTTTGTTTGTCCTGGAAGCGTTTTACCTCTCCTTCTATTTTTAATGATAGCCTAGCTGGATATAGTATTCTTGGCTGCATATTTTTCTTAGTTAGTGCCCTGAATACATCATGCCAGTCCTTTCTGGCCTGCCAGGTCTCTGTGGATAGGTCTTCTGCCAATCTAATATTTCTACCATCATAGGTTACAGACCTCTTGTCCTGAGCTACTTCCAGGATTTTCTCTTTGTCTCTGAGACTTGTAAGTTTTACTATTAGATGATGGGGTACTGACCAATTTTTATTGATTTTGATGGGGGTTCTCTGTGCCTCCTGGGTTCTGATGCCTGTTTCCTTCCCCAAATTAGGGAAGTTCTCCACTATAATTTGCTCCAATATACCTTCTGCCCCTCTCTTTCTTCTTCTGGGATCCCAATTATTCCAGTATTGTTTTGTCTTATGGTATCACTTATCTCTCAAATTCTCCTCTCATGATCCAGTAGTTGTTTTTCTCTTTCTCAGCTTCTTTATTCTCCCTTATTTGGTCTTCTATATCACTAATTCTCTCTTCTGCCTCATTTATCCTAGCAGGAAGAGCGTCTATTTTCTATTGTGCCTCATTAATAGCCTATTTTATTTTAACTTGCTTAGATTTTAGTTCTTTTATTTCTCCAAAAAGGGATTCTCTAGTATCTTCTATGCTTTTTTTAAGCCCAGCTAGTATCTTTATAATCGTCATTCTGAACTCTAGTTCTGACACCTTACTAATGTCCATATTGATAAGGTCCCTGGCAGTCAGTACTTCTTCTCGTTCTTTTTTTTTTTTTTTTTAGGTGCATTTTTCCATTTTGTCCAGAGAAGAGTGGTGGATGAGAGAACAAAATGCTAAAAGGGTACAAACAATCCCAGAAAAATATATGCTAAACAAATCAGAAGAGACCCAAAACTGGGGGGAAAAGAAAGGGAAAAAATATGATCAGGTAGGTGAATAGAACAGAGCCACACACTAGATTTGGGGTGTATTTTGGTCTGTTAGAAGAAACTGCTTCCCAAAATTTTCGAGAAAGAAAAACATATATATATATATATATATATATATATATATATATACACAAAAATAAGGGTAAATATGAGCAAGGAATGGAATATGGCTGTAAAGATGAAAATTTTTAAAAGATTTTTAAAAAGGAATTGATAAGAAATTGATTGAAAAAAGAACGAAAAAAAATTTTTAAAAAAAAAGGAGAGAATGTGATCAGGTAGAAGACTTGAACAAAGCCACACACTAGATTTAGGGTATATTTTGGTCTGTTAGAAGAAACTTTATCCCAAAATTTTCAAGAAAGAAAAACATATATACACAAAAAATAAGGTTAAATACAATGAAGGGTTAGAATATGACTGTAACAATGAAAATTAATAAATATTTTTTAAAAGGAATTGATAAGATGGTTAAAATAGTAAAGAAGAAAAATTCAAAAAAATAAAGAAAATTTTAAAAAATTAACTTTGGAAGACTAAAGAATCATGGGGGGAAAGCCATGAATTCTCCCCACTGTATTCTGCTAACTCTGGAGTTCTACAGGTATTGATCAGTGAACTTGGTCTTGGCTGGATTTCTTGCTGATCTTCTGGGGGAGGGGCCTGTCACAGTGATTCTCAAATGTCTTTGCCCAAGACGGAATTACACCATCCTTGCCAGGGGCCAGGTTAAGTAATCGGCTTGGGTAGCTGAGTAGATTTTGTTCCCTGAACGCTTTCTGTAAAGCCCTGGAGGACAGGAACGAAGATGGCAGCCTCCCAGTCTCTGGCCTGGAGGAGCTTAGAGCTTGGGGCCCCACTCCACAGTGTGCCCTCAGAGAAAAGCAGTCAATCCCTCCCGTCTCCCTGGTCTCTGGCTACACTCTGAGCTCACTCAGCCTGTGACCAAACATTTCTGTCTCTGGCACAAGGCCCCATTTGGAGTCTCCAAACCCAGCAGATTCCTGCAGTGTGCTCCTGCATCACTCCTCCTGGGGGAGGAAGGAAGAGGTCTCCCCAGATCTGCTGCTTGTGGGGTTCCTGCTTGAAGAGCAGTGGCCCAACCGTGCCTCCGATCACAGTTTAAGGTAACCCCGAGCTGAGAGCTCACTCCTCGGCTCCGTCTCTGCAGCCAGCTTCCCCACTCTAATCCTGAGAGCTCTCCCACACTCAGACATGCCCAGTCTTTCTGTGACCCTGCAGATCCTGAGACCACACTGTCTCCATGAGGGCTCCACCTGTTCCTTAGCTTCTAGGGCAACATCCCTCACCAGAGCAAACTTCTAAAAATCCCAATTTTGTCCCCCGCTGCTCTCTCCCTGGCTGGGACCCAGCCCACAGAGGCTCCCTCCCTCCATGGTCTATCTGCCCAAATATCGCCTTGGATTCACTTCTCCACATATCCTACCTTCCAGAAAGTGGTTGCTTTTCCATTCATAGAATTGTTGCTATTCTTCTCTTTGATCTCCTGTTGCATATGTAGGTATCAGAATGGTTTGATATCTAGCCGAACTCATGGGACCAGACAAACTTTAGGTCTCCTAGTCCTCTGCCACCTTGCTCCTCCTACTTAAAGGAAGTTTTTATTTTTTTTTAAAGATTTTATTTTTGTTTATTTGACAGACAGAGATGACAAGTAGGCAGAGAGGCAGGCAGAGAGAGGAGAAAGCAGGCTCCCCGCTGAGCAGAGAGCCTGACGTGGGGCTCGATCCCAGGACCCTGGGATCATGACCTGAGCCGAAGGCAGAGGCTTTAACCCACTGAGTCTCCCAGGCACCCCTTAAAGGAAGTTTTAAAAGAGATGCAAATGATAAAAGAAAGAACTGGATAGGAAGAAATAAATGGATGAAGCAATGGAAAAAAATATATATATATATTCATGAGTTTCATAAATCATATTCGATAATTAAAACAAAAAAAAAACCATCTGATTATCAAGACAATGCCATTTAAAAGTGGAGAAGGTTAAGGAACCAAAATCAAGGTAAGGCTCCATACTTCACTTGAAGTATTAAAACACTGATGCCAATAGACTGTCATAAGTCACATACGTATATCGTAAAAACCCAGACCAAGAGCTACAAAAATGACACAAGGTACACTTAAAAATTATAAATAAATCAAGACAGAATTCTAAAAATGTTTCAAGTAACCCACAAAAAGGCATGTAAAGAGAATTAAGGAATGTCAACAGGGGCAGGGAGAATACAAATAACAAAATGACAGACTTAAGCACTAACATATCAATAATAATTTTTAGTATAAATGATCTAAATACACCAAAAGACAGAAATTGGCAGAGTGGTTAAAAAAACCATAACCCAACTAGATGCTATTTATAAGACACCTCAAATTCAACAACATAAGATGAAAGTAAAAGGATAGGAAAAACATACTTTGTGCAATTGTTAATAGTAAAAACAAGAAAGAGTGGCTACAATAATATCAAAGTAAACACCAGGGGCACCTGACTGGCTCAGTTGGTACAGCATGTGACTCTTGATCTCAGGGTTATGAGTTCAAGCCTCACAATGGGGGCAGAGTTTACTTTTTAAAAAAATAAATATCAGAGCAAAGAATAAAACTGATGATGAAGAGAGACATAGAATGCTAAAAAGATTAATCCACCAGGAAATCTTAAAGATTCCAACTGTGGGGTGCCTGGGTGGCTCAGCGGGTTAAAGCCTCTGCCTTCGGCTCAGGTCACAATCTCAGGGTCCTGGGATCGAGCCCCGCGTCGGGCTCTCTGCTCAGCAGGGAGCCTGCTTTCCCCTCTCTGCCTGCCTCTCTGCCTACTTATGATCTCTGTCTGTCAAATAAATAGGCGAAATCTTTTAAAAAAAAGATTCTGGGGCGCCTGGGTGGCTCAGTGGGTTAAGCCGCTGCCTTCGGCTCGGGTCATGATCTCGGGGTCCTGGGATCGAGTCCCGCATTGGGCTCTCTGCTCAGCGGGGAGCCTGCTTCCCTCTCTCTCTCTCTGCCTGCCTCTGTCTACTGTGATCTCTCTCTCTGTCAAATAAATAAATAAATAAATCTTTAAAAAAAAAAAAAGATTCTAACTGTGTACACCAAAAAGTAGAACCTCAAAACACATGCTAAAACTGATCAAGCTGGAAAGATTAATAGGTAAATCTCAAATTATAGTTGAGGACTTCAACACCCCTCTCTCAGCAACTGACAGAACTGCTAGACAAAAAATTAGCAACACACATCATGTGAACAACACAATCAACACTCCACCCAACAGCAGAATACCATCTATTTTCAAGAGCCATGGAATATTTATAAATATAGACCATATTCTGGATCATAAGACAAATTTTAAAAATTGAAATTATACAGTGTATTATCTGACAATAATGGAATCAAACCAGAAGTCAATAATAGAAAGACAACAGGAAAATATCTAAACATATGAAAATCAAACAAGTACCTTTTAAATAAGCCATGTGTCAAAGAGGAAGTCTCGAGGGAAATCCAAAAATACATCAAACTGAATAAAAATATAACACATCAATTTTTGGGGATGCGGCTGAAGCAGTGCCAAGAAAGAAATTTATAGCAATAATGATTACATTAGAATGAAAAAAGATTTCAAATAAACAATCTACATTCTTAACTCAAGAAAACACAAGAAAAAAAAACAAATCCAGCAGGAGGAAGAAAATACTAAATATAAGAGCAGAAATCAATGAAATTAATAACAAAACAATAGAGAAAAATAATTAAATAAAAACGTGGTTCTTTTAGAAAAAATCAATAAAATTGATAAACCTCTGGCAACACTGACAAGAAAAAAAGAGAAGAAACAAACCACCAATATCAGGAATAAAATACAGAGTATTACTATAGAACCTGCAACCATCAAAATGTAATAAGGGAATACAAAACTATAAACAACTTTATGCTCATAAATTCAACAACTTAGAAGAAATAGACAAATTCCTTGAAGACAACAAACCAGCAAAGCTCAAACAAGATGAATAAGTTGAATAGCCCTACAACCATGAAAGAAGCTGAATTTAAAATTTAAAAATTCCCCAAAAAGAAATCTCCAGAACTACATTATTTCACTGAAGAATTCTACCAAACATACAAAGAATTAATTTCAACTTTACATAAACTGTTCCAGAACACATAAATGAGGGAGAATTTCCCAACTCATTTTAGGAGACCATTATTACCATATACAAAACCAGACAAAGTACAAAAAAGAAAAAAAGATGAGTATCACTAATGAAATTACATGCAAAAATCCTCAACAATAGGCAACTAAATCTGACAATATACAAATATATATACCATGACCAAGTGGGATTTTCTAGGTATGCAAGGCTGTTTCAGCATTTGATAGTCAACCACTATATTCCACATTATCAAGAAGCTAAAAAGGGAAAATGCTATGACCCTATCAATTGACAGAGAAAAAGCATGACAAAATCCAGTATCCATTCATGACTTTAAAAAAATTCTTGACTCTGGAAAGAGGAATATTACCCTCAACTCAAAAAAGAACATCTACGAAGAGCCTACATCTAACATCGTATGTATTGTAGAAAGACTGAATACTTTCCCCACTAAGATCAGGAACAAGTCAAGGAATTTTTATTAAGTTTCTCATTTTAATTCCAGTAGAGTTAACACAGAGTGTTATATTAGATTCAGGTGTACAATATAGCGATTCAAGAATTCTATACATTACTCAGTGCTCATCATGATAAGTGTACTCTTTAATTCCCATCACCTAGTCCACCCATCCCCCCACCTGCATCTCCTCTGGTATCCATCAGTTTGTTTTCTGTAGTTAAGAATCTGTTTCTTGGTTTAAGACAAGGATTTTTTTGTTTCACCACTGTGATTCAACATAGTACTGAGAGTTCTAACAATTACAGTTAGATATATATACATATGTGTGTATATGTGTATATATATATATATACATATTATATATATATACACATTTATATATATACATATATATATAAAGGCATATAGATTGAAAATGAAAAAATAAAACTATACCTATTTGCAAATAATATGAAATTACAGATTTCATCACAGAAAACCTCAAGCAATCTACAAAAAGAAAAATAAACTTCTAGAACTAGGAGTGATTTCATCAAGGTCAGAAGATACAAAATCAATATGCAAAAATCAACTGCATTCCAATGTGTACGGGAAAACAAATTAAAAACACAGTAGTATTTAAAATTACCCCCAAAGAAAATGAAATACGTAGATATACACCCACCAAAACATGTACAGTTGACCCCTGACAAAATGGGGCTTAGGGATGCCAAACCGCACATAGTTGAAAATCCCTGTACACCTTTTCAGACCCCCAAAACTTAACAACCAATAGCCTACTGTTGACTGAAGCATTACCAACAACATAAACAGTTGATTAACACATATTTTATAGGTTATATGTATTTTATACTGTATTCTTATAATAAAATAAGCTAAAGAAAATATTAATAAGAAAATCATAAGAAAAATACATTTACAGGACTGTAAGGAATCCATGTATATAATAACAAAGTAGCCGAAAGAGAAAGTAACAACAACATTTGCAATCAGACCAAAAAGAATAAAATACTTAGGAGTAAACTTAACCAAAGAAGTGAAAGACCTATACTCTGAAACTATAAAGCAGTGATGAAAGAAACTGAAGATGACACAAACAAGTGGAAGGATATTCCACCATGGATTAGAAGAATACTGTTAATTGTTAAAATGTCCACATTACCCAAACCTGTCTACAGTCCGTGCAATCACTATCAAAATATCAACAGCATTTTTCACAAACCTAGAACAAACAATACCAAAATTTGTATGGAACCAAAAAAGACCTTAAATAGCCAAAGCAATCTTGTGAAAGACGAACAAGGCTGGAGGTATCACAATCCCAGATTTCAAGACATACTACAAAGCCATAGTAATCAAAACAGTATGGCACTAGAAAAAAAAAATAGACACAAAGATCAGTGGAAAAGAATAAAGAGCCCAAAAATAAACCCACAACTATATGGTCAATTAATCTATGACAGAGGAGGCAAGAATATACAATGGGGAAAAGATAGTCTCTTCACTACGTGGTGCTGGGAGAACTGGACAGCAACATGTAAAAGAACGAAACTGGACCACTTTCCCACAGCATATACAAAAATAAACTCAAAATGGATTAAAGCCTAAATATGAGATCTGAAATGGTAAGAATCCCACAAGAGAACAGAGAGTAATTTCTCTGACACTGGCCATAGCAACATTTTTCTAGATGTGCCTCCTGAGGCAAGGAGAAGAAAAGCAAAAAGTAATTTTGGGGACTACTTCAAAATAAAAAGCTTCTGCATAGCAAAGGAAACCATCAAGAAAACAAAAAGACGACCTATCCATTGGGAGAGGATATTTGCAAATGATATATCTGACAAGGGGTTAATATCCATCATATATAATGAACTTATACAACTCAACACCAAAAAACCAATCTGATTTAAAAATGGGCAGGATACTTGAACAGACATTTTCCTAAGATGACATCCAGATGGCCAAGAGATATGTGAAAAGATGCTCAACATCACTCATCATCAGGGAAATGCAAATCAAAGCCACAATGAGATATCACTTTACACCTCACAGAATGGCTGAAATCAAAAAGACAAGAAACAAGTGTTGGCAAGGATGTGAAGAAAAAGGAACTGTTGATGGGAATGTAAATTAATACAGTCACTGTGAAAAAAAGTATAGAGTCCTCAAAAAATTAAAAACAAATACTATATGAACCAACAGTTCCTCTATTAGGTATTTACCCAAAGAAGATGAAAACACTAATTTGAAAAGATATATGTACCCCTATGTTTACTGAAGCATTATTTACAATATTTAAGTGTCCTTCAGTAAACAAATGGGTAAGGAAGACGTGGTGTGTGTGTGTGTGTGTGTGTGTGTGTATATACACACACACATATATATATCATATATATATGTATATGCATATATATATCATGTATATGTATGCATATGTATATATGATATGTGTGTGTTTGTATATATACACACACATATGTATATGTATATATGATATATATATATGATGGAATATTATGCAACCATAAAAAATGATGACGTAGTGCCATTTGAAACAACATGGATGGACCTAGAGGGTATCATGCTAAGCAAAATAAGTCAGACTGAGAAAGACAAATACCATAGGATTTTCAGTCATTAGAAGAATCTTAAAAAAAAAAAAAAAGGATAAACAGAAAGCAAAACCGACCTATAAATACAGAGAACAAACTGATGGTTGCCAGAGAGGAAGACAGTTGGGCTTGGGCAAAATGGGTAAAGGAGAGTGGGAGATACAGGCTATCAGTTACAGAATAAGTAAGTCATTGGAATAAAAGTCACAGCATAAGGAATACAGTCAATGATACTGTAATAGTGATGTATCAGGACAGATGGCAGCTTCACTTGCAATGAATATAGCATAATGTATAAATTTGTCGAATCACTATGCTGTGTACAGGGAACTAATGTAACACTATGTGTCAACTATACTCAAAAAAAGAAAAAGAAAGAAAGAAAGAAAGAAAGAAAGAAAGAAAGAAAGAAAGAAAGTCAGTCAGTCCCCAGGGGCGCCTGGGTGGCTCAGTCATTTAAGCTTCTGACTACATCTCAGGTCATGATCTCAGGATCCTGGGATCAAGCCCTGGGTTGGCTCCCTGCTCAGCAGAGTCTGGTTGCCGTCTCCCTCCCATTCTGCTCCTTCCCCACTCATGCTCATGCTCTGTCTCAAATAAATAAAATCTTTTTAAAAATCTGCATGTAAGTGGACCTGTGCAGTTCAAACCTGTCTTGTTCAAGGATCAACTATATAAAATCTATATGCTAAAAATCACAAAATGCTGATGAAAAAAATCAAAGACCTAAAGAATGGATGTACATGTCCAGACCACACCCATCAACTGGAAAACTCAACACAATGAAGATGTCAGTTCCTCCAAATTTATATACAGGTTTAATGAAATCCCTACCAAAACTCCAGCAAAGGTTCTTGTAGCTACAGATAAGATTATTTTTAAATTTATATAAAATGTTAGGGGCCCAAGAATAATTAAAGCAATCTTGCCACAGAATATTGAGTCTCCATTGAGAGTCACTGAAGTTTCCTACTTCAACAGCACTTAGACAGAACCCAGCACTTGTCCCCCACCCTGGTGGCTGCTCAAAGTCAACCCTCTGCCATCTCCTCACAGTGCCCACAGACCACCCCAAGGCCCCCATTGCCACTGCAGCGCCACGCAGCCACTGCCACTTGACACTGCCTCTCCTCAGTGGCTGCCATGATGACTACATCCCTCTTACAGGTACACCAGAACTACCACCAGGACTCAGAGGCCGCACTCAATCACCAGACCCACGTGGAGCTCTATACCTATGTCTCCCTGTCCGTGTCTTACTACTTTGACCACAAAGATGTGACTTCAAAGAACTTTGCCAAATATTTCCTTCACCGATCTTATGAGAGGATGGTGAGCTGAGAAACTGAGGAAGCTGCAGGACCAACATGGTGGCCAAATCTTCCTTCAGGATATCAAGGAACTGGACCATGATTACTGGGAAAATGGACCGAATGCAATGCGATGTGCATTACACTTGGGAAAGAGCGTCAGTCAGTCACCACTGGAACTGGACAAACTGGCCATTGAAAAAAAATGACGCCATTTGTGGGCCTTCACTGAGACTCATTACCTGAGTAAATAGGTGAAAACCATCAAAGAACTGGGTGACCACGTAACCAACCTGAGCAAGATGGGGGCTCCCTAATCTGGCATGGCAGAGTATCTTTCTGACAAGCACACTCTGGGAAACAGTGATTATGAGAGCTAAGCCTTAGGCTGTCTTCCCATAGCCTCAAGGGTGACCTCCCTGGTCACCAAGGCAATGCATGCATGTTGGGTTACTTTTACCTTTTCTGTAAGTTATACCAAAACATCTATTTAACTTCTTTCATTTGTAACATTCCTTCAAAATAAAGTTACATGGTAACCCCCCCAAATAATCTTGCCACAAAATATTAAAGTGGGAGAAATCACTCTACCTGATATAAAAGCTTACAGCAATCAAGGCAGTGTGGGGTTGGCAGAGGGATAAACACATGCAGCAACGGAACAGAAGAGGAAACCTGGAAATATACCCAAACCAATACACTCAGCTGATTTGTGGAAAAAACTGCACAAGCAATTCAACAGAGCAAGGATTATCTTTTTAATAAATGGTGCTAGAGGAATTAGACATCCACAGGCCAAAAAGAAAATCAATCTAAACCTCATACCTTATAAAAATTAACTCAAAATGGCACACCAGAATAAATCTAAAATGTGAAACTATAAAATATTTTTTAGATGGGAAAAAGCTTCCAGACTAGCGTTAGTGGAAGAGTTCTAAATATGGACATCAAGGCATGATTAAAAAATGATAAACTGAGGGGCACTTGGGTGGCTCAGTTGATTAAGTGCCTGACTCTTGATTTAGGCTCAGGTCATGATCTTGGGGCCATGAGTTCAAGCCCCGTGTCAGGCTCAGCACTCAGTGTGTTGTCTGCTTGAGATTCTCTCTGTCACCCTTTGCTCCTCCCCCAGCTCACATGCATGCTAAATAAACAAATAAAAGTTTTTATAAAAGGATAAATTGAACTGCGTCCAAATCTAAAACTTTCGCTATGTGACTCAGTTACGAGGACGAAAAGATAAGCTACGGTCTTGGAGACAGTATTTGCAAACCATGTATCTGAGAAAGGATTCATAGCTATAATATTTTTTTTAAAGCGCTAAAATCGAATGGTAAAATACGAGTCTTATTGGAAAATAGACAAAAAACATGGACATACATTTCACTCAAGAGGATATACAGAGAGTCAGCAAACTGTAAGGTATTCAACATCATTAGCTGTTGGGGAAATACAAATTAAAACACAATGAGTTATGACAGCACACATACATACATACATACATATGTACCAAGACAGGGTCCTCACATTTCATTCTATGGGTAAGTGGCACCAGAAAGTTGATAAGCTCTTTCTGAAGAGGAACATGAAGGATCCACCAGGTGATTAAATGTAGGTAAGCACAGGGAATGTTTTAAGGTAGAACCAAATGACTTTGTTCTGTCTCTTTCCTCTTTTGTTTAAAGATTTATTTATTTATTTATTTATTTCAGAAAGAATGCTAGTGGAGGGAGGGGCACAGGGAGAGGGAGAGAGAATCTCAAGCCGACTCTGCGCTGAGCGTGGAGCCCAACGTGGGGCTCCACCCCACAACCCTGAGATCGCGACCTAAGCCAAAACCAAGAGTTGGAGACTTAACGGACTGAGCCACCCAGGAACCCTTGTCTCTTTACTGTTAAACTATATGACCTTAGTGCTCCCTGACAAAGTCAAAAATGGATCCCACTGAGGAATTCTGCTGCCACAGCAGCTGTCATTATACACCTCCCCCCGACCCCGTTCTGATGATGTGTCACTTCCTGCTTCAGCCTCCAATCAGCCACAGTGACAGAAGCCCATGGAATGAGAGGTGAAGTTTTAAAGACGAACACTGCCTATACTCTTCACTTCACCCAAGAGGTCACTGGAAATAGCCCAAAGACCCACTGAGGGAGATGCACGTTGTTTCCCAGAAGTAAATACAGCTCAGCTTGTACTTTGGAACAACTGGTCAACCTTACTACTTGCACAATTCGTCAGCAAAGGTTATGCAGTGCCTGCACAGGATCATGGCAGAATCACCGGGCCTCGTCACCATCTGCCTTTTAGGATATCTACTCAGTGCTGAATGTACAGGTTTGTTTCCTTTTTAAAGATACATTGAGCGTGCTTGTCTTTTAGATATAGAAATGTCTGGCGCTATCTTCTCCACTAAGTAAGGATTACAGGATTTGACAGCAACATTTAAGATTCTAGTTGTCAGCATGTGGGCTGGCAAATACTGGCTTTCTGGTAGCTGTGTCTTCTTAACTGTTAAAACTAAATAGATCTACAATGCTTAGGGTACTTTTTTTTTTAATGGACACTGTTAGGCTTGTGATTTGACAACATAGTTCTGCTTAGGAAACAGTCACCTCCTGGGGTAAAGAAAAATAAGAGTGGGAAAAAGTTTCAACCAGGAAACAGCAGACTACGAAGAAGACATTAACTCTGTCATTTTGGGTTTGTTTGTTTTTTAACTCACCACTTTGAAATCAAAATGGGATGCATCACACTAAAGCCACAAACGATGGCTTTATTTACACACACAGTTTGATTTTAAGGTATCTGATGTGTTTCAAAATTTTACAACTATGTAATGAGGCAAGCCTCTAATTTTAAATATCCCTAAAATCATACACCTACGATTTTAAGTTTTATTTACAACAAACTTTTCATTACTAAGTAGTTACTTATCCCTAAAGTTTTTCATGAATTAGGAAAAATTATTTTGTTTCTGATTCTAAACATAGCAGAGTTAATACATGGGGAAATCCAATACTCACTTGAGCAAAACAAACCCAAGAATCGACATAAGGAGTAGGAACTTAGTTAATGCGATGTGTATCATTTGGTTTTTTTCACAACTTCAGTGACTTTATGCATTTTCCAAAGGCAGGCACACAGGGAGGAAATTACCCCATTTAGGCAAACAGTGTGTTCTCACAGGAAGCATTTATCACCCTTCCTTGTCAACCTACTATAATCAAATCTAGTGGCTGACAGCACCGGGATCAGGGGTGCCAACCCTAAGGGTCCCCGGAAAGCAGACTGGCCCCGTGTTTCCCATTCCAGACATGATGTCAGACTGAAATGCAGAAATGATGATCTGAGAATGCAAAGGTTAAATCAAACTAGCCAAGTGGGTAGAGTGGAGAAATAAAGAAATTTAGCTGGAAATTTCACAAAATAGGACATAAAGCTAAGTCTTTACACATATCTCATCCGTGTGAGACCCAGGAGGACAAAAGATGCAAGCCCTTCCTTCAGGATAAGTGGTGAGATAATGGATGTTTCAAGAGGGCTGCTGCTCCCTTGAAGACCTCAGACGTTGGGGAAAAGGAAAGATACGGTGGGGGTGGGGGGAGAGGGTCTAGGATTTCAGTGCCGGGGAAATAATGGCTAGAAGAGATAAACCCGAAGAGAGGCTAAATCTATGACCCTCAGACAATACTGAGGAGAAAGGCAGTGTCATTGTGGAGTCACTGTGGTCAGAGATAACGGGCCCTTGTGGAGAGAGCCAGGGGAATTTCTGTCAGGATAGTCAGCACCCGTGCAGCATTCTCTTCCGCTCCTCAACGGTCACTGGCTTCTAAAAGCTATTTCTATGAATGCTTTTCAGAGATGTTACATTTTCATGACTGCTGTCCTCAGGTATTATTTGCATCTGTTTAGAATTTTGAAATCAAAACTGTCTGTGAAACCATTCAGTTTTATAAGGTGTATGGGCTGAGGTGTCTTTCGTTCCGAATGAATGCATGAAATGAACGAATGAAAGATGACTCCGGTCCATACACTTTACAAAACTTGACAAAACCGAGCGACTACTATGGGGCCAGGTGCTGGGGTGAGGTATCAGGGCATAGGGATAAGCCAGACTCCCTCTTTGACCTAAAGCACCACGAAGTCAAGTGAGAGATTTCAAGGTGACAAAATGTGTGCCAGGTGCTAAAAGACCACAGAGAAAGGAATATGTTAACTGGGAAAACACTTGACAGACAGTATCTTGGGCTGGGTCCTAAAAGATGAGTAGGTCCCCCTCCTTAAATGTCTGATCTAGGGCATTACACACAGAGAGAATCACATGTGTACAAAGATCCAGATCCAGGGGCGCCTGGGTGGCTCAGCGTTAAGCATCTGCCTTCGGCTCAGGTCATGATCCCAGGGTCCTGGGATCGAGCCCTGCATTGGGCTTCCTGCTCCATGCGTAGCGTATTTCTCCCTCTCCGACTCCCCTGCTTGTGTTCCCTCTCTCGCTCTCTGTCAAATAAATAAATAAAATCTTTTTTAAAAAATCCAGATCCACAAAGAATGTGAGGTCTTTCAGGAACGCAGTAGGTTTTGAAGATTAAATATGACAAGCGAGGTAGGATAGCAAGACAGGGTCAGGTCATCAGATAATGAACTTCCGCAGTGAAGGAGCTTGGACAACAGAACCCGATTACTGGGTCATCAGAAGCATAAATGTGAATAGCACTGATGGCTGATTGAGAATGCTCAGTTTGGCAACATTCTTTTTTTTATTTCAATTCCAGTATGGGCAGCATACCGTGTTATATTCGTTTTGGGGGGTACAACATAGTGAGTGACTCAACGATGGGATACATTACTCACCGCTCATCCTGGTACGCGTACCCTTTAGTCCCTGTCACCCCCACCCCCGCCGCCACTGACACCATGTGGGTGTGGACGGGGAACAGGTTCAGAGAAGCGTGGAGGGTGCGTCCTGGGCATCTGATGTGATTACAGGACACAGCATCGTACCTCTGAGCACGGGCTGTGCAGTCTGACCGCCAACATCGAAATCCCGGCTCTGCCACTTCAGTGTGTTACCTGGGCCACGGGACTTCACCCCTCCGAAGCTCCATTCCTCTGATTTACAATGAGATGACAGTCCCTATCTCATGGGACTGCTGTGAGGATGGAATGAAATAATGTCCCCAAAGCACTGAGCACAGGGTCCAGCCCTTCGGAGGCATTAGAGCAACATCAGCTCTGATTCATCACAGGACAATGCGCAGTGGGGGAGCTGGAAAGAGGGTCTGGAATTCAGAAGAGAGATCTGGCCAGAGGCAGATATTTGGAACCCACTGCTGTAGAAAGGGCAGCTCCCACGGTGTGCGTGAGGGTCCCGGAAGTGAGCACGGAGAACATGGCGGCTGGCACAGGCCCGGCTGTAGCGAGCCCTCAGAAACCGGCGTTGAGAGAGTCAGGGCCGGCCTAGGGGGAGGCAAACAGGTCCCTAGAGGGTAACTGTACTTGCCTGCACTCACTGAGACACAGGGTCTCCTCACGTTTTGTTCTCTAGATGCCTTGTCTACCTCACCCTGGTCAAGGCTATGGCGTGACCGGGCTGAGGCAGGAACCTGAGGGAACTCTGAACTCTGAAGGGGGCAGGCAAAGGGGAAGGCACTGGTTCAAGTGACGGATAAATAATAAGAGAGCAGAGAGAAGCCAGTAGAGTGACTTCATGGAAAGAGTACCGTGGAGGGGCGGGGAGAGATCAAGCACTGGAAATGTTTCAGAGCGGTCACCAAGTGCACAAACTCCCAGTGATCTTTAGGAAGTCATCGCTGATCCTGACTGACAATAGTCATTTCATTATGTGGATGGGAGTAGAGAAGGGAAAGAGCCACAGGAAAAGCACTAGAATGGAGTATGAAGGCACTAGTATGAAGGCGTTAGAGGGAACTGAGAAACAGGAAGTCGGGCCAGCATGAGGGGGGCCGGGAGAGAGAGAGAGAGAAGCAGCGTACACCATGTACCGTGGACACGTACTATCTCACGGACCCTGTTGCGACCACTGTGAGGTAGATATTCTTATTATATGCCACTGTTAGACCCATTTTGCGTTTGACCAAGTTAAGCTCCAGAGATTTTGTCACTTGCCTGACGCCTCACAGCCAACAGGTGGCAAATGTGTTATTCAAACCCAGGTGTGTCTGATCTGACTGCAAACCCCCATTTCTCCACTCGGTCACACTGTAACTGGGGGCAGGCGTAGATGCCATCGTCGGGCTGCCCAGGGCCAAGCAGAGAGGAGGGCCTGGCAGGGTGGCATCCCTGTGTGACGGTATCCCTGTGCAGCTTGGTGGTTTTCTCCCACAGTGCTCAGCGGCAGATGGCCACACGGACCCAGCGGTTGGCACCGCGGGTTACTGCAGCACAGAGGACAGCGTGAAGGGAATGGAGAAAGTTGTCAAGAATTGGAGAGAAAAAGTCTAAACTAAATTCCAAAAAAAAAAAAAAAAGTGAAGTCCAAGGGGACTCGCAGAGCAAGGGCAAAGCGAGGTTGTCAGGGGACTCAAACCCCCTCCATAAAGTGAACAGCTGCAATGAAAAGAAGGGAATACAGTCCCCCTCCCCCTCCTTCTTCTTCTTCTTCTTCCTCCTTTTCCTCTTCTTCCTCTTCCTCTCCTTCTTTTTTTTGAATTCATGAGAAAGCAGTCCCAAAATGCCTGGAAACTTCATCTTCTAAGCACCTGGTCCTGTTGAGATCGTACCAGATAGTCCCCTGATGAAAGGAACAACTCCAGCAACTTCCCGAGTTCCTGTTATTAATTATAGAGATAGATACGTTTTCAATATCTACCTAGATAGATATATCTATAGCTATCTATCTATATATCTATAGCTATCTATCTATATAGATATACATACATATATATAGAGAGAGTGTGAGTGTGAGTGTGTGTGTGTGTGTGTGTGTGTGTGTGTGTGTTAGATTTGAATGTGGGGAGAGAGGGAGGGAAGGAGAGAATCAGGAGCGTCCCTGAAGGCTAGGCAGTCACAGCTCGAGTCAGTCACATCCTAAATCCCAGAGAAAGACTTCGGTCACCTGCATTCCCTTAACACATGCCAACCGAAGGTGTTGTGAGTCTGAAGATAAACAAATTAATGCAGTGGTTTTTCTCTAACATCTACGGACAGACACTGAGGTTGTGTTTGCAGCTGGACCGCCGTTATTAGGCTTCTGTTCTTCCAAGAGAAATTTGTTGGGAAGTCATTTGGGCAACCGCGTCCTGAGAACACAGCTCAGCTGGGGTCATGGGTCACCTTGCAAGGGTCTGCAATTAGCTATTTGCAAATGATGACAAAGTATAAAGTTAACTGCTTATTTGAGAACTTTCTTTCTCATCCAAAGTAAACTCAAATACGACTGAGAATCTGACCTTTCATTACTGGAACTCTCTTGACTAAATGCCATATTGAATTTTAATTCCTAAATCTCCGTGTGTATACAGTACCAGGAGGACATCACAGATTTTGGCTCCGTGCCCCAAAGATAAATTGGTTTAGGGATTACTTGGATTAAAAACAAAGCCTTTCTTGAGAGATGTATTTAGTTTTCATGATGTTTTCTTTTTCCCAAACCTAAAGAATCGTTCTTTGGGATTTCAGTTTTTCTTGACCACGAAAATGCCACCAAAATTCTGAATCGGCCAAAGAGGTATAATTCAGGTAAACTGGAAGAGTTCGTGCAAGGGAACCTTGAGAGAGAATGTATAGAAGAAAAGTGTAGTTTTGAAGAAGCTCGAGAAGTTTTTGAAAACACTGAAAAAACCGTGAGTATTTCCACATAATATTCTTCAGACACAGAGGAAAGTACAGAAAACTAAAGAAAAAAAGAAACTTCTCTTTGGAATTTAAAAATATCTAACCATATATATGTATGACAAATGTTATAAAGGGAAGGAATCGAACCCAAAATATTTTGAGTACTACCACTAACTTGTCCTCTTTCTCTTCATAGACTGAATTTTGGAAGCAATATGTTGGTAAGCAATTAATTTTTTCCTCTAGCTTGTATAGGAAACATTTGGGAATTATGTATTGTTTCTCTGTATAAACAGACAATATATTAAACTCTGTGAAAATGGTGCGACTCCTTTACCCAAGACTGAATGGTGATATAGGACAGGTTTATGCAGGCGCAGGGGCTATCAGCGGGCAGATAGGCTTCCTCCTCCCTAGGGCTTCAAGAAGACATTGTCACACCCTACGCAGCTGGAAGGAAGGAACTGAGATGAGTGCACCTGGAGACTGAGTTTGAGAATTTTCAGTCTTGAGTAGAGAACGTGAAAATGCTGACTGACTTAAATGTTTATTGCTTAGAAGTCCTCCGCCTTATGATGGCCTACGAGGCCCTCCACGACTGTTCTGGCCCTCAGACTCTCTCCTCCTGTTCTCCTCCTCACATGCAGGGCAGGGGCGGGGAGGGAGGCTGTGGGGGGAGGACAGGGGGCAGCCATCTTGGCCTCCCTGCTGCTCCCGGCACACTCCAGGCCTGCTTCCGCTTTGGTCTCTGACCTGACTGTTCCTTGAGCTTGGAATGCTCCTCTTCCAAGTTCCCCTAGGCTCGCTCCCTCCCCTCCTTCAGCTCTTCCCCCAAATGTCACCATCTCAGTGAAGCCTACCTATCTTGCTTACCTGTTAGTACTTCAACCCGCCTCCCCATAACCGCGTCACCGAGGTACCACAACCTCCTCTCCTATTTTTCACAGCCCTTTTCACCAGCGGAGGTAACATATAATAAACCTTCTTACTTCCACTATTTATCATCTATTTTCCCCACCTCATTAGAATTCAAGCTTCACACTGGCAGGGGTGTTCAGGTGTTTTATTGATGTAAACAGTACCTCGAACACTACCTGGTCCAGAAGCACTGAGTCAATATTTGTTGAATGAATTGACCAAAAGGAGGAAAAGTCAAAACTTCCATGACAGCTGAGCTTTGAAACTAATGTAAAATCCAGCAGCAGGATATTGAGGCAGCAGCCGTTCCCGAGGTTGGCTTATGCGAGACCATGCGCATGGACAGAACCTAGACAGCAAATTCACTGAGTTCCAGCAATTGGAGATCCAGTGCTAGGTTCCACTTGCGATTCTGGAACTTGTTCATACTCCAGTAACTCAATTTCTCCACTTCTGTTTTTAACTCCTGAGGGAGGATGAAGTCCACTCCATTACATTTACTTTCTCGGCCTTTCCTTACTTTTAGGAATGCAGGCTACCAGGCCAATGCTCTCCTCAGGTAGTCCCCTGCAGTTAGTCCAAATGAGTTTTTTTAGTCCTTATTCCCACTACATTTAAAACCTTAAATCTTGTGATTTTTTTTAATTAAATTTTTTATTTATTTTCAGCGTAACAGTATTCATTGTTTTTTCGCCACACCCAGTGCTCCATGCAATCAGTGCCCTCCCCAATACCCACCACCTGGTTCCCCCACCCTCCCACCCCCCGCCCCTTCAAAACCCTCAGGTTGTTTTTCAGAGTCCATAGTCTCTCATGGTTCACCTCCCCTTCCAATTTCCCTCAACTCCCTTCTCCTCTCCATCTCCCCTTGTCCTCTATATTATTTGTTATGCTCCACAAATAAGTGAAACCATATGATACTTGACTCTCTCTGTTTGACTTATTTCACTCAGTATAATCTCTAAATCTTGTGATTTTTTTAAGATTTTCTTTTTAAGTAATCTCTACTTCCAACGCGGGGCTTGAACCCACAGCCCCGACGTCAGAAGTCACACACGCCACCGACTTGAGCCAGTCAGGTGCCCCCTGTGATAGATTTTTAAAGCAAATCAATTTCTACTTCCCCACCCCCCTCCACAAACTCCGGGCTGTATTTAAATTCCCATGACCCCTTCGTTGCCCACCCCACTCTCCAGCAGGGGTTGGTCAGAACCCCCTAAGCACTGTATTTGGAAGCTGAGCCCCTGCCATCTGGGTCAAAGGCCATGTTGTTTACCGCATCCGGGGTAAAGATATCTCAGAAACCTCAGGGGCATGATTCAGTCACTACTGCTTCATCCTCCAAAAACCAGAACAAAGAAGCAAAAACAAAATAGCTCCCTGCCTCTTTTCAGCTGCAGCCGAGTTTCCTAACCACCCCAAAAGAGCTGATGGTGTTTCTTACCCTGTGGGTTTTCACATACTGCCGGGTGCATGCCCCTCACACACGCCTTATCCTCTACTATCAATGGCCTGGTTGAAGAAAGAAAGATCGTCCAGGCACATGAGCCAGCGGCCGTCAAGCTCTTGGCGCTTTACAGAGCGCCTGCCCTATTTCAGCCGCACACCAGCCCAGCGAGCGGAGCATTATCAACCTCAGTTTACGGGGGACACGGAGGCTTAGGGAGGCTCAAAGACTTGCCAAAGGTCATCCAGTTGGGGAGTCACAGAGCCCAGAAGGGAACCCAAGTTCTCGAAAGAGCGAGCCCTTGCTCTCACCATCACCTGTCCCAGCCTTCGGATCCGGGGGCTGTTACTCATTAAACAACAACCGGAAGCTCTCACTTGACAAGGCCTTGTCCCTTGTTGTCTTTGACCCCTACTGTCGGTGGCTTCGCCTGAGCCCAAAGTACACACACAGAAGCACCCAAAGGAGGACCAAATGTGGGATAAAATGACACTCGTTTTAAAGCTATGTCTCAGCAAATGAGTTGCTGTGTAGCTGGCTGCAAGCCCAGACCCTTTCAGTGAAACATCCTAAATAATTCAGATCCGTTGGTCTATAATATAAAGTGCAAATGTAGCTCGTTTTTTAGACCAGTTTGAACATCAATAATAATAAACCAGAGATAACGTATTTTGTTTTCGTAGAATTGGAACAAATTGAACTATGTGGGCAAAAGCACAGTGGATCAAGGGGCAGAGGGGACAAGGTCTAGTCTTTATGGCAAGCAGATTTTCCAGGGAGGGACTATTTCTGAGAAACGGATAGGAGCCCTCAGTCAACAGGAGCTAGACGCGTCCTACTGACCGAGGGTGACAGGTGAGCCGCGCCTTCCCCTCCTACGAGCAACCTCCCCGCTGGAAGGGGGAAGGGGAAGGTTTGCTCCAAAGTAGGACCGAGAATTAGAGATTTCTCTTTCATTTCCCCTTTTCTCTTTCTTTCATTGCTAGGCCATCTTGACCTCTTACTCTTGCTGTCCTAGCTCTTACTTTGTCTTCAGGGCTGTTTCTTTTAGCTCCAAGTGTGTACCCGGCTCCCTTCTGGGTCTATTCATCCCTTTCTCCAGCAGCTTCCTTAGAAGTATGGATGGGGCAGGGGCTTTCAGAAACCAGACTCAAAGCTTCCCTTCTCGTCCTGACCCTTCCCCTCTTGCCTGTTCCTTCCTCATGGTTTCCCACCACAGGTGTCTTCTAAGGCTCTCAAGAACTCTGTGAATACAGAAACTTCAGGAAAGGCAGAGAGGAAATACAGCCAATTTGTACATAAATAAAGCAGATCTTCAGAACCTTTTCCTTTTCAATTGTTTGTGGGAAAAGTGGGTTCTCACCTGAAACTAATATAACAGTGTATTGTCAACTAACAGGAATTAAAATTAAAACTTTTCAAAATTTTTTAAAATAAAATAAATTTTAAAAACTACAACTTTACGGGGCACCTGGGTGGCTCAGTGGGTTAAGCCTCTGCCTTCGGCTCAGGTCATGATCTTAGGGTCCTGGGATCGAGCCCCACATTGGGCTCTCTGCTCAGCGGGGAGCCTGCTTCCCCCTCTCTCTCTGCCTGCCTCTCTATCTACTTGTGATCTCTCTATATATATCAAATAAATAAAATCTTTTTAAAAAAGTCTTTAAAAAAATAAAAATAAAATAAAAACTACAACTTTAAAAACAATTTTCATTACCACATAATGTATTATTTTGCAGATTAAATATAAAAATAAAATTTTTAAAAAATAAAATTTTAAAAATTACAACTTTAAAAACAATTTTTATTAACATATAATGTATTATTTGGCAAATAAAATATAAAAATAAAAATTTTTAAAAATAAAATTGTAAAAACTACAACTTTAAAAACAATTTTCATTAACATATAATGTATTATTTTGCAGATTAAATATAAAAGTACAATTTTTAAATTAACATATAATGTATTATTTTGCCCCAGGGACACAGGTGTGTGAATCATCAGGCTTACACATTTCACAGCACTCACCATAGCACATGCCCTCCCCAATGTCCATCACCCAGCCAAAAATTTTTTTTTAAAAAGAAAAGTTGCTTCTCACTTTACCTAGACCATTTGGGACCTAAGTCAGAGACAGCAGAGTCTCTTTTAGCAGGGAGAGACGCTTCTGGCGGCTCTCCCATTGTCTCAAACCATGACTGCATACTATACTTCAAAAAAGTTAAATGATACCGGAAGGAAGTAGAGGCATTTGCTCTGAGCTGAGGCTGCCAGTTCTCTGAGGCGAAGTACCACGTGCTCCCCAGCTCGCGTGTTCTGCAAGACCTGCCGTAGTGGGCCCTGCATGACACAGAGTTACCAACTGATGAAGCGCTGGGATTTGGTTTAGAACCAACTTGTCATCGTTCTCGAAGAAAGGAATGCAAACCCTTTTCCCCCAGGCACATACAGTCCACGTCTAACCTCGGACTTTGTTCTCTCTCTTCCTCTTCCCTTGGTTGCATAAACTGCCTTCCTCAGAGCAACTTCCTAGGACAGTAGTAGCCTAAGAACCTCTGTTTGGGTTGTTCTTGGAAATTCAGGAAGATGGGGGCAACCCCCAAGCAGCAGCGTCAGCAGTTCTGACCCGAAAATCAGGCTCCCCTCCCTAGAAGTCTGTGCACAGAGGCATTCGAAGCACCTGATTTGCTAATTCAACTTTCTTAACCTATCTCAAAGACGGAGATCAATGTGAGTCCAATCCATGTTTAAATGGCGGCATATGCAAAGATGACATCAATTCCTACGAGTGCTGGTGTCAAGTTGGATTTGAAGGAAAGAACTGTGAAGTAGGTAAGTAACCACTTTTTGATTACTCGTGGTTCCATATTTTCCTGTGGAACCAGATGAAATCGGAAAGTGCAATATTTATGTATCATAATTTTCTCTTAAAAACATATTCTTAATGTGGTAAAGGACACTTAACAGGAGATCTATGCTCTTTTTTTTTTTAAAAGATTTTATTTACTTGAGAGACAGAAGGAGAACACGAGCAAGGGGAGGGGCAGAGGGAAAGGGAGAAGCGGACTCCCTGCTGAGCAGGGAGCCCCATGCAGGGCTGGATCCCAAGACCCTGAGATCAGGACCTGAGTCAAAGGCAGACGCTTAGCTTACTGAGCCACCCAGGTGCCCCAGGAGATCTGTATTTGTAACAAATGTTGAAGCTTACAGTACAGCACCTCTCTAGAAGGCCTACATCTTGCATAACTTAGTTTGTACCGGCTGAACAGCAGCTCCCCAATTTCTCCTTCCCTCAGCCCCTGGCAAGCACAACTGTGTTCTCTGTTTCTATGTGTCTGCCTATTTTCGACACCTCAAATAAGTAGAATCATGCAGTGTTTGTCCTTCTGTGACTGGCTTGTTCCCTTGAGTATAATACACTCCAGGTTCATCCGTGCTGTTGCACAGGACAGGGTTTCTTTTTTTCAAAAGGCTGAATAATATTGCACCATGTAAAGCATATACTTTCCAAGCTTATGAACATTCCTTTGATCTGCAGTCCTAGTTTCTTGGATGAGTTCAAGAAACCACAGTAAGAGCAACAGTAATTAATATATGGCAGCTAATACTAAGGGATAATGACGCTCCCCTCATTTATTAATTCTCAGTAGAACCGTAGGCCTTCAGTACCATCATTGGCTCCATTCTTTGCAGATGAAGAAATTATATAGCTCAGACAGCTCAAAATCACAGAGGCTATCAATGGTTGAGCCTGAACCTGAACTTCAGTTGGTCTGACCAAAACCCACACTTCTATCCACAAAATGCAAAGAAAACTGAACCCATAAAATTGTTTGAACTCAGGACTAAATCGCTATCAACATAGGCAGTGGAAATCAGTGAAATATAGAACTGAGAAATGGCGAGGCCAATTCTCCATCAAACAGGCACTTCTCTGCACACAATAACCACTTCCCATGTTAAATTTGTTGACAAAAATCAGAGCTCATTCCTGCATTTCACTATGTGGATTACACTGAAAAAGTTACACAGCAAATTTAGGAGCATGGTGCCTCTTCCCTCCTCATAGCCTAGAATATTCTCCCCCCCGGGATTTTGGCAATTGGAGCAGTAAATCCCCAAGTCCTTCTCCTACTTGCTTATTATTTCTGGATGCAAGATTACTGGTATTATGGTTGTGAAAGGCACACCATGCTAATGACAGAGTCTCTCTCTCTCTCTCTCTCTCTCCTGAAACTCCGGATGAATGGAGATGCAATTCTAGGGAAAGAATTTAACAGCACAGGCTACCTGACTAAGGGCAAAGAGTAGAAAACTGGCAGGACTCTATATATTAAGACTTTCCAACAATCCACCCGACACAGATGTAAGAGGCATAAAACAAAATGAAACTCAGCAGCGGCAGCCGTCCTACAGAGAAAGAAAAACGTCACCTGTAATGTTGTTCAGAAATCTTTTGGGGACTAAAGAGGACCCCATTGATCATCTCCCTTTGAGAGCTAAAAGATAAAAAGAGAATAGAAGATAACAAAAGGAAAAGGTGGCAGTGTAATAACATTTAAAAAGAAAGAAAACAATGGATACAGGTGGGTGAACCGGTACCCCCGGCTCGGACCCCCATTCCCTTAGATTTCCCAGCATGGGGGCAAACCAGCACCTCTGTTGCCTGTCCTGTGGGTGTGGTAACTCGTGCAAGATCTCTGCAGTGCTACTTCCATCTGGAAGGTTCCAATTTCAAATTCAGATTTCCGTAGATAAATCTGATCCTGCTATTATGAAAACCGAGGGAAATCTTTGGAGTCGTTACTCATTATCAGCTTAAATAACATAGCCATTGGAGCTGAGGGAATGAATTACCTCAATTAGTCTCAGTTCAAAACCAAGGGCACATTGTAGTAGAGCGTAAATGAAAATAGTGTTTAGCGAGGCACCTGGCGGGCTCAGTGGGTAGAGTGTTGTGAGTTCAAGCCCCACGGTGGGCGCAGAACTTACTTTTAAAAAAATAAGTAAAATGAAATAAAATTAGGAGCAATTGTTTAAAAATAGTGTCGAGCCTTAAATATTTCTAAATGTCCTTAGTTTAAATGAAGACGCTCTAATGGAGGAGAATTGCCCCGAGGAATGTAATATAAGCAGAGAATTTCTATAACAGGGTTGGCTCCCCGTGCGAGGCTGTGGGGCACACAGCGGAAGTGAGTCGACAGCGACCTCAGGTTCCACACACTTTGGTCTGGGAAGGGCTCTGCTGTTGACCACTGTATCTGGCCTCTAGAGAGCCTCGCTCTCCCCCAGCCTCCCTGATCCAGGTTGAGAAAAATCCTCTTGGTGCAGTTAGTTCAGAGACAAAGTGGGAATTCTCCGAAAATCTCAGACAAGGGGAAAGCAGAAGCGTGTACAAACTCCCATGTAAGCTGTTGCTTCAAAGTGATCAGCAGACTGACCTCAAAGGCTGCTAGACGACACAGTTTACAGAGCGTCAATGCCCCAAATTTCTCGCCTCACCCTTGTCTTGGAGAAAAAAAGGCCTGTTCTCCAGTTAAAAGAGTAACAACGGATTGGCTCCTGTGTCCCTATGGTTAGACTAATGACCGCTGTGGGTCCCCATTTACACATCAGGTCTGAGACCTTGCCAGACAGATCAAGGTCTGTAAGAACGTGGGTCATTCCTGTCCCGTCTAAAGAGTACAAGAGGCATCTACCCACAGAAAAAATCACAAGCACATAAACACTTTTTACACTTTGCTGACACATTGTTGTAGACATCACACTCTTATTTACTGAGTATTGCTGTAGACTGGAGAAAAGAAAATATCTCGAGCTTAGCTGAATACCAGCATATTCTATGGTAAGCTGGTCAAATAGAACATCTTTTGTCTGAGCTTTGGTGTTCACATGACTGGATATATGAGGGAAGAAAGCAGAACAGGATAACTTTGGTAGTAGGCCTGAGCGGAATTAGAAAGAGGTGTTTGGGCTAACATGAAGAGAAAAAAGAGCAGATGCTTTGAGAGGCTCAACAGATATTCCAGGCACAGAGACCGGCCTTGGGACCAGGGAGAACCCACACCCAACACAGTGCCAGACATTTAAATGCTCGATAAAACACTGATAAATGAGTCCCATAATGACTGTTCCTTAGATCCTGGGTTACGGACCTCCCCCATGAAACCCCGTGTGCTACTATTCTACTTCCAGAATTTCGAGTCCTTTCTCTGAGAGCAAAAGACTGCTGACTGCACGGCAATATTTTCCACTGCACACGTAACCCAAACCAGGGAGAAAAATGACGAATGAGGAAAATGACAGACAGGTCTCCTAACTTAGCCAAGGACACAAAATCGGTATTGGGAAAAGCACCCTGAGTTTAGTCATTCCCACGGCACGTGCCCTGAACCCCAGCAGGCTGCACCTACCACCTGCCTCTGGTAACTGACCACAATCTCATATCGACTGAACATCTTCTACAGGTGGTATCTGCTCCGGCTGAACACTTTAGTATTGCTTTGTAACAACAAAGTGATAGCCAATAACATGAAAAGAGCCAGGGATGTAATCACCATGAGTAAGGAGAAAGGTCTTTTAAAAATAAATACGAAGGACCAAGTGCCATCTTTTTGGATCACGCCCTTAGCAGATTATTGGCAGCACAGGTTAAAGCTCAGGGAGGTTCCTTTGCCTACCTGGCAACAGTTGATTTGCCTCCCCTTAACTCCTGAAGTAACAGTAAGGAACATGAGCAAATTATTACATTAACCGATGTTAGTCTGTGTAAAATAGAATTTGAAAATTGAGATCTGACACTCAAAAATCCATAATATTCTCCAAAACCATGTAGTCACTCTGTTAGCCTGGATTCCCCCGGGGAGGGAAAAAAGAGTCTGTGACTCGAACTTATTTACAAGGTTGTGCAATCCTAGAGAGCAAAAGTAAGGGACAGGGGTGTGAGGCAGTTGAGGAGAGGAGAACTGATCATAGAAGGAGTCATCTCTCCTCGTCTGCAACTGATTGCTGGATCTCCCGAGACTGTTTCCCAAGGAGCCACAGGAACTGGCCTCAGGACAGTCCCTCTGGGAGGGGAGATAGTGAAAGAATTTGTGTCTCCCAGTGGTCAGAAGTTTAGCCCAGGGCCCGTTAACTCCCCCCACCCCACACACACATCTCCAAGCTGTACTCGCCCAGGCTGCTGCACGGGGGACGCGACATCCCATGCTTCAGCATCAACAGGGAAGCACCAAGGTCAGAGGGGAGAGGCACACAGTGCAGACAGAAGCCGAGGCAACCCAAGGCTGCACCTGTTTGAGTCAGAAGTCAGATGCAGAGCGGATGGCCACAGTGCCAGCAAAGACACCGTGTGGCTGGGAGGAACTGAGGAACTAAGGAACACAGCAGGTGTCTAAGAGTCACACTCTTTCAAACCTTCCGTGTTCTTACTACACTGACAAGTGAGCGTTTCTCTTGAAAGTGGTACTGCTGTTGAACAGCTAGGTGAGGGGGACGGCATCTCCTCTCCATGGTGTCCCTGTGCTGCTCTAGAGACAGAAACAGGCCCAAGGGCAGACAGAGCCCTGTTTCTCTTAACTCAGCAGGTCTCTGCTGGCCAGCCCTGAACCATGCTACCTCCTGTTATCGAGACCGCACATGAGAAACAAAGGGAAAACACAGTCATTAAAAAATACAAAATAAGATGGCAGGAATGAACCAAATAGATCAGAAGTCAGAGTTAATGTGAACCGGGGTTAATGGCAATTTTCAGTCTGGAGTTAAAAATCCAACTGTATGCTGTTGACAAAAGAGGTACCTAGAATAAAATTACACCAGGAGGCTAAAATAAAGGGATGTAAAAAGATCTTCAGGTAAATGGTAACAAAAAGAAACTGGTGAAGCAAGCGATCTTAACATCAGGCAAAATAGAATCCAAGACAAAAAGGATCACAAGAGACAAAGAACACCACTTCATGTTAATAAGGGAGATCATACCGGAAAGTAAAGAAAATGTGGGCCACTAGAACGCTCATCAGTGCCCACACATAATGTGTTTGGCATTTAGCCCCCTTAAGGGACCTGATTTCATTCTCTAATGTTGATATAAACCTACTGCAGCCAGCTTCAAGTAGGCTTAGATAAATTGGCTTAGATTAAAGCCATGAACTTCAGTGGGGTGCCTGGGTGGCTCAGGCAGTTAACTCTTGATTTCCGCTCAGGTCATGATCTCAGGGTCACGAGATCAAGCCCAGTATTGGCTCCACACTCAGCAGGAAGTCTACTCGAGATTTTTTTCTCTCCCCCTCTAAAATAAATAAACAAATCTTAAAAAAAAAAAAACAACTGTGGGGGTGCCTAGGTGGCTCAGTCAGTTCAGCATCTATCTGCCTTCAGCTCAGGTCATGATCCCCGGGTCCTGGGATCGAGCCCCGCATCGGGCTCCCTGCTCAGCGGGAAGACTGCTTCTCCCTCTCCCTCTGCCTGCTGTTCCGCTTGCTTGTGCTCTCACCTCTCTCAAATCAATCAATAAAACATTAAAAAACCTACGAACTTCTCTTCAGCAAAATACACTATTTTAGGACAAAAAAGGCAAGTCAGAGTGGGAGAAGAAACCAGCAAAAAATATGTCCAAGAACTGGAACCCTCAGACACTGATGGTGGGAATTTAAATTTGTACAAGTATTTCAGAAAACTGCTTGGCAATATCTACTAAACCTGAACATACGATCCAGTAATTGCACTCATAAGTATATACCCAGGACTCACGCGTATATTATCAAAAGATCTGTATTAAGAATGTTCATTATAGCATTACACCTAAGAGCCAAAAACTGGAAACTCAACTCAAATATTCATCAACAGTAAAATGGATAAAAACAGAAATATTTACACCATGGAATACTATCCAGCATGCAAATGAACCACTGCTGTACAAAAAACATGGATAAAACTCACAAAGCATTCAATGAAAGACACCGAGGAGTGCATATGGTGAACTTCTATTTATATAAGGTTCATGAACAGGCAAAATTTACTCTTAGAATCTGTTAACGGATGGTAACTTTGGAAAGGAGGACCAGGATAGGGCTGGAAGGGGGCACGGGGATGGGGATAATGGCCCATCCATCGATCAGTTTAGTGTTTAAACAGGCGCACACACTTGGTGAAAATTCACCCTGAAGTTTTGAGGGACATCCCTGAATATATATTATCCTTTCATAAACAGCTTCTTAAAATTGCAGTCCAAGATTTAGTGAAAGTAGAACACCCAAACCTTCAGTTTATGCCAAATCGAATATATTGCTGCCATTTTTATGCCTTATTAAAAATTTTATCTTTCCTTCCACTCTTAGCTCGAGGCTCCCAAGCTTCTCTCCATGAATGCCCCGTGCTTATGTGTGGCCTATACGTGAATCAGTGGCTTCAGGCACTCTTGAGATATGCACGTGGAAATGATGCTACTGCTGTTTATTTTGCTCTCTTTCAGATGTAACATGCAACATTAAGAATGGCAGATGCAACCAGTTTTGTAAACTGGGCCCCAATAACAAGGTGGTTTGCTCCTGTACCACGGGGTACCAACTTGCGGAAGACCAGAGGTCCTGTGAACCAGCAGGTCAAAATCTAAATCAGTTATTTTTTGTTTGTTTGTTTTTTAAACCTGGGGAGATCCATCCTCCAAATCTATATTTGAAACTGCAGGGCATTCTAACTAGCCTACCTACTTTTATAATCCCTATTCGTGTCTACTTCTTTTTGAGATCACAGAAAAGATTAGTAGCTTGAATTGGCTAACTTTCCAAATGGCATCGCCATTTTATTTTTTTTTTTAAGATTTTATTTATTTATTTGACAGACAGAGATCACAAGTAGGCAGAGAGGCAGGCAGAGAGAGAGGAGGGAGCAGGCTCCCTGTTGAGCAGAGAGCCCGATGCGGGACTCGATCCCAGGACCCTGGGATCATGACCTGAGCCGAAAGCAGAGGCTTTAACCCACTGAGCCACCCAGGTTCCCGGCATGGCCATTTTAAATAGAAACTCTGTAACGGTCCTCAGTCTGAAATCTTTTCTGGGTCCATTTTTTTTTTCTGGCTTTTAGATCACAAAGCAATCAATTTGCATGATTTCTGTATATCTGGAATTCATCGAATCAAATTATGGTAGTAATCCCAGGCCATAAAAGATACATACAGGATTGACTGATGGGCTTCTAGTACATGGGATGGTGAATGTTAAGCCTGATTCTGCCGGGGTGTGGCTGGCTTACTCTGAGAAGGTTATTTCCTATCCTTAGGTCTCGGCCTGAGTTTACACGGGGCTGAGCTTACACACTTGGCATCCAAATAGTTGCAACAACCATCTATTTCAGGTTGTGCCAGGCTGACCAACACTGTCTGTACAGCCGTGGACAAAACAATGTTTCCCAGTCATGTCAACCAGGCCACCATGTTGACAGCTGACTGGGGCATTCAGAACATCTCCACTCCACACTCATATTGCTTGTCTCTGAAACAAAGCAATAGAAACTTTGATAAAACACACACACACACACACACACACACACACAACAGTAGGTTCTGCAAGATCAATTATATTTGATAAATGAGGGGCCTTTTTGAAGCAAACTAGATATAATTTCTTTTGCATTTGCAAAGCCTGGTATGAAATTGGTACATTAAATCATGCATCATTTCTCTGTAACTGGGTTCGATACCTATCTCGCCAAAGCAGCCGGCAGAGGAAATTAAAGAAAGGACCAGAAGCCACGAGTATACATGCCACTGCAGCTAAAAGAGTCTAACGCTTCAGGGACCCACCCACCCCACCCCATCCTTCTGCCTGGTTCTTCACATGAATCGTTTCACAGCCAGCCCAGCTCCGGAGAAGAAGATCTATATGTTTTAACCTTCAAAATCTAACTTCCAGTGTAGACAGATGGCATAGTAGCTAAGCTCTTATAAGCCCTTCTATGTTAGAAAAAAAAAAAAAAAAGGATTGCGAACCATCTCGAACTATTAAGTGTTATATTTGAATATAGCCTTATTCTTAGCAGAGTAAGTAGGCCAAACCTAAAATAAGCTTTCCTGCCTTTAATAGTAATGGTCCCTTTCCTCTGGCATTGTTGATGATATATATTTATACATAAGTATTTTGAACTAATTTCCTGTTTTCCCAACCACATGCTGTCTTCATGATACTTTGCTGCAGCTGGTTGTTATAGAAATGTCTGTTATAAGGAATGTGGCTAGAAGCAAAGTGAAAAATGAAAATGAAACGTAAGGTGACTTTGCTTGACTACCAATTTCCGTTCTGGTTGGCCCCAACATAGCAGGAGATGATTTCTTGCCTTCAGGAAATGAACTGACCCAAGGTAAAAAGGTGGCCCGTTCCCAGGAGGATGTGGCTGTGATAATCATATAAATAATTTCCTTGGTTAAAGGTTTGTGGGTTTTTTAAGTCACACCCAACGTGGGACTCAAACTCATGACCCAAACACCAAGAGCTGCGTGCTCTTCCAACTGAGCCAGCCAGGCGGCCCCCCCACATTCATTTATTCAGTTAATACTTAACCGAATTAAATAGTTAAATCATGATTTCTTCCCAGCGTATCCCTAAATCCACCTTAGAGACTAGAAGGCATTCTAGTCTACAAAAGAAAGCCTGGTTCCCAATAAAGCAACAGAAACCCCATTTACCTAACTCTAAAGTTAAAGTTATGGGGCACCAGTCATCAGAATCCCATTTAAGGACAGTACTTGGGAGTAAGACTTTTTAGTAAAGAAAAAAATCATTACACTTTATAAAACTTACAAAATTTGATTCTGGAACACCTATTCTATTTCCGTAAAGATGATGGATTCCTGAGCCAAATGTTCTTTTCATGAAGGGTTTGAAAACTTTCCATGAAAATAATGCAATTAACCTTTTAGTTTGAGACTATATTCATTGATTAGATTTTTAAAATATTGATGGGCCTGCTTCTCAGAAGTGACAAGGACAGGCCTCATTCTCGATTTCTGTAAAACATGCTCTGCTTGCCAATGAGGAATATTAGAATGCTAAATTTCCTTTCCCATGTTTCTAGTGCCGTTTCCATGTGGAAGAGTTTCCGTCCCACACATTTCTACGACACGCACCCGTGCTGAAACTTTTTTTTCCAATATGGACTATGAAAATTCCACTGAAGCGGAAAAAACTTCCGAGAACCTTACCCAACCGCTCAACGACCTCACTCGAGTTGTTGGTGGGAAAGATGCCAAACCAGGTCAATTCCCTTGGCAGGTACTCTCTATTAATGGTCTGTCAAAACTGGAGCCCAGAGGGCAAGGGACAAGCCAGGCGGGGGCTGAGACGTGGGCATTAGATAGGCCTGTTGGGGTGGGGGAAGCATTTAGGTAAGTTTCAATACCAAGCACTACGAAGAAGCCGTCAGTGGTGGGGAGCTAGTGAGAGAGAAGTCCAAGGACAGCAACCATACAAGGTCAAGGAGAGTCTAACACCAAGGAAAGCAGAGCAGGATTCCAGGCATGCAACTGGGAGGTCTGGAAGTGAGGTCACAGATACTGGGGTTCAGGGCACTACTTCAGCTCATGGGAGAACTGGTGAGAGGAAGTCTCTAGGTCCAGAGAAATTGGATTATTTTGAAAGGATTTTTTTTTTTTTACTTATTTATTTGAGAAAGAGGGAGAGAGAGAGATCATGAGCATGGGGGAAGGGTAGAGGGAGAAGCAGGTTCCCCGCTGAGCAGGGAGCCCGATGTGGGACTGGATCCCAGGACCCTGGGATCATGACCTGAGCTGAAGGTAGATGCTTAAGTGACTGAACCACCCAGGGCCGTTGAAGGGATTTTTAAAAGGAGTCACGTAGGAAGGAGTAAAGCAAGAACTGGGTTACTGGAACTAGGGTCTGAAATAGGGGCTTGGTCCAAGGCTCAAAGTGGGCTAGCATCAGAATCACCTGAAAACTTGTTTGCAATGCAGATTTTCATGGTCGCCCAATGACCTACTGAGGCACAATCTCTGGGGTGGGGGGGATGCATCAACTCGTGTGCTAGTTACCAAGCCCTTTGGGTGATTTTGATGCATATACTACAATGTGGAACCAAAGGAACCAAACGCCAAACAGTAAACTCGTGGTACCCACATTTCTAGCTGCACATCTTCTCCAGGTGTGATCTGCAAACAACCCACATGCGAATCACCTGTGCACATTTCTGAGGCAACAACCAAGAGCTAGATTTGTAGCAAAACTTACCCTTGACCCTACAGCTGAAGTCTGAGCGATTCTATGTGAGAGAAGAAGTGGGCCCCAGAGCCCAGGAGCCAGGCTGGTCCTTATATAAAGTGGTTCCATCCAATCACATAACTGCTAACCACACGTAGCTACTTAAATCTAAACAACTGCCATTAAGTAAAATTAAAAACTCATCTCAGGCACACCTGCCACACTTCAAGTGCACAACAGCCACATATGGCCCGGGGCCATGGTACTGGACAGCATAGGCACAGAACACTGCTATCATTGCAGAAGTTCTATTGGACGGTGCTTGTAATAGGTTAGTCTAACTCAAAACTCCCTAGTATCCATGGTCATATGATTTTGTGGCAATTCAAGATGCTTTGCTCCAAAATATTATCTCTACTGAGGTCTGAATTTTTGCCCTCAGGGACCAGTAGCATCAAGGACTTTTCAGTCATCAAACCAGTAACAATTTAAGCTAGGATCAGGTAAATGTCCCAGGTTTAACACCACTGGAATTCTCTGAAACTATGTATCTATTCAGGATTCTTCAGAATGCTTGACATTTTCCAACATAATGGGTCTTAAGATACTGAACATTTGCCTAGGAGGTAGGGATTGGCACAGACATTGTAAAGAATGGTAGTGAAGGGTGGTAGGCCATCACAACCAAGACTATATTTTCTGTTCTTTTACCTTGGCCTTGCCTTTTTTTTAAAGATTTCATTTATTTGAGAGAGACAGACAGACACACAGAGAGACTGCACGCACAAGTGGGAGGGCAAGGCAGAGGAAGAGGGAGAAGCAGACTTCCTGCTGAGCAGGGAGCCCAATGTGGGACTTGATCCCAGGAGCTGAAGGCAGACAGACGCTTGACGACTGAGCCACCCAGATGCCCCACCTTGGATTTGCTTTTAAGAATATTTGTCGAGGGATGCCTGGGTGGCTCAGCGGGTTAAAGCCTCTGCCTTCGGCTCAGGTCATGATCTCAGGGTCCTGGGATCGAGCCCCGCATCGGGCTCTCTGCTCAGCAGGGAGCCTGCTTCCTCCCTCTCTCTCTGCCTGCCTCTCTGCCTACTTGTGATCTCTGTCTGTCAAATAAATAAATAAAATCTTAGAAAAAAAAAAAAGAAAATCACAGATTTAAAAAAAAAAAAAAAGAATATTTGTCGGAGGGCACCTGTGTGGCTCAGTCTATTAAGCATCTGCCTTCGGTTCAGGTCATGATCCCAAGGTCCTGGGATCAAGTCCCACGTCAGGCTCTCTGTTCAGCAGGGAGTCTGCTTTTCCCTCTGACCTTCTCATGCTCTCTCTAATAAATAAATAAAATCTTTTAAAAAGAGTATTTGCTGGACTTGATCTTACAGCCACCAAAATACATTGTGTGTTCCTTGACACCCCCTCTATCCCTTATCCAGGCATCCTACCAGCACTGCTCCCCTCACCCACCATGACTTCTTCCTTCACTCATCCCCACCTCTGTTCTCCTTCATGACTCTTTGTAAGAATGATCTTCCCCACTGACCTTTCCTTGAACAATCACTACTGGATTCAGCCACTCTAATTACGCTTTCATTCTATTTAACATCCATGTATCTAATTCTATCTAATTTTACTATTTGTGTTCTTGCACATTCTTATTCATTATGTATCCAACTTCCAGGGATAGGTGGTTGGAACAAAAGATCCTACTTTATAATAATTATCTTCCCGGGGTTGTGGGACATAAAGCAGTCCCTAGAGTGGGAAGGATCCGCAAAGCCAGGGGTGTTTTATTACCTAAAAGGTGACTTCTCTTTAAAAAAAGAAACAAAGAAAAGTCCCAGGATTAAAAAAATATCCCAGGATGCTCCCATTGTGGGCTTAGCCTTGTCCCCTTGTCAACCCAGAAATGAAATTGGCAAACATACTCAAATAATAGCTAAAGAGGGGGTATAAAATCTCAATTTAGTCATATAATCTCTCCATTTTCCACCCACCCCCTTTAAGCCAGATGCTTGCCAATGTTTTAACAAATCAAGTCTTTCCGAATAGAAATTTTAGTAACTCTAGCAAGCTATTTTTTTTTCTTTTAAGTAGAAGAAACTGTTAGATGATGGTTGCAGGGGTACTGGTAAGGAAGAAGATATAAAAGATACACATCATTTCAAATCTTTTCATGTCCTCATTGCACACTTACATAGTTAGTATACCTATCAACTCTTTCCCATCATACCTAGCTAAGACCATTTGGAATGTTCAAGACCACTCATGCACATGTTGACTCCCTAGTTCATCCACACGAAGTAGGATTACTGAGTGTATAGGCACAAAGCAGTAACTTTAAGTCTTTTTCAAAGGCGTAGAGCTGAGCTCTTTTTTAGAACACTTGAGAAAGATCTTACCATCGTTCTGCAGTTTCCTTCTCACCCAAGGGCTGTCTCTCCACACCCACCTCCACCCACTGTCTCACAAAAGGTTATTAGTTTTCAAAAACAGGAGATAAACTAACTGTACAAAAGTCACTTTCAAAGACGCAACAGGAGAGGAACCAGAGTCTCTCCTTTGTGGATGGGCCAGCGGCACATCCCCCACTCCTGTGCAAGGTGGAAATGCTTGATTTGATTGACGGCAACACAGTAGCTGTAGCCAAGGCGTCAGGAGAAAGCCAAGCAGCCGCTGGGGTTTTCATGGCCAAAATAGGTCTATGGCTCGGGAACACGAAACAGTTCAGTAATACCACCCAGAAAGGATTCCCAATTCCCACACTTCCTGAAAAGGGTAGGGGGCGGGGGATAAAGCCACTCCGTGGGTGAACAACTCGCACAGAGAAGAACACAGAGAGGTCGCTTTCATCTGGAGTAATGAACAGCGTCAAGCTGGAGAGGTTTCGTGCGCTAAGGGAAAGGTTTTCGTCAGCTGTTGGCAAGAGCTAAGGGGCCACAAGGGAAGGGAGAGGGCGGCTTTTGCTTTGAGGGTTTTATGGGTGAAAGTCAGAGGCAGGCAAGCAGATTCTGGGCCCGGTTAAGAAAAGCCCTCTCCAACCCCGGCGTCGGTGACGGGGGCTGCGCGGCTTTGGGGGAAACCTCGGGTTGAACCCGTGTTTGCTGAACTGTTCACGCGAAGAGCCGGGGACGCCGCGGCCTGGTAAACCCGTGGGGAGTGTCGAGGGCCCTGGTCCACCTGGTGGGACAGTGGGGCAGGCTAGCGGACCTCTGCCACTCCAGCCAGGTTTGGGACCCTAAGAAGTGAGGTTCACCTGGCCCCCAGCTCAAGCGTGGCCGTGGCCGTGGCCGCGTTCGGTCCTTACCTTGACCGAGGGCTTTCCCCTCCGCTGCCAGGCTGGAGGCGAAGCCGCACTGGGTCCGCCCCCTGCCCCGGGGCGTTCCCATAATCCCCTCCGGGTTCCAGCCCGGCCAGGCCCACCCCGGACCCCTATAGGTCAAAGGCACCGGGGATTTGCTCTGGAGAGCTCAGGGAGAGGAGACAGGGACAATGCTGGGACACTTCAGGAGCCGGGAGAGGAAGCTGGAGGGTGAAGCGCACTACACAGGGACAGAAAGGATAGTTTCTAGAGTCACTATCATCCTTAGAGTGGAAAACAAAAACAGGACTCAAATTTCATACTATATAGGGAAGCCATGAAAACCTTTGAACATTAGAGAAAAGGGAAATCAAAACACCTGTACTACGAGGCCACCTTCATCAACAGTTTAAAAGAGAAATTTGAGAAAGCAATACCATGTTTTCGCTTTCTAAAGCTTTAATTTGGTTTTGGTCCCTTACCCTTGACCCCGTCAGCCAATAATTCTGCGCATGCGCAAACTTGCCCCAAGAGCTCCTCCCGCACTTTCTGTTCTGTTTTGGATCTGTCTGGCCTTGAATGTGAAGTACCTGGTCTTTCTGTTTTCTGTTTCATCATGGGCCTCAGCTCTGTATTAGCCATAGTTATTCTACATTTAATAATCTGGAGATTATTTTACCGGATTAAAAAAAATAGAATACAATAGAAGCCAAGTGGTGAATTAAGCTTCCCTTAACCTTTATATTAGGTTGTATCACATACAATTGCCAATGTGCAACTGTTTCAACCAGAAAAAGGTCTTGAGAAGCTGTCTGTCTACTCCGTATTCTGTTCTTGACCTAAAGAATCTTCAAAACCTCTCAGCATTTCCCCCAGTCTCAGCTTTCTTCAGTTTAGGCCTGAAGCGATCCTTAAATGTACCCGAGGCCTTGACCTGCAGGGCTACCTCCACACACCCAACCCTTTCCATCAGATAAGACACACCCCTATGGAAGACAGCACACAGTTACCCTATGTATGAATCGGAACTTTTTCTTTTTGTCCCTTTACATTGGAAAGGGGGTGGACTGGGAGAAAGATTTTATACAAGGTGCCTAAGACTATAGATACATCTTGACCTGGAAAAAGTAACCCCCAAATGATAAAGTTTCAATTAAGAGAAACAAAAACATGACATATGTAATCTCACCTGGCCCCACAAAGCTATTTTGGACAGAACATTTAGATTATTATTCTCTAAGATGGATTGATGAAAGCTATTTCAATGATCAGTGTAGTTAACCATTAAAAACCGAAAATGAAAAAGAAAATGAGCATCCCCTCTGTGCCCAGAAAAATGAAGTCGGACCAATGGCTGGGCGAGTCACACCTGTGGGCATAACAAGCTGTACATTGTGCAGAAATGGTTTTGCTTTTTACATGAGAGAACGAGTATGCAAACAGGAAAAAAGATGTCATTGGAAAGCTGGAGGTAAAGGCCACATTCAAGTTAAAGGTTAGGAAGAGAGTAACAGGGCGACAGCTAGTGCTCTGGGATGGCATTATCAATGAAGAGCATCAGGAGAGCTATGTGAATGTGTACTTTGTAGATGGATGTGGGTGAGTTTGGTGGGCATCTGTGTATGTGTCTGAAAGAGAGAAAACAGGCTCCTATTAGCATAGGACAAACATGAAAAGGGTTGACAGATCAGAACTTGGATGCCTTGCTCAGAACGTATGCTTTCCCGTTTTTCCCTTCATTTTCCAAAGTGATGTCTTACAAGAACTTGTCCTTGGCCAAGCAGACAGCTCATCCCCAAATAGCTCATATTTAGATAGCTGTGATCCTGCAGTAGCCAAGCAAACATTCCAAAATCTAGTCATTTGTAATATCTTTAAATGCAAATATATTTTAGGGCTTTTTCTTGGCAAAGACGTTTGCTAAAATTTCTAATACCAATCAGAGATTGGCAAAAAAACAAAAAACAAAAAACACCACCACCAACAACAACACTCTTCAGGCTCAAAAAAACACAGTCCTATCTCTCAACCATCCACCAGAAAGGAATAGACGCTCTAGGCAGCAAGTCTTCGCCAGGAGTCAAACTAGCTACATCATAGTCTCTGTGCCCAGGGGCCGTGGATATCATTCAGTCTGGCCTAACCAACCCATTAGGCTGAGAGATGTCCACTTACCTCTGTGGAACTTCTCACCACCTCCCTGGGATGGATTCTCGACCTCCCACTCCCTTGTCACCTGGTTCATTGGCCAGGCCTGCCTCCTCCTCCCCATACATGCCCAATGGCCACTGCCACCCTCAGCTCATGGCATGCTGGCATACCCCCCTTGGCCATCATCGTCACCCTCCTCCTGCACCAGCACAGGGAGGGTTGAGGTTGGGTGTACATACTCTGTGCCATTTGGGGATGGGGCATGGCTATATAGCATCTTAGGTGTGTGTCACAGCTCATTTGGTGGGGGCAAGCCTCTTGCCCACCTCCATTGCAGGTGCTGAGCACGTCCCGCCATGGAAGCTGTAATCCCTTGGGACTCACGCCTCCACTGTTGGTTGGTGCCCTGGGCCAGCGAGAAGGGCCGAATGGCTTACCTTCCTCTGCTGCGACATGGGACTGGTAGGAGGGGGACCTGGCCACCAAGGGTATTTGTGCTTGCATGCCAGATCACAGGGGGCAGTTCCTGGGCACCTGTTAGTGTCTGTACTCTCCCAGCAAATAGCCCCGAGGCCTGAGAAAGCATGACATGAAGTAGTAACATTAAAAACACCATGGGGGCACCTGGGTGGCTCAGTCAGTTAAGCAGCTGACTCTTGATCTTAGCTCAGGTCTTGATCTCAGGGTTGTGGGTTCAAGCCCCATGTCAGGCTCCACACTGGACGTAGAGCCGACTTAAAAAAATAAAATAAAATAACCCCTTGGGGTGCCTGGGTGGCTCAGTCGGGTAAGCATCTGCCTTAGGCTCAGGTGGTGATCTCGGGGTCCTGGGATGGAGCCCCATGTCAGGCTCCCCACTTAGCGGGGAGTCTGCTTGTCCCTCCCCCTCCCCCCTCCCTCTCCCCCCTACTCATGTCTTCTCTCTCTCTCTCTCTCTCCTCTCAAATACATAAAATAAAATCTTTTTTAAAAAAATAAATAAATAAAAAAAAAAAAATAAATAAATAAATAAATAAATAATAATAAAAAATAAAAACCCCATGATAGATTGCAAGAGACCACAGAGGAAAGAAAAAAAAAATTGTATTTAAGTATTTTCAATGGCATGTTTTTTCCTGGCTTTTGAACAAGGGGTTCCACATTTTCATTTTTGACTGAGCCCCACAAATTATGTGGCCAGCTCTGTGTAGATGGAGCACTTTTGAAACAAAGGTCATGAAGCCTTGGAAATTCTGAAACAGAATTTCTCAAACTTAATTATGCATAAGGATTTTCTGGAGATCTTCATTTCCTCCAGTCACACCCACCAAATATTCTGATTATTTGCCGGAGGGGGGGCCTCCAAATCTGGATTTTGCAAGCATCCTGATGATTCTACTGCCATTGCCCCACCAACCGCATTTGGAGACACGCTGTGCTCTTAGGAGCATAGACTCTGAAGGCTGGCAGACGAGGCTTTGCATCATAGCTTCACCACTGACCTTAAAGGAGTTAATGTACGTATCTAAACCTTGGTTTGCTCATCTGTAAATGGGCATATTAATATCACTCCACCAAGTGTTGTATTAAATGTACGTAAGACTTAGCACAGTGATTAGTCCATAGTAAGTGATCAATAAATGTTCAAAAAAATTAAGAATGACTGTTAAGTCTGGATGGTGGCGGCTACACAGGTGTTTATTATGTTATTATGTGAGTTTTCCTATATTTTTACATAAAGCATTTATTTATTTACATATACTTGTACAAAAAACAACAGCCAGAAAATGAGAAAGTAAAGTGTGGAAAAGGGGTCAGGGCCACCTGGGTGGCTCAGTCATTAAGCGTCTGCCTTGGTTTGGGGTCATGATCCCAGGGTCCTGGGATCGAGCCCCGCATCGGGCTCCCTGCTCAGCAGGAGGCCTGCTTCTCCCTCTCCCACTCCCCCTGCTTGTGTTCCCTCTCTCGCTGTCTCTCTCTCTCTCTCTCTCTGTCAGAGAAATAAATAAAATCTTAGAAAAGGAAAGAAAAGAAAAAGGGGTCAGAGGCTTGCCGTGAGTCCGCCCCAGAGTTCTCTGGATAGGAGGCTGACGCTTGGCTGTCTAGGATTTAGTAGGTGTTCAGTAAATTGAATTCAAGGCAAAAAGAATCTTCACTAGAATACCCACCAAGGACCTTCCCAGACTCACACTTGAGACCACTGATCACTTTTTTCCCTTAGTTGAGAAACGGATTTATAGCGTGAGACGAGGTGTGCTTTAGAAAAAGGGCATGAGTTGGTAAGAGCTAGTCAGCTCCCGCATAAGGTTTACCGAATGTTCAGTGCGCCCTCTAGTGTCCATACTTCTCAGCTTTCTGCCTGAAGAGGTGGCTCGAGGCCCTTGGGCACACTGGAAGTGAAATTCTCCGAGTTGATCTAGATATTGAGGCGGTAAAAATATCCGCTGTCCACTCTGGTTATATAATCGATGTACGGATGAAAGAATGGACTGGCCTCTTGTCTAATAATGTCCAGGCTCAAACCAGCCCCCGATCGCCTCTGTCCACCTGGCCCAAGCACAGCTAAGGAGATCTTTCAGGATGGAGGCAGTTTACTGGCCGGCCAGGGGGTAGTGGGATAGGGCTAGGGGAAGAGAGAAGGAGTGCATGTGTCCTGCTGTTCCTTACCGCCACGATGGCTGTAAGCACAGCTCTTATGGAGGCCAGGGGTCTCAATTCATAGTCCGTAAAGGGCTTAAAAAGACCCGAGGGAAAGATCAGTACTCTCTCAAATCACCCCGTAGCAAGATATCCTCATGCAGCGACAGAAAACTCAATAGTAACAATGGATCTGGAGGAGTCAATTAAATTTCCGAATTTAGCTGCCGTATTCCCATGAAGCAATCCGTGCCTTCAGAGAATCCGACTCACCTGGAAAAGGCATCCAAGGGCCCCAAATCACCAAAAGAAGCCGTCCCCTCCTAACTTGCCTCCTCTAGAGCTCCCCCTGGCTCTCCCTGCACATCCTCTCCAAGTCAGTTACAGAAATGGCTTTGTTGAGTGCGCTCCAGAAACACTAACTCATCTGCAAAGCTGACACTTTCAGCAACACTCCAGCTCTGCCAGCACCTGGAATCAAACTTTGTGCCCACTCCTGTCAACAGCACCTGTATTTCTTTTGTTCTGGATCGAACACCTTAGGTAGTAAGTTTCACGATTTTGTTTCCACAGGTCCTTTTGAATGGGAAGATCGATGCGTTCTGTGGAGGGTCCATCATCAATGAAAAATGGGTGGTAACTGCAGCCCACTGCATTGAGCCTGGTGATAAAATTACCGTGGTTGCAGGTAAATAAACGAAAAACGGTAGGAATCTGCAGGATCACTAGACCTTCTATATGACGGATGCATCATATTTTCCTAAGGTCTACGAAGTTCTTTGTGAAATAATTTGGGCTAGTGCTAGGGGAGCCATATTTCCAGACCCGAACTTCTTCCATCCTCCAAGGACCCAAAGTTCTTTCGGTGTGCCCAACTTCGCCCCCATCTCACAGGGGTACAATTACGTATGATGTGTGCATTGCATTTCCCCACCAGACTGAGCCTTCCCCCAAAGCTGTGTCGTATCATTCGCCTTTGTACCTCTGGGGCCTGGCACAGCCTTTGAATGACCCAGTGAATATATCATCTGTGCTCACAAAAGGGATCGAAATACTTGAAGTTAGGAGTGTAGGGTAATTCATGCCAAGTAGATTAATTACCCCCTTGAACAATGTAAGATTTATACCAGCATGGGAGAACACACCAGCTCCATGTTGGTCCCCATTGGGTTTTTGGTCTGAAATGTCTGCATGGGCCCTCGTTACATTTTACCAAAATCCTAGCAATGTAAGAATGAGATCGTTGACACCTGGCTGCCGGTTAATTCAGGGATGCCAAAAATCTTGGCCAAGCTGTTTCCTTACGTGTAAGTCGACCTGTGACCGAAGAGAAATTTTTTCCTCGTAGGTGAACATGACACCCAGGTGAGGGAACATACAGAGCAAAGGCGAAACGTGATTCGCACTATTCTTCACCACAGCTACAATGCGACTATAAATAAATACAGCCATGACATCGCCCTTCTGGAACTGGATGAACCCTTAACGCTCAACAGCTATGTGACCCCTATTTGCGTTGCTGACAGGGAATACACGAACATCTTCCTCAAGTTTGGATCCGGCTACGTGAGTGGCTGGGGGAGAGTCTTCAACAGAGGGAGATCGGCTTCGATCCTCCAGTACCTTAAAGTTCCACTTGTCGACCGAGCCACGTGCCTTCGCTCCACGAAGTTCACCATCTATAATAACATGTTCTGTGCTGGCTTCCATGAGGGCGGTAAAGATTCATGCCAGGGAGATAGCGGGGGGCCCCATGTCACCGAAGTGGAAGGCGTCAATTTCTTAACTGGAATCATTAGCTGGGGTGAGGAGTGTGCAATGAAAGGAAAATATGGCATATATACAAAGGTGTCCCGGTATGTTAACTGGATCAAAGAAAAGACAAAGTCCACTTAAAGAAAAATCTATTTCCAAGGTTGCTGTATTCGGGGTTGAAAATGGACAAGGTCCTTTACTAATCGCTTTCCTATCTCTTTAGATTTGACCCTATACATCCTATGAATACTGCTTTTTTCTCTTTCTGGGGAGAAATCTGTCTAGAATTCCTATTTTGCTGGAGTAAGTAGATTAGAAAATGGAATCACTAAAGAAACGTACTGTGATAGGAAATCGTGACCATTCGCACAGGTCCAGCCCTTGACAAAACTGGGAAGTGAAGTTCTTCATCCTGCCCCTCGGGCATGAAGTTTCTCCACCAGAGCAACTCTCTGATTTCCCCTCCTTAGCAGCATTCTATGTTCCAGATCTTTCTTACCTCTCCCACCAAAATCATCAGAATGTTTTTGATCTGTATCTGGGAAATTTGGTCTAGTTCACGACAAGGTCGGCACCACACTCATAAAGGAAGAACACAGGAGGAGCTGACAGGTTGAAACTCACCAGAAAACACCACATCCTTTTCTGTACCCTCATTCCCACTTCCTCTATCTCTTCCATCTCCTAATCCCGAAATCAGTTTCTCTCTCCCTCTCTCTCTCCCTTTTCCTCTCCCCGCCCTTTTCCCTACATGGGATTAAAGGAGGGAAGAGACACATCACACTGTTTTACTGCTGTCCACAGTTACACATGTCTGTCAAACCCACACTTGCTTTCAGTTTGGTTTTTGACTTGCTTTTCGGAGCATCGGGTTGAAGTGAGGCACCCGAAGATCTTGGAGGAAAAGTTCCTCTGAGAGAGTCATGTTATTCAAATACACACATCATGGAAGGAATGACCCATCAAAATAGTTCCCCAAGAGCTTGTCATTGTGTTGTGATGGAGGTAACTGAGAAGGGTGACATCAACACAGTGTCTCTCCAGGAACATACGGGGTTGAGGAGGAAGTTGTCCTGGACCAGACAACATGAGAGTCATGTCTCCTAACCCAGCATATCCCCACAGTGGAGAAGGGTGTGCTGGTGGCTCACTCCCCCTTTTCTGGCTCTCCGGGCAACCGATTATAATTAGGCCTTCCATATTGACTTTTCTATAGGGTTGCTGACCAACCTACACAAGTACTTTGATGTGTTAGAATGGCTTCCATTATGAGTTAATAAACTGATGTTCTGGTTCATAGCGCAGCTTTTTGTGAATTGGGTTGATGTGAATCGGTCGTCCTATATTTCATGATTTGTGAGACTCCTGAAGAAATCACGTTTGGGACCGCTTTGACCCCACTGAGCTGCGGCCATCACCTCACCCCCCAGCCAGGCCTCACTCTTGCTGATTTCTTTCAAGATCTACTAGTGAATCCCTTTTTACTTTAGTCTTTCAAACATAAGTACCAATTAACGTATTTTCAGATTTCTCAAGAAGCGTTTCCTGTCCCATCATTCACAGAGAAGTAGCACAAACACCACATTCAGCAGAACGCTGAGCATAAGTTGCCCAAGGGCAATGCGACACATCAGAGTCTGAAGCTCTACTGTCACCGGCTTTCATCTGAGGCGATGTGTTCTGTGCCCTGGAGAGGGCAGTGTTCTAGATCCGCCTAGGACAGAACTGAGTTTAAACAGCTGTGGCTATGTCCTTGGATAAATCACTCCACATCTGGGGCTCTGATTTCTCCATTTGTACCATGAAGTTTGACAGGAAGTTTGACAGGATGCTCTCAAGGCCCTTGCTGACCCTGTGATTTCCTGCTCTTTCATTCCTTCATTCAACAAATATTCAAGGACTGAATACTGCGGGCCGAACACCAACGTGTACATTAAACTTGAATCCACATTCATGTGTTTTGTGAGTGAACTAAAACACCGTATATAAATTGCTTTGTCCACGCCTGCTACATGACCAAACCAGGAGATGCTCGACAAATGTTAGCTGAATCTGAACCCGTGTTCATCCCAGAGCAGGAATTGGCCTTGTGTTGAGTATCCTGAAAGGAGGCCATAATAAATAACAATAATGAGCGGGATGGAGGTTTCCAGAATAAACGAAAGAAATCAGCTCTGCTATTGTTAGCTACAATCGTCGGCCAGGTTTGAGGAGGGTACTGATTCGTGCTCGAAATCAGTGACTTCGCGTTTGAATGACGGAGGGTCTGTAACCCCAGCACTCCGCAGCTGGTCAAAGGGAGCCATTCTGGCCTGGTTGCCATGGAGACCACCCCTGACAAAGGGAGCGATGGGGGGCGGCTTTACACCTCCTGTGATTGTCTTCCCGGTGGCAAAGAAAGAAGACCCCGGGCCCAGAAAGCTCCGAGCCCCCGTTATCCTCGTTCCCATGAGCTCAAATGCGACGGGCTTCATCACGAGCCGCCTGAGGGCCCGCGACTCGGGAGTCAGGGCCTCGCTAGACTCTACCTGGGGCACGTGCCGTGGCGGTGACTGAGTCATCAGTGCGTTCAGAATCACTGGGGTACTTCAGCTAAGCGGGCGGAGACAAGCCGCTGCACTACTGGAAGTGACAGATGAAAGCAGAGCTCGTGCTCATGCGGTGCAGTCATCCGAACTCGCGGCTTAAGTGGGACTGCTCCGGGTTCTTGGGAAGGTGCGTTGTTCTGTGATGGCGGGAACAGAGTCCTGTCCGACTTGCTCCGTCCAGGGAAAAAGAAAGGCTTTTCTCCCCTGCTCTCCTAACCCATGGCAGACCAGTTCGCAGAGTCGCTTAATTGTATGCTTACAATTTCTCAACAACTCCTGAAGGCTCCCAGTCCCATTTAAACATGTCAGAGCGGCAAGGGCCCATAGAAACCCTCAAAACCGCGGGGCCGCCTTAACAGAGGCGGCGCTGGAGGCCCAGGTTAAGGCCACGGCCAGAGGCCCGCAAGGGCAGAGCCGGGACCGAAGCTCTGGTCTCCCGCTCCGAACCGTGGAAGCACAAAGCGCACTGGGGGACTTCCGCACGGGAGGCCACCCCTTCGGCAAACCTGGGGCCTTCCAGATGTGCCGTCTGACCTCTAGAGCAGGTTTGTCCGTGTCATCTGGCACGCGGGCGTCCCGGCGCCGTCTCCACTCGGTTCCCGGCAGCTGTGCGGGCTGAGACCCATGTGGCACATGGAGACAGCAGCTGCTCCAGAAACCGGGGGCCCCACGGCAGCTGAGCTTCCCACTGTGCCGTGCAGCCATGGGGGGGGCCAGGAAACCGAGGTCAGCGGCTGGCAGGCCCGTCTGAGCAAAGCACTCGGGAAACTGGGGCTCCTTCCGAATTTGAACCTAATGCCATCTAGAAATCTCACGGTTAAGAGCTACAAAAATCAGCACGTTTTGCAAACTCCAGAGGCCGTGGAAGGAATCTCAGGAGGCCAGAGACTGTGGAATCCCCGCCCTTTCAACCTATCCAGACACAGAGACCCCTCAACTCGTTTTCTCTGACTGGACTTACAAGGCCGACCTTCTTTATCCTCTCCTTGAAGTTCTGGCTGACCTGGAGAGTCCCAGAGTTATTTCAACCTCTAGCAGAAAGGAAGAACAGCAGACTCTCTTCTAGATAGACAAAGAAGTACTGGCTTCTGGGACAGGGCCATAGTGCCTTCTCCACACGCTCAGAGAATGACAGCAGTATTTCAAATGCCTGGCCAGATCATTTCGCTCTGGTAGGAGTTTCCCTCTTGGTCCAGAGAAGGATGGAAATAGAAACAGGGATATTCTTGATGCCAAAGACTCCTTTTCAAAAGGTTGCTTCACTGCGATGTTAAATATGTGATCTTAATCTATAAAAATTGCCCAAATTGTAAGTCTCCCAAATGCTGTCACTCTTTTTTTTTAATATTTTATTTATTTATTTGACAGATGGAGATCAGAAGTAGGTTGAGAAGCAGGCAGAGAGAGAGGAGGAAGCAGGCTCCCTGCCGAGCAGAGAGCCCCATGCGGGGCTCGATCCCAGGACCCCGGGATCATGACCTGAGCCGAAGGCAGAGGCTTTAACCCACTGAGCCACCCAGGCGCCCCAATGCTGTCATTCTTAAACTTCTAGGAACCCAATACTCTCTAACTTCTCCAGATCTCTAGCCGTGAAGTGGCTTAAACACCGACCTCATAAAGATAAAGGGATCCCATGATTTACACATTACATGCTTTGGTGAACATCTCTATATAAAAATCTATTTTCCTCTTGGAACATATGACAAAAATAAGCACGCATTTTCATGATATTGAAACTCAGCTCTAAAAGAAGCCAAATTAAGAATGCAACAAGTCTCTGAGAAACTCAGCGCAGGCTTGTTAAATGAATGGACTGCTACATGAATGAAATGGGAGGACAAAGACTACTACGGACCACATCAATGCAAAACGCAGGCATCTAAGGTAGGAGTGAGATGGTCATCCTGAACGCATAAGGGAATATGTTATAAAAAGGGAGACAGACCAATAGAGAGAGACAAAGAGACCTTCTACAATCATTTCCTTCCAAGGATATTGTTAGGTCCGTTATTAAACGAAACAAAACTGAGACAAAGTCAAAGTTATTCAAAGCCTTATCGTATGCCAAGTATCAGAAGTCAGACTGATTGGTCAGGGGAACGAGACTGAAACAAAGTTAAAGTTATGCAAAGCTTTATTCTATGCCAAGCATTAGAAGTCAGACTGATCGGTCAGGGCCGTCTCCGAAGAGAGCGACCACCCCCAGCTTACAGGCTCAAGAATCAACTGACTGACCGGTCAGGGCCGCCTGGGAGGAGAGCGACCTCTCCCCAGCTTACAGACTAACTTTTATAGAGCAAAAGCCTGGCCACACATAGGTGGCCAATGAGATTGTAACATTGCATAGTCATGTTAGGCCACACGCAGGTGGCCAGTTGAATTACAATTTACCCTATAGTAGCTGTTTGAACTAACCTATTACTCTGGTCAGAATTGGCGCTCGGGGGCGCCTGGGTGGCTCAGTGGGTTAAGCCTCTGCCTTCAGCTCAGGTCATGATCTCACAGTGCTGGGATCAAGCCCCGCATCCGGCTCTCTGCTCAGCAGGGAGCCTGCTTCCCCCTCTCTCTGCCTGCTGCTCCCTCTCTCTGACTGCTTCTCTGCCTACTTGTGATCTTTGTCTGTCAAATAAATAAAATCTTTAAAAAAAAAAAAAAGAATTGGCGCTCAAGTTTGGCGCCCAAAAGGCGGGGTTTACATTCTTTGGAGGTTAGGGAGACAATATGTGTGCTTTTTACTGATTGGATGTCTCCACCTGGCCTGACTCGTCCTTGTATTCTGGACTGTTATCAGGAACTGGCTGACCTGGCCTTGTATTCTGGACTCTGTTATTAGGAACTAGTCGACGATATTTTACTGGTTTCCCAGACTTGCTTCTCAGTAAGTTTCTCGGGTGGGGGGGGGGGTCCGTTTAAGTTTTACTGCACAAACAACAAAATGGCTTTTTAACCAAGATGGAGTCACTCTGGCTAAATAGGTCCTTACAGATATAAAAAGGAGTTAACATTGATCTCTAGGAAATCAAAAAAAAAAAAAAAAAAAAAAGATTAGCCTAGAAGACTATGCTTACAGCCCTGGCCTTTTCCTCTCCTGGTAACATTTCTTGCTTTTGTGCTTGTGTTCTCTAGAAGCTGGAATTACCTCTCATCTGTGCTTCGTATCCTCATTTAGGTAGATAACTTGTCGTTGTACCTTGTTTCTATAGAGTCAGTTCTTGACTTTACTTTGGATTTTAAAGTTTTATATCTGAATAAAACCTGTTCTTTGCCACAAGGATTTCATTTCTTCTAATTAAAATATGCCTCCCCTATTTTTCACTGTCCAGACACATCCATATACTGTTTCTAGTCCTAGATGATCACGTTTCAGATCAGAATATCTGCTTCTTTGGTTTAGAAAATGTAAATTTGTGTTATAGATATGCTAAAAGAACAGCTATGTATTACATAAGGGTGGGTTATCATTCAGAAATCTTAGCACACTCTAGTAAGAAATGTTACTGAGTACTTGCTGTGGGCCTAGCACTGTGTATTTCATAAAAATATCAGTAGTGTGCTGGAACTTGTATATTATGCCAACTCACAAACGCCAATTTTGCACATCTCCTTTCAAATCCCAGTACGGTGACGTCATGTCAGTGGCTTGAAATCTACCATGGCAGGGACATTTACACTTTAGATATTGACAAATGCTACAGATATGTTTGTTTTTGTTTTTTGTGAGAGAAAGAGACATGAGTTGGGGATGGGGAGAGAGGGAAAGGGAGAGAGAGAGAATCCCAACCAGGCTCCACACCTAGCACAGAGCCCAATGTGAGACTTGATCTCATGACACTGGCATCATGACCTGACCAGAGCCGAAATGAAGAGGGGGACGTTTAACTGACTGAGCCTCCCTAGTGCCCCAAGATTTTATTTTTCAAGTAATTTCTACACCCAACGTGGGGCTCAAACTCATGACCCCAAGATCAAGAGTCACATGCTATACTGCCTGAGCCAGCCAGACACCCGTTTTTGTTTTTAAAGAGACGCCATTGTTTAACATTTACTAACAAACCAATGGGCACAATCTGATTGTTTCACTAAAAAGCTTTCATTTTTATAGTCCTGTTACTCAATTATTGCTATGAGTGAGCAATAAATAACACTGTAAATTAAAATATAAAAGTTATTTACGGAAGGATCTTGTTCACAAGTTAGAAATACTAAAAAAAAAAAGACCATTAAAGTTGTTCTCAGATAGCAACTGGTAGTTGTTTTATGTTGTAAAATAAAACACTTTTTAAATGCAAATATTTCTCCTACAGAACACATTCATACATTAGGTTGCCAAAGGTTTAGTCTATGGTAGTTTTCTGCTGGTATGTTAGTTCACTGTAATTGGTAAGATATTTACAAAGACCTTGGGAAAGAGTCCTTAACTGCTATTTTCAGCCAGCATGTAAGATTTTTTAAAAATCCCCACAAAGATGAGTGGAATATAAATTTTGTGTAGGGCTTTACCACCTTTAAATCATTGGGTGATAGGACGTTATATTGCACTTTTCCAGTACTGAATTAAAGTGAGCATAGTTTTGTACAATATACAATGTTTTGGACACACAAAAATGTATAGATGACAGTATCATGAACTCCCAAGTATGAACACCATCCATTCCTTCTCTCTCCCACCCCCCACTTTCAGAGGTAGCCACCATCCTTAATTTGATGTTCATCATTAGCTAGCATATACTTTTACTTTAAATTATCCACTAAAAGTACACATTTTGGGGGCACCTGGGTGAATCTGAACCCGTGTTTATCCCAGAGCAGGAACTAAGTCTTGTATTGACTATCCTGAAAGGAGGCCATAATAAATAACAATAATGAGCCGGATCGAGGTTTCCAGAACAAACAAAAGAAATCAGCTCTGCTATTGTTAGCTACAATCATCCGGTTAGGTTTGAGGAGGGTACTGATTTGCGCTCGAAATCATGGTTTCTTCAGTTACCTGTCTGCCTCCGGCTCAGGGCGTGATCCCAAGGTGCTGGGATGGAGCCCCACTTCCCCCCTCTCGCTCCCACTGCCTGTGCTGGTGCTCTGTCAAATAAATAAAATCCTTTTTTAAAAAAGTACACATTTTGCATGTTTTTAAAGATTTTATTTATTGGAGATGGAGAGAAAATGAGAGAGAGCATGAGCAGGGTCCAGGAGAGGGAGAAGTGGGAGATGCAGTCTCCCCACTGAGCGGGGAGCCCAACGTGGGACTTGATGCCGGGACCCCGGGATCATGACATGAGCTGAAAGCTCATGACTGACTGAGCCACCCAGGTGCCCCCACATTTTGCATATTTTAAAACTTGATATGAATGCTCTATCTATCCTACAGTTTCCTATGAGAGTCATTGATGTTGATAGCATAGCTCTAGATTTTCTTTTTTTCTAGATATTTCATTTTAACTCCCACACAGTACTTTGTTGTAAGGATATTCTATAATATTCCATTCTTCTGTTCACGGTCATTCCTGTTGTCTCCAAATTCTTTACAATGCTGCTATGAACATTCTGGCACACATCTCCTCAAGCATGTGTGTGTGCCTGGGGCAGATACCTAGCAAGGGGACTGCTAAGCTATGTGATATTCATTTCAACTTCACTTAGTATTAGAAAATCATTCACTAAAGGGATGTACCAGTTTCTGTTCCCACTAACAATGTATAAGAATTCTTGCTTCATATGCTCCCCAACACTTAGTATTTTTAGAAATACTGGCAGATTTTTGAAGTTTACTACTATTCGCACATAAAATGGCTATTTTGCAGTAAATTCGCATATTTGGAAAGTAGTTAGAAGTGTATAGGTAAGTATAGCCCTGCATGCTCCCCAGGCTCAGGAAACAGATCACTTTAGCTTCTAATGACAGATTCCAAAATGTCCACCGTGGTCGAAGAGTTACACTTCACTTAGTTAATAACATTTTGTCGGTTCTCGGTTGATTGTTGGTTCTCGGTTGATTTCTCACAGATCTTCATGTAAAAGCACGTTCACTATCAAACTGAGAGTGAAACTTACTTGAAGTAATCCTAGGCACATCAAGTTCTTTTCAAGCTTGACATCTTTGACCTTCTCTTCTGCTTCACTGTGGTACCTTACTTTCTTCTCCAACCTGGTTGTACTTGTTTGCTTACTTTGGTAGTAATCAGGCTAGTGAGTCTGTCTCACAAATATGGAGATGAAATGTACCTTCGAAACGGTTTCTATTTTATTTTGGTTGGCTTCAAGGAAAGTTTCATTGAGCTGAAGGAATCCATCTTCATGAAGTTCAAGTTCACTGGCTGTTCTTGGTACATGTTAATAGTCCTATTTGGTGGACGTATGCTGAAAGTCTCTCCTCAGGATGTAATGGGCTAATTCGCACATGTGAAAATGAGGTGATCTACAAGTATGAGGTAGGCCCTCACTAAATGCCAAGGAGAACTTAAGACTTGAACACATCATGGGCTTTAATATAGAAGAGACATTTGGAACTAGAGAGAAAAGCCTGCTGTCATGTCTGATTTTTTTTTGAACAATATAAAGGGTTTAGATTCTCTCTTTAATGCTGGTTTGTTCCTAAGTATTTCACTGTCCTTGGGCAGGCCCCATGACGCCAATTGCAAACCGACCATTCCAAATCAATGTACGGAAATGTACTAAAATGTAACAAAAATAACTTGTTTTTGCCATTACTTGCTTGTGACTTGATTTGTTAAGTACTCTTGAGTCTGCCACCCCCATGGGAAGCAGGTTCCTGTGCTCTAATACCTACTAATAATAAGCATTTTTCTCAGAGAAAGTCAATACTGAGTGACACTGGATTGATTTCTGACTAAGCCCCAAATAAAATCACTAATTTCTCTTTCTTTTTACACTCCCTTACTTACGCTTATAAAAACATACTCATGGAGAAGCTCTCTCTTGAGAGAATACTGTAGCCCAGATGTCAGGGTGGTTTCAGTAACTCTATCGTATGAGATTCATACACAGTTTTGGAAACATCAGCAATAACATTTACTCTTCAGCCAACAGAGGGATAAAAACTGGAATACACATTTTAATCTTCAAGGAGCTCTTGGGAGATGGGTCAACTTCTTAACTAGCTCACTGACGACACTTCCTCGAAAGGACTCACACTAAATTTACAGGCAAAAGAAATAATTTGATTCTTCACTGGGATGCTCACTGAGGCATCTGAGACATTACTCAGTTTTCACCAAATGGGAGATTGAGTCAAACCAACTTGAGAAATGTTTATCCCTTCTCTGTATTAAGCCCGAAGTTCTAGCTCCCTAATGTGCCATGCACCCAACGATGGTTCAGAATACCACCGCAGATATCGAGGCGCTTTCCAAGGTTCCTTGGGCTCCAGTATATGGAAGCAGATTGTTTTTCAGTGTGCAGAAATATCCACTCATAAACGTGGCTAGTGATCTATCCCCCCGAAACCTCATATGCTGCTATCCTACACATCTGGGTGAAGAAACTTTTTGAACAAAACATTTCACTCTGGTTCTAGTCAGGTCTCCCTGTCTTTGTGTGTCTCTCAGAGAATCATGAAGCAAGGCTGAAGGTTAACATCTATTTTTCCCCCCAATTTTCCTAGCGTCATTTACTAAACAGTCTCCAGTTGCCCCACATACAATGCTATATCCAATGACACAGCATATTCCGTGTATGTAAGACTCTGTTTCTGGTTTCTCTCCTCTGTTCTTTTGCATTTGGCTATCATTGAGCTCAATGTCATTGTTTTATTTATGACAGCATTATGACGAACCTGAAGGTAAATATTTAACTCGAAATACTTATTGGTGCCTTTAGGGTGTCACTAATAAATGAGAGGAAAGGAGATGTCAATGTATAATTGATACTAAACTGAAAAAAATGCATGAATAAATTGAAGGTTGAATATTTTTAATGTGGAATTAACACAAGTACATTTACATTGTAAGTACATTTACGATGTAATTAAATTTTGAAGACGTAAAGGGAAATTGCTGCTATGTTTTATAGTAACACACATTTATAGCCCAATAAAATTAATACAGTGTGGTTCCATGTACAAATACATATACGAATGGAGCATTCATTGTACAGTGATTAAGACATTAAAAGACCATAACTGTATGTTTGAATCTATAGAACTCATTTTGTCTTAAAGGATTAAAATCCCTAGTTTAATACCATAAAATTAAAATGTTCTGTGCAGAGGGGCATCATCAATCAACCATTTTATCTCCTAATTCTGTCTTCACACCACAGGATCAGCACACAAAAGAAATGTACTTCGATCTCCTTGTGGTGTTGTTACTGTCGTAGAAGCATTAAGTGAACTATCAAATATACGGGCATTTTCATGAGTGAGTTATAAATCACCCATCATACATTCAGCAAACTGGACATTAGAAGAGTTATAATTTTCAGGTACCTTTGAATAAAGTACAATTGGTTTGTCATACAAACTGCTACATCGAGTGATACCACTGGCATAAACTATGATCTTGACATGACACACAAACCTATTTAAAAGAGAAATTTACATATAATATAGTTGTTGTTTATTGTAAAACCAATAATGAAAAAACATGCACCTAATATGCCAACTTGACAGGAAAACTCACAATCCATGATTCAAAAGGCAGCAATTTCAAACCATTGTCTTCACTGGTCCAGCATATAAAATACTCCAAGCATAAACTCGACACTGCATGCAACAACTGGCCCTGGGCTTTAAAAGAAGTGATCACACTTTTTACATGTTTAAAAGAAAGACACGTACACATGTATCATCAAAGAAAAACGCTAGGAAGAGGCACAACATAACTGAAGGACACCTTTCCCAGAATAGGTCTTTCTACAAAATTCGAAAGCAACTCAAGACACCAGAACGCAGAACTTGTGCAAATATGAATATTTAACTTAAAGCTGGGATAGGTGTATCTAAATTTCGATGCATAAAATGTAAACTTCAACACATCCTAACTGCAGGATTTTTTGGCTTTGGATCTTTCCGGAACCATAAGACAGCTCTGACAACCGTAAATACCAGTCAAAGTGCAAAAGAGGTCCTTCAGAACATATATCCCTTTGGTACATTATAGTCCCCTAGATAGCAGAAGCAAAGAATAAAATAAACTACCAACCAACAAAGGGGTTTAAAATCTCTGGTGATCTTTCTTCTCTCTTTGGATGTTTGTTTTGTTTTGCTAGTGAAAAGTTATGTCAAAAATGACAGGTACAGCTTTTTGCCTGCACATGTTCAAAATGATTGATTTCTGGTTTTGAGATGGGATCTGAATGCATGCCGTGAGAAACCCGCCAGGGAACGCTGCAACACTGCACTTTGCACCCGAGGGGACCACAAGGTGTGAAGATGGTTCTCGCAAGAATGAGACAAACTGTGAATGGCGAAGTCCTCCTCAGTCCTGAGGAATTTCTGTGAATGTCATGGGCAGCACAGATCATCCTGACTCTTGTGCTGTTTGCCTGTAACGCTTTTAAGAAATAGAATCTAGTTCACACCTCCAAAGGAAATCTTATTTTTAATAGTCTATTCATTTTCCTTTAATTCAAGGGGAACTGAGTTTCCTTGTGTTACTCAGAGCAGCATCTACAAAATAACGAAGAAGGACGTTAATACTCGAGAGACTTTGGAGACCCAGACTGCCGGGGCTAGGGCTTCTAACACTGAATGGGAGGATTCGAAAGGTTCGTCTGAATTCAAAGGTGATGGCTTTTGGTTGGTTGACTATGAAAGCTGTCATTCTGTTCCAGAATCATTTCTTAAAGGCCTCTATTTTATGAATGGCACAGCTTCGCTGGAAGCAAAAGAAACAGAATTCACATCTCCTGCAACTGGAATTCATAAATATTATACGAATTATGCTGTGTGGGTCTAGAGAACAGGAGACACAGGAAGGACCCAAGTATCAGAGACTTTTACACTGTATTTGCCAGATTTCAAATAAGATAGCCTAATGTCTATTTTGAAACCTAAACGCTTCTGACAGGTGCATATGCGGTCAACTGTAATCTCCTAATCCACAAACTGGCACACATTTTTGTAGGCCACAGTGTACCATCTTGCTTGATGCCATGTAATGGGCAAGATCTCGATCAAAACCACTTGATATTATAGCATTCAACAGAAGTCTGTCCATAAGCATGAATTTCTCAATCAGCCTAAGTCAGAAGTGCATGTTATTTGAAAGGACTATATACTTTTAAAAGATCTGAAGTCAGAACTTTCTAGAGAACAGGGGCCAAGGGAACCTAGTCCCTTGATCTAGTAGCACTGCCACGCTGAGAGTAATGACTGCTTTCAATGCTGATGATCTAGCAATACATTACACTTCTGCCCCCCCCCGATAGCACTGCGAGAAAGAAATGGATCTTGAAAAGCAGTACTGATGGGAGAAAATAAAAATGGCTACAGAAGAATGTGCTTTTTTTTGCCAACTAACGTGGATATATGTTAACACATAAACTCTTCACCGCCTGAAACAGAAGCAGGGGCCCAAGGCCGATTTAAGTTGCTGTTTTGCCACACACTTTTCAGAGGTAGCGCTACACCCTCCGTCTGCCGTCACTGGTTACAGTAATGGAATCGTTTCAAATTAAAACTAATCGAATATGTAATTTTACATGCCCCGCATTACAGTTAGCTAAAATGTAATTAACTCTGTCCTGAATTAAGTAGGAGGACGTCTGGCTTTAAAGTGATGATTTTTAAATTTAAAATGATGATACAAGTTAGGGAAAACCTACCAAGTCTTCCTATATTATATGGAAGTTAGGTGAATACACTTGGTGTTTTCAGTTTTGAATCTTGGAGACCTGAGCACAAGAAAGGCCATTATTTTCTAGTACACACATGGCTTTATTGGCTTTTTTAATTGCTTCACCAAAAACAATTCATATACGTTAATGTCAACAGCTTCTTGAACACATACTTTAAGTGACTCATGTATTTCTTCTCTCATTAATGATTTAACTAAGCACAAAGCATTAGCAGAAAGCTGGCCACGTTTACTTTCAAACTTTTCAAACTTTTCAACGTAGAAAATGGAAATCAGTGAAATTCAGGGGAAAATGTGATTCATTACTATTTGGCTTCTGAAAGCATTCATAGTGTTATTAGCTTAGATTTTATCTTATTCTAACAGATACAATTTTTTTTTTAGAGAAGGAGTGGGCAGGGGGAGAGGGAGAGAGTGAGAATCTGAAGCAGGCTCCAGGCCCAGTGAGGAACCCAACGTGTGGCTCGATCTCACTATCATAAGATCGTTACCTGAGCCGAAATCAAGAGTGTGATGTTGAACCAAATGAGTCACCCAGGCACTCCCTAACAGATATAAATTCTTATTTTTATTTATTTTTGTCAGATACAAATTTTTAAAGTGACAAAGTGCGTAACTCAACGTGTGCAACACTTCTTTCTATTTGCCTGACACTCTCTTTTTAGAGTTAGTGCTTTTTCTGTCCTGTATAATACAAGAAAGAAATTATTAACTGCTCAATGTCATGAAGATATTGTCCTATGCTTTTAGAAACTTTGACTCTAGGTTTTATGTTCAGGTCTATGAACCAACTCAAATTACTTTTTGTATATGGAGTGAAATGTAGGGATGAAGGTTCATTTCTTTTACTGTATGGCTACCCAGTTGCTGGAGCACCATTTTTTAAAACAACCTTCCTTTCCCTATCCAGTGGGACTCAGTGCCTTGATTCAACATTCATTGATTATGTATATGTGGATCTACTTTAGAAATCTCTATTTTTCTATACTTATTCCCATACCACACTGCATTCATTACTGTAGCCTTATAGTAAGTCTTGAAATCAGATATGTAAGTACTCCAGATTTTTGGGATTCTTCTGTTCTGGATTTTTTTCCTCTCATATGCATTTTAGAATAAATATATATGTAGTTCCCCCCCAGAAGGGGCTGCTCAGATTTTGACTACATGGACTCCAGAGGCCGATCTGTGGACAATGGATTTCCTAACACCGCAACTGCCAACACTTAAACAGTCTCTCTGTCCCTTTATTAGGTCCTGTTAAATGTGTCTCAGCAGTGATTTGTGGTTGTCATTATAGAACCCTTAGACATCTACTGGTAGATGTATCCCTACTTATTTCACAGTTTATATTATGAATGTAAATGGTATTGTTTTTTGAAATTACAGTTTTTTTCAGTTCTTTGTGGCCAGGATATAGAATTAGTTTATTTCGTATAATGATATTGTATACTACGGCCTTATAGAATTCACCTGTTACTTCTAGTAGGGTCTTTTGTGTAGAGATTCCTTACGGTTTTGTACACATATGTGATCTGCTCAGTGTGACAGTGCTGCCTCTTCTTTTCTTTTGCTTTCTCTCTTTATCTTGAAGTATGACACTGGCTATAATGGAAATGGTGACGGTGAGTATCCCTGGCTTGTTTCCAATCTCAGGGTAACAGCTTCCAATATTTTACCATTAAGTATGATGTTAGTTTTGGTTTTTCATGAGCGTGCATCATCAGATCGAGGAAATTCCCTTTATTCCTCATCTGGTGAGTTTTTATCATGGAGGAGTATGTAGTTTTGCTCAGTGTTTTTATGCATGTATCGAAACGATGACAAAATTTCTCCTTCTGTTATGTTAATATGGTGAATCACACTGATTTTTAAGTGTGTGATACAAGTATTTAAACTTCTAATTTGAAATAATTCAAATTTCTCTTATGCTTTCCTTTTTGTCCCATGTGTTCTTTGGAGGTGTGTCATTTAATATCCAGATAGCTACAGATATCAATTGTTCTTTTCTTATTTTTCTTTTTAAGTAGGCTCTGCACCCAACATGGGGCTTAAACTCATGACCCTGAGATCAAGAGTCACACACTCTACCAACTGAGCCAGCCAGGTTCCCCCAGGTAACAATTTCTACTATAATGCTTTTTAAGACTTTATATGACTGCACTCTTCTGAAATGTATTGAGACTTATTTTAACGACCCAGCATATGATCTATCTTGGCGAAGGTTCCACGCACACTTAAAAGTAATGGTGTACCAAATTGGCAAGGAAGAAGTCAAACTCTCTCTCTTCGCAGATGACATGATTCTTTATATGGAAAACCCAAAAGACTCCACCCCCAAACTTCTAGAACTCATACAGCAATTCAGTATTCAGTGGCAGGATACAAAGTCAATGTCCAGAAATCAGTGGCTTTCTTATACACTAACAATGAAAATATAGAAAGGCAAATTAGAGAATCGATTCCATTTACTGTAGCACCAAGAACCATAAGATACCTCGGAATAAACCTAACCAAAGAGGTTAAAGATCTGTACTCGAGGAACTACAGAACACTCCTAAAAGAAATTGAAGAAGACACAAAAAGATGGAAGACCATTCCATGCTCTTGGATCGGAAGAATAAACATCGTTAAAATGTCTATACTGCCCAGAGCAATCTATACTTTTAATGCCATTCCGATCAAAATTCCACCAGTATTTTTCAAAGAGCTGGAGCAAATAATCCTAAAATTTGTATGGAATCAGAAGGGACCCCAAATTGCTAAGGAAATGTTGAAAAACAAAAATAAAGCTGGCGGCATCACGTTACCTGATTTCAAGCTTTACTACAAAGCTGTGATCACCAAGACAGCATGGTACTGGCATAAAAACAGACACATGGACCAGTGGAACAGAGTAGAGAGCCCAGATATGGACCCTCAACTCTATGGTCAAATAATCTTCGACAAAACAGGAAAAAATATCCAGTGGAAAAAAGACAGTCTCTTCAATAAATGGTGCTGGGAAAACTGGACAGCTAATATGTAGAAGAATGAAACTCGACCATTCTCTTACACCGTACACAAAGATAAACTCGAGATGGATAAAAGACCTCAACGTGAGACAGGAATCCATCAGAATCCTAGAGGAGAACATAGGCAGTAACCTCTTTGATATCAGCCACAGCAACTTCTTTCAAGATATGTCTCCAAAGGCGAAGGAAACAAAGGCAAAGATGAACTTTTGGGACTTCATCAAGATCAAAAGCTTCTGCACAGCAAAAGAAACAGTCAACAAAACAAAGAGGCAACCCACGGAATGGGAGAAGATATTTGCAAATGACAGTACAGACAAAAGGTTGATATCCAGGATCTATAAAGAACTCCTCAAACTCAACACACACAAAACAGACAATCATATTAAAAAATGGGCAGAAGATATGAACAGACACTTCTCCAATGAAGACATACAAATGGCTACCAGACACATGAAAAAATGTTCATCATCACTAGCCATCAAGGAGATTCAAATCAAAACCACATTGAGATACCACCTTACACCAGTTAGAATGGCCAAAATTAGCAAGACAGGAAACAACGTGTGTTGGAGAGGATGTGGAGAAAGGGGAACCCTCTTACACTGTTGGTGGGAATGCAAACTGGTGCAGCCACTTTGGAGAACAGTGTGGAGATTCCTCAGGAAATTAAAAATAGAGCTTCCCTATGACCCTGCAATTGCGCTACTGGGTATTTACCCCAAAGATATAGATGTAGTGAAAAGAAGGGCCATCTGTACCCCAATGTTTATAGCAGCAACGGCCACGGTCGCCAAACTGTGGAAAGAACCAAGATGCCCTTCAACAGATGAATGGATAAGGAAGATGTGGTCCATATACACTATGGAGTATTATGCCTCCATCAGAAAGGACGAATACCCAACTTTTGTAGCAACATGGACGGGACTGGAAGAGATTATGCTGAGTGAAATAAGTCAAGCAGAGAGAGTCAAGTATCATATGGTTTCACTTATTTGTGGAGCATAACAAATAATATAGAGGACAAGGGTAGATGGAGAGGAGAAGGGAGTTGAGGGAAATTGGAAGGGGAGGTGAACCATGAGAGACTACGGACTCTGAAAAACAACCTGAGGGTTTTGAAGGGGCGGGGGGTGGGAGGTTGGGGGAACCAGGTGGTGGGTATTAGGGAGGGCACAGACTGCATGGAGCACTGGGTGTGGTGAAAAAACAATGAATACTGTTACGCTGAAAAGAAATAAAAAATTTAATTAAAAAAAAAAAGTAATGGTGTATTCTGCAGTTGCTGGCTGTAGGTTTTAAGTAAATGACAATTAGTTCACATATGTCAAACTCTTCTGATTACTAATTATCTAAATAATTCATCAATTCAGTAATTATCTAAATAATTCAACAACTGGAGTACCTGGGTGGCTGAGTCAGTAAAGTGTCTGGCTTTTTTTTTTTTTTTAAAGATTTTTTATTTATTTATTTGACAGCCAGAGATCACAAGCAGGCAGAGAGGCAGGCAGAGAGAGAGAGGAGGAAGCAGGCTCCCCGCTGAGCAGAGAGCCCGATGCAGGGCTCGATCCCAGGACCCTGGGACCATGACCTGAACCGAAGGCAGAGGCTTTAACCCACTGAGCCATCCAGGCGCCCCAAGTGTCTGACTTTTGATCTCAGCTCAGGTCTTAATCTCAGGGTCAAGAGTTCAAGTCCCCCTCACTGGGCTCCATGCTGGGCATGGAGCCTACTTAAGTAATAATAATAATATGATAATAATAATAATAATAATTCAACAACTTGTACAGAGAAATGTTGAAAGGTGATCCAGATTTAGAGTACCTAAAAAAAAAAAGTGACCCTCTTTGTGGGGCTCCTATGTGTCCTGATATTTTATATTAAGCCCTGTCCCCTGTAGATTTTGTTTCCTGTCGTAAATGAAATTCAAAACCAAAAAAGTTACTCCTGGTGTATTAGAGTCATTCCAACCCAGAGTACCATTGCCTAGATAGACTTCCAATACAAGTCGAAAACTAGGCATTCAAAGGAAACATGTGCATATGATAACAATCTTGTTCACAAAAAGTCTGGGTTTTTTTGTGATACCTCTTTATAGATAGCTCAGTATCTAGGGGGGAAAATGTACAAGAATACTGGTTTATTTTAAAATACAGAAATTTGGGACGCCTGAGTGGCTCAGTGGATTAAGCCACTGCTTTCGGATCAGCATGATCCCAGGGTCCTGGGATCGAGTCCCACATGGGTCTCCTCGCTCAGCAAGGAGCCTTTTTCTCCCTCTGTGTGCTCTGACTGCCGCTCCCCCTGCTTGTGCTCTCTCTCTGACAAATAAATAAATAAAATCTTTAAAAAATAATAAAATACAGAAATTTTATGTATTAAGGGTTGGGTTAATAGAAAGGAATATCAGGTTGGCACTCATCACTTCATACTACATTAATTCTTGGACATAGACACGGGTGTGTGTGTGTGTGTGTGTGTCTGTGTGTGTGCATGCGCGCGTGCACGCACATGAGTGTAGAGCTGAAAGCTACCATAAGGAAATAACGTGCTCTTAGAACTGGGTGAAAACACACTGGTAAAGCATTCTTAGGCATTAAGGCTGGTACCTTAAAAGCATATCATCGGTATTTAGTTCTGAAGGATCTCTTACAAGACACCACAGTATCTGAAAATCTCTTCCATAGCTATCAACCGTGTAGGGAAGAGTTTAACGTGTTCTAAAAATCTATTCTTTGTTAATTTAAAACCGTTAAAGGAAAAAATTAAATCCTAGCAAACATAACAGGATTGCAGCTCTGTTTCTAAGTGCAGAGAAGTTCTTACCCTAGGTCACCTGCATCCTTGGCGGAGCTTTAAAAATTTTAGCCTTTAAACAAATAGCATATGGTCTGTTCATATTATACCTGGAACTTTGGCATTCCGAAACCTATAGTCACCAATTAAGACCTGCGCAGTGTTCCCTGGAATCAGACCTTCTTTTCTTCTGTTCAGATTTTTCACCAACCTAAATAATAAATGAATTAGTAGCCAACAATGGTAATATAAGGTGATCAAAAATAAAAACATTGCATTGCAGTTCAAATTTTCACAAAGCTACTGCAGTACTCAACGACCTACATGACATTGTGCTTAAGTCCTTTGAGTAACTTACAAAGGACTTGGGTTACTAGCAAAAATGGTTATTACTTTAATGATCCGTCATTACTTTTCCCCCCGTGTGTACTCTTCCACCTTTAGGGCCAAAGTACACACAGTCATTATAGCATTTCAGCTAAGGTGATTGACACAATGGAGACAGAACTATTTCACGTAAAAGTTCCAAAAGATTTATGGAAGCTTCGTTCAATCCTCTTCCAAACAGTATTTCCTTCCTGCTCTGGGTTCCCTATAATTACGCAGTATATTTGGCAGAACCATCTTTGCAATTGGTGCTGTATGAAGTTGAATGCATGAGAACAGAATGGGAAGACGAAAAAGTCAATATTGGAATTGATAAAGGGTGGCTATGTTGTAGGGTAGCAAAGCATGGCTCCTGGCACATAGTGGGCATTCATTAGAAATGTGATGAATTAATGAATGACTTAAATGACCAAACATAGTACGATCTGTAGCCATTACAAAGCCAGATCTATCAGCTGAAATGTCTGAGCCAAAGGTAAACCACAAAAGAGCATGCAGACTCATAGCATTTCATTCTTTCAAAGCATTTTACACTCACCAAAGGTTAACATTCCTTTCAGTGAGCTATATAGGCATAGCTGAAGCAATGAAAATGAAACACTGATAAGAAATGTGATATTTCTGCTTCTTGAGACTGTATAACAAAGATACAAGGAAAGCAGAACATCTGATTAGATATCCGTGTGCCCCCGGCCGAGGTCATCGTAAGCACTGAGAACACACGTACCATTGACCTTCAACGTCTTCATGGAGAAATTGAATGACATCTCCATTTCTAATCAGGAGATCTTCTGGGCCCCTCTTCCTACAGTCTGCTAGGGCTCTGTATTTGCCTGGAGACTGGAAGGTTGTTTTGAAAAATCATGTTACAAATTTGACCATAAAACAGCTTGTATTAACTTCACGCTCTGTGACGCAAAGAATACACACTTTACGTCAGTGGAAACAGTGGCGGCTACAGCAGCTTAGGCAGGAAAGAGCAAACACGGAGCACAATGTGTATTCATTTCACCTGAAGAATTCATTTTTATTTGCAAAAAGAGAATTACACAAAAAATAATAGAGCATGACTAATTTAACTTAGACGAATTAGAAGCATAAACTCAGAAAAAGCCCAGCATGAAAATAATTTTTAAATACTGTTATTTGTAAACTAGGCTCATGGAAAATTTATCTAGGCACATATTAAAGGCAGCAGCCCTGAACAAAGACCTACTAATGCCCTCAAAAGGATTTCTGGCATTTGTATCATTTTGCACAGGTAAAAATAATTAGCATGAAAGCTCTGGGTCCAACAAAAGCATATTAAAACTATACTGTTGTGCTTTACTTGGCCTTAATCTTTTGGCAGCTATAATTTGAACTTGATTCATTAATAAGCCAAATTATCCAAGACACACTGATTGTAATTCGTTAAACAGTAGAGAGAGAAGAAATAATGATTTAAGTCCAAAATATTACTTTTTTTCAAAATTTTATTTTTAAGTCATCTCTACACCCAACGTGGGGCTTGAACTCGTAACGCTGAGCTCAAGAGTCACATGCTCCCCCAGCTGAGCCCGCCAGGTGCTAAAGTCCAAAAGTATTCTGAGATGAGGATTTTTCTAGCACAACATTGAATACATGGATTTTTTTAAAAAGAGTACCACAGCTAAAACTCTTTTAAATGAAAGACTTATGCGGCGTCGACTCTGTGCACATGGAAAGGAGTTAACCTGAAAACCCATACCCACATCACGTGGGCTTAAACGTCCTTTGAGCAGTACATCCCCATCCCCGAGGATTACAGCAGTCATCAATTCTGCATATTTGCTTTAGTCTCTGACACCCGACCAGGGAACATGCTGACTCGAGACCTGGCGGAAAACATTTAAACCCAAACTGGCTTCCTCGGATTTTCTGCTCCCATCCGAACAACTGCCTCTCCCGTCCTCAGACAGAATCGTGAGGGAAACTGCCGGACACATACGTATTATGGTCACTGTATTACTAAGAGAAAGAATACCCTGTTACTTTCTTAGAGAAAGCATTCCAGAGTCAGTGCTCTGCAGCCTTGCGGCTCTCCACGCCATTAGTCCCTGACCCTGACATTAGAACTGCCGAACCCAGCGTGTCCCTGATGCTTTGTGCAGCATCCCGCCCTCCGAGCTGCGGACTTCAGGAAACTGTCAGTATACAAAAGTCCAAAATATTCTTTTCTAACTCCCCCCCACAATAATCTACCAAGATCCTAACCACACTGCCCGCTATTTCTTCTAACAGTTACTCATACTCTAAAGCAAGCTCCTTTCGTTTTACGGGGTGCTCCCTTGCTCTGTTGTGCCGTTGTGGGTATCATTAACACGTGCTTTGGCCGCCCATGAAAATATATTCCCCAGATGTCCTCAAGTAGTTTCATATGTGTAAAGTTCATTCCCTAGATTTGTCTAGGGAATCTGGAATCTAAGCTGATTATTTTAAAGTATACCTGACTCTTCTCTGTTCTCTGATTTTATCTCCTACGCTTAGATTGAAAACACAGTGGGAAAGTTCAGCTAAAGATAAAACTGGCCGATGTACAGGGACTGGAATGATGGACCATTTGTCTCATCGGCTTCAGCAAGAGCACCACATAGAGCTCAAACCAGTTCTTGCGGACAGAAGGGCTTACTACGGCACGTTCGTGGTGAAACAGGTTTCAGATCTTTGGGCGATGAAATCTACCTAATGACCTCAAGGACACGGACAGAAGATTGCCCGCACATGCCTGCCTCCTGCGGCAATAATACTGCTCCAAGAGTTTTTATTTCTTTATTTGAATATGTCATCACTAACCATTAGGGGCCTTACTTCTTCATTGTCATCGTAAGAAGCGTAGAAATAGTTGCTTGGCCATTCCTCGGGGTCTTCAGAAATTTCTGCAGGTGCAGACATCTGGGTCCAACCTATAAGAAAAAGATGGAAGGGGGCAGTTACTTAATGGTGCTGGCCCAACACAGGCAGAGAAGTGAAACTAACTGTAACAATCAAGGTTGTCACCTTCAATGTCCAAGAATAGTACCTTTATATAATAAAACCTCCAATTAGCCTGTATTATCTTAGAATTTCTGATATTTCAGAAAGGGCCTGGAATGTCAGAGACTCCTTTTACTTTTTAGAAAGGTTTCAAGGTGGAGTTGGTGCAACAGTTATTAAAAATAATAAGTTAAAAAATATTCCACAGAGGATTTACCTTTTCTTATAGAAAATATTCCTTTCCCCAAATATTGTCTAGGGCATTTTTATGGGTCCAACTCAAATAGCACTTAGATCATCCTGCCTAGTTATATTATTATTTTGGAATTGTCTCCTCTGTCTTGTTGGGCATGTGCCATGCCACGTATGTGTAAGAGGTAATTCATCCACACGAGATATTGAGCTCATACAGAGTAAGCAATCTAACACAGGCAGAGATAAACAGAATTTCATCTTGGCCACACTAAACCATTCATGTTGTCTTGGAAAAGTCACGGCAAGTTTCTCTGACTTGTTTTCCTCACCTGTCAAATGAAGACATTGGTACCAGGCTCTCTGCTCAGGGGACCACCACACAGAGGAGCTGAGCACAGTGGCTTTCGGTTGAACAAGACTGCCATTACTTGTTTCTCTTCAACTAGTAGAGAACCCCTCTAGACCAGAACCGTCGTATCTAAGTATCGAGTATCAGTTCTGGCAAGCATTTCCCTAGGAAAGTCTACGCCGTTTACCCCGGGCTGTGTAGGTGACCCTGTCGGGCGCCTCTACGGCACCTTGCACTTTTGCAACACTGATCACATTTCATTTTAATTGCTTGCTGAATTCTCTTTCTACCCTTCTGGCTTCTAGAGATGCCAGACTGTATGCCCAGAGCTCTGCGCAATTCCCGGTACCGGGCCTGCATTCTATTAGTCGAAGTAAATGCCTTGTTTGAAATCAGCTTGAATGAGATAAGGTGCAAAAGAAAAATAAACTTTCCAGCTGTAAATGATTCCTCTCGATTCATGACAGCTATGTACAGGTGTCTTATTCGTCTCTATGCCATGGAGCAGGAGATCCCCCCCGCCCAACCCGGCCGACTTGAGCATGCGTCAGAAAGAATCACATGGAAACTCTGGGAGTGAGAGTTTCTGACTCAGAAGGTCTGAGGCAGACCCAGAGAATCTGCCTTCCTTACAAGCTCCCACGCGCTACCGGTCCAGGTGCCGCATTGGCAATCCCCCACCTGCACTGCCCACTAGGGTATCTTGCATGTGGAAAACAAAAGAGCCTCATCAAAATAGCTGAGCTCTGGTTTCTTTATACAAAGGGAAGAGAGAGGTAGATTTTCCGAGCTAACAATGGTGGAAAAGAAGGTGCACAGCACGCGCCTCGCCTCCCTAGGGCGGCCACGCTTACCCGTGTTAGCTTCAGCCCGAACCAACGGGACCGCCTCCCGGACCTCCGCCAGAGCACCACTGGGTTCCGGGGCGGGCTCCTCGGCGCCCAGAAAAGATCCGTGCTGCCTTCTGAAATAGTCAATGTGTAAAAATAAGTGAGCTTTTATCGTTTAAGAATAACAAGACATTAAAAATGGTATTTTTTTTCCAGTGATACTGTGTGTTAGGAACATTCTCTGAGAAACATTCAAACCTAGCTGATCCCCCCCGCCCTTAATTTAAGTCTGTAGAATGATAGTTCACAATACAATAAAAGCTTAAATTCTAGGATCCAAGCCAGCAAGTTCTCTAATATGCAAGGGAAAAAATGACTGCCTTCTGGACCCACAGCAGGCATATTGTTTAAAATTCCTATTATGTGTTATATTATATACTTGAAATTTGCTAATAGGTAGATCTTAAGTGATCTCACCACACACACACACACACACACACACACACACACACACACACACAGAAGGATGGCTGGAATTAATAATTCACAATGCATATGTACACCAAATCAAATTTTACTCTTTAAATATATACAAATTTTAAGTGTCGACCATAACCAATACAGTTGGAAAAATGTAAACAAAAAAAAATCCCATAAAAGGAGAAATTTATTGGTTCATATAACTGAAAGTCTAAGGATTAATGCTGAACACATACAAATCCAGGTGCTTAAGAAAAGTCATCAGGAATCCAATATTTCAGCACTGCTTTCCCTCCGTGTGGGTTCCCATCTCTGCTTCCCCCTGTCTCCCGCAGTCACATGTGGAAGGAGAACTGGCCCTAGTAACCCTAAGCTCAGAGGCTTAATAGAACTTCTCAAGTCAAAGGACGAGACCTCCTTCCTGACAGCTCTGATGAAAATTCTGGTGATGGCCATCATGGGCTAGGTTGGACTACATGTCCATCCCTGAACTAGGAGAGGGTAACAGTCCGACCGGTCATACGAGCCGTATGGGCTGAATAGGGCAGAGGAGGTTCTTGAAGGGAAAGTCAGAAAGCTACCAAAAAAAAAAAAAATCCCTGTTGCTTGCTGTATGATCTTTTAACTTCAGTGAATTAAGTAAGGTGTATATAAATGACACTGAAACCTTAATCTGATTAATGCTGTTGGGCTGTGTCACCTACTGTAAAGTCAATTACTGTATGAAACCTAAAGACATTCCTTCCATAACCTATAACAGGAGATTGAGTATTGTGACTCAGGAAGATAAAGACTTCCGCTGTGACTTTTAAATGATTTTCGTAAAGTCCCAGATGAACCAACACACTTTGATCCTGATTTTTAGCTACCTCTCAAAGATAATATCCAACAACGAGAAAAAGAGTATCTTTATTTTATTTTAATTTTTTAAAAAAGATTTTATTTATTTATTTATTTGAGAAAGAGAGAGAGAAAGAGAGAAAGAGAGAAAGAGAGAGAGAGAGAGCGAGCACGCGCGCATAAGCTAAGGGCAGGGACAGGGGAAGAGGGAGAAGCAGACTCCCCGCTGAGCAGGCAGCCTGACACTGGACTAGATCCCAGGACCCTGGAATCATGACCTGAGCCAAAATCAAGAGTTGGGTGCTTAGCCAACTGAGCCACCCAGGAACCCCTTTATTTTACCTTTTTTTCTTTTTAAAGAGTATTTTGGGAGGGGACCTGGTTGGCTCAGTTGGTTAAGCATCTGACCTGATTTTGGCTCAGGTCATGATCCTAGGGTCGTGAGATCGAACCCCATGTCAGGCTCTGCACTCAGCATGGAGTCTGCTTAAGACTCTCTCTCCCTCTCTTCCTCTCCCTCCCTCTCTCCCTCTCAGAAAAAAACAATCTTAAAAAATTATTTTTAGTAAACCATTCAATGATCCCTGTATCATGCAGATGCTACGTGGTGAATTTCTGTGCACGGGCTTTGGAATCAGCGTGGGGATTCTTTCCGCATATATGCACTTGTTCTATGGGCAACTCCACCTTTTAGGATTCCTAGAGGCAGAATACGAAGACATCTGTCAACCAGCAGCAGTGCTATCATTTAGGCCCACTACCTTCCTCAAAGACTTCATGGCTGTGCCCTCCCAGGATGCACGCCTCCTCTCTGACCGCACAGAAAGAGAGGCTAAGCTGCCAGCCAGCGGTCTCCATCTAGGGACAGCGGAGCAGAGGGGTGAGCAGGGACTGCCAGTCCTTCATCATCCTGACCACTCTCTTTCTCCAATCAGACGGAAGCTGACCAAAACTATTGTGAAGAGAGAACCATGAGGGCAGCCACTTTTCCCCTACATGCCCCACCCCCAGGATATACCAAGAACAAGGCATCTGTAATCATGCTTAAAAATTAACCCAAACTCTCATATTATTTTTAACATCAAGGGGAACAATGGGATAACGATGACGGACTATCAGGCTCCACATATATGGTTAGAGCTGAGAAGAGGGTGCATTTAAGGAATCTGATGAGTTACTGCTAAAAAGGAGGCTGGTCTGTGTCTGAACTACTTGATAATGAGGCTGTCTCATGCACATACAGAAAACAGAAGATTGCAGGAGTGATATTTCTGGAAGAATAATCACTTACTCATCATTCCGCTGAGAAGAAAGGTGATCCGGGTCTGTTAATGGATTATGTTGCTTTCGTTTTTTAACTGTGAAATAAAACAGAGCTTATGGAAGCATCATTGAGAAGCCACACTTCTTCCTCAGAAAATAATGTCCTTCACATGTGCAAGTGTGTGCACATACATGCATGCGCAGGCGTGCGCACGCACGCACGCACGCACGCACACACACCCCATTCCCGTTAGCGTTAACCTTCACAGACTTAAAGTAACCAGAGGAAAGGCCAGTCTGGATTTCAAACATGGAAAAGGATTGAACCGTGTAATATTTTATCAAGAAATTCAAGCCTGTAACTATAACCATCACCATGCCAACACTACCAGGCACTGATGCCTTGAGGTCCTTGGTAGAGTTGACTCATGAAAAGGGGTTAGAATTAATTTAACACAGTTCGTTTCCTATATTATTTTCTAGTGTAAAGTTCATTCTCCAAAATAGTTTAAAGAACCCCCTGAATCTTGATCTTCTTCTAATTAGTTTAACAAACCCTTTCATTATAGTCTAAAGTAAGTATCAAACCCGTTCCTTGTACCAGTTATCACAAAGCCTGAGTCAATGAGCTGTCACTGTACTTGTTCTGAAATTACCTGTCATAAGTTCCTGTTGCTTCAGCAAAATACTTCTGATTTCTTTTAACCATGTCATCTTCACGTCTATGTTTGGAGCCTAAGGATTTTAAAAGGGGGGAGAGGGGAGGACATGTTTCCTTTGAAGAAGAAGCCTTTATAATGAAACAAACATCACTAGGTATACCAAGCCTGATCTACATCCTAAACAACCATAATCAAATTCTACTGTTTTGCTTTTTAAAACTCCTAAGAGGCAAGTAAGTAGCCATCTGTTAGATGAGATAATAGTCAAACCATTTTGGAGCTGCCCTTAAAAATTAATGCTAAGAGAAAAAGTGAAATATAATCTAACTTTTTTCTTTGTGGGAGGGTCCTTTTATTTTTGTTCTTTGTAGGAAGGTCCTTTTATTTTTTTTTAATTTATTTTATTGGGGGGATCCTTTTAAAACTGTAAAGGCTTTTATGTTTAATTTTGGTAAAATAAAACAAGTTCTCCTATTTCTGAAAAGAAAATCTGTTGCAATCCTGATACCTTCCAAGTCTGTAGGAGAGCAAGAAGTCTTATGTCTAAATCAAGCCAAGAAAATGTATCTCTATGGATTCACCTAATACAGAATTAAAGTGAAGAAAAAACACTGACGCCTGTCACAAGTCATGATACACTTATTGAGATGAAATTTTCTCATTCCTCTCCCCTTCTCTGAAACAGGTTGGACCGTACAGCACATCAGGCCAGGGCTTTGAGCCTGTTTTTATTTTTATTGTTTTCATCGCGATGAGTGTAGTCCTACGCATACTTTTTGGAGACAAGGCTCAAATGTGAACTGTCCCATCCCTGCGTCCCGCATTAGAATGCCAAGCACAAGAGGAACCCAGAACCATTCTCAATCAGGAACTCTAGAAACCTGATGGGGGCAGAGAAGCACCTGCCATGTTCTTGGCCATAAGCTAGAGTTGGTAAGTATCCTGGTGTAGTTGTAGAACCTCAAAGCCCTAGAAAGTCCCAGAGGCACCTCTCAAATCAGACACAACATGTGCTACTGGAAAACTGCTTCACAGCCTCACAAAGAATACTAAATTCTCTTTAAGTGACCTAGATGAAAGGAATGAGAATTTATTATAATAATGTGACCAACATTGTTTTTGTTTGCAAATTCAGACTCATGTGTCTTAATGCAGGTTGTGGTTTGCAGGTTGTGGTTTCTAGAATAATATTTCAATGACCCACCTGGACAATATAAACTTCTTCCTTGCCAGCATACCAGATTTCAAACTTGCGGTTATCTCCTTTTACGTACTCGGTGATGCCGACTTCATCCATCTGTAAGATTTTTGGTCAAAATCTTCATGAGCATTTTACTTGGAATATGAAATTACATTAAATCTACCCCCACCATCTTCTAAGTAAACCAGGATTTCTCACTTGGCAAAATACACATTTTATATTCAAGAATATGAAATGATAAATACAGTCATGGCCCTATTTAAATGTTCTCACTGAACCAGGCACTTAGAACAGAGATGACATGCTCCATCCCAGTGATCGAAACAAATGTCATAAATCCGAACATCCAACTAGTCCCCCTAAGATTAAATCCTACTATAAACTAACTGCACACAATTAAAACAAATTATCATGTCAAACACAGGTCTAAAAGTCATGAAACATCAATAAAATAGCTCATCCAAAATTAAGTTAAATGGTTATTTTTCAAAATCATTTGTCAGATAAGTTTATCTTATAGATGATTACTTATCTCGATAGAAGTTTTATAACTGAAAAACATGCAATTTATGGGGTGGGGGAAAACCAGCTGGGTACCCAAGACTCCCCTCTATTTCTACCGACCTCTCAGCTTCTCTAGAAAACAAGCGATCTCTCATAGGAGAGTGAGATCTTCTTGCAGCCAGTGAAATTTGTCTACACAATATCCCTTCCTTACCATGATTTTTCTTCCCCATATGACTGTGCAGAGCACAAACTCTTCCCTTTTCTTTCATCCTGCGCTGTTAATAGCTTGGTTAATTCCATTTCGAGCAATTTCCCTCCCTCGTACACACATTCTCCTCTAGTCCTCTTCTGCCTCCTCTTTTTGTTCAATTCCAGTCTAATTATCTAAAGGAATAGCTCACTCTCTGTTCCATTTACAAGTCCCCCAAACAGCCCTAACTAAGGCTGATAAGCACTAAAAAGTAGGGCTAGCAAAATCGCATTATACCAAGGGAAAGAAAAGGGATTGTACTGAGAAATGAAATGAGATCTACACACACAGGACTCTCTGACACCTACCCTGAATGTAGTCAGCAGCGACTTCTAGAAGCCCCACAGATACCTTCATATTCCGACTCAACCGCTCTAGCTAAACCTACTTTTTTGCTCAAGCATCAGGATTTAAGATGAATAATCATCTCATGTTCAATCTCTACTTCAATGACATTGAAATAGCGCAAGACGGATAGCGTGCAGGGCTCTGGACTCTGAGAAGCCTGGGTTGAACCTTCCTCACTGACCATTATGAGCTCCATGTTCTGGTGCAAAGCGCTTAACCTTTCTGAGCTGTGGTTTTCTCAACCACAAAATGGGAAGAATACCTATTTCACCGAGTTGATTAAAGGATTAAATAGCTTGCATTAAATGCCTAAATCATATAATGAGCTTTTTTAAGTATATGAGTTTGCTTTCTAAACTTTCCCTTATTTGAATTGCAAAACAGTTTTGTGGGTTTTCACTGTATACATAGACCATATCCTTATAGACTAAATGATCTTTTCTTGAGTTACCCTGGAAATCTAACCATGGTGTCTATCAGACAATGTTGTCCTGAGTTCCAAACAATTCGCTTACTTCTTCCACTGGAATACAATCCATTTGTATTTTGTGGATGTATATATTTTCTCAAATAACAAACTATAAAGGTTGTATTGAAAGGCTTTTAAGTCTCATTAAATGTGACTATACCATGAAATGTTCACTATACCATGAAATTTGCTCAGTTTTAGAATCCAGAGGCAGTTAAAGGTCTAATTATATGAGTATATACTATATAATACATATTATAATACAATAAAATAACAAGATAACAAGGCTGATTCTGCAGTCACATCCTAATTGTGGCATCTGCCTTATCTTTCACATTTTCATTGATATTCCTGGTAGCTATGTATATAAATGCTTTATTAGAAAGTATCTGATCTGCAGACATCACGGTGTGCCAAGGGTTGAGGGCTCCAACTTTTAACCAATTTTTTGTCCTTAAGGTAGTGTAAAGATGTCAAACACCTCGTTAAAAGTCACCCGGTAGGTCAAGAACTCTGCACTTATGGCCAAAAACTACCAATCTTAAGACTTCTATTTATAGCTCTGGAATAGAGTTTATTTACTTCTTGAGTTAGTATAATTTTAAAAAATTGATCTTGAATCACAGCAACAAAAAATATAGCTAAACTTAAGTGCTACGAAGCAGTGAGAAGCAAGAGAGTGGGTATATCCCAGTCATGCGGCTGTATCCAAAAAAGTTTCTGACACCAGAAAGAGGAGAAAGAAGAAGAAGATTATAACAGAACACAGTTTATGAATATCCAACCGGATGTGCATTAATATACATTAATATACATTTAATTAATATACATTTAACAAAACACACCAACTGAAGGACATACATCAAATCAGTTAGAATGGGTGCTACAGGGGTAGAGAGGAAAGGCAGCATGGAGATCAAGGAATGAAGGAAGGAATAAAAGAAGGAACCAACAAGACACAAGGCCCGGCGACATGGTGCCCTAACTGAGAGCAGGGAGTCTGGAACCATCGGCCTGGGTTTGACTCTGCTAGCTATGTGCTCTTGGACAAATCACTCACTTCTCTGGAACTTGGCTTTCCCATCTTCAAAATGGGATTCATAATACTTCCTACTTCATGTGAAGTTGCTGTGTGGGTTAAATGAGTTAACATTGCTATTTATAAACACTTAGAACAGTTTCTAGCAAATAGGAAGCACTGTGTGTATGTTTATTAAGTTAAAAAAAGAGATGATGATGATAAATGCATGAACTGAGGAATCTGAAGAATTCAAATCTCACCATCTGACTGTGACCTTAGGGCCTTTTCCTGGCATAGAAGTGGCCGACTTCAAATCCAGTCCTCAGGCCAGGATGACGCCAAGACAAGAGCCCCCGAGAAGGGACAGGGCAAGGGCTCAGCAGCAGACAACATTCTGCACCTGTCCTCTCTACCAAGGAGAAAACTCTGAAGCCAGTAACCCCACTGTTTATGTCACACACAGACTATTCTTGCTGGCCAGGATTTAATCCTGGAATCTCACAGTAGTAAAGCAAGAGGGTAAGCAGAGCGAGGCCTGAGAAATCGCCAAACTTCCATCTTTCTCTGTCGGCGGGATCACCATTTTCCTAGTACACCTGGTCTAAATCATTGCAGGCATCACTGAATAATCTTTTTTATTAAAAACACTAGGCGTGGGGCGCCTGGGTGGCTCAGGTCATGATGTCAGGGTCCTGATCAGCGGGGAGCCTGCTCTCCCTCTCCCTTTGCTGTTCACCCCATCCTCTTCCCCACCGCCCCTGCTTCTGCTCATGTGCACTGTCAAATAAATAAATAAAACCTTTGAACAAAATGCTAGTCATTATTGGGAAACCAAAGAAAGATCAGATTGATTTTTGTTCCTTCTGCTGTCAGATATTATTTCTTTCCTGTATCTAGTAAGTCGCCCAGCCCATCTGTCTACCTTCCACTGAAATGTTTCTTACAGCTATCCCACCGTTTCCATGGTAACCAATATACTTTGAAATCTCGTGACTTGCTTCCCTCATACCAGACCCTCTTTACTCTAATGTGCTTTAGAAACATTCTGCTGCCCATCATTGTGACAAATTAAAGCTAAAAAAAGAAAAGAAAGGAAGAAAATCGATACACAGCAGAGATACTACATCAGGTATTGACTAGGTCACCCCACAAGTACAAAGTTAACCAAGTGCATCTGGGTCCAGCTTGCCTATGGAGATCCCGTCTCTTTCCCAGAAACAGACCTGGAGACACCGAGAATCCAACGCCCGGCTGAGGTCAACTATAAAATCTTAGCTCTCGGTCAATGTTTATTAGAGACATAAAATAGACCAGTGGAGATTTGGGGGACAGGGAGGTGGGTTGCTAATAGCAGAGGAGCAACTGGGCATCGGTTGTCAAAACAACAAGTTTTAAGGAAACTCGACAGCGGGGCAAGTGGACGGTAGGAAGAAGTCCGAGACATAACTCTGGGCAGGAACTCTGTTACAAACAGCATGGGACTGTTGACCTTCTGGGGAGAATCCCAAGCAGGGCCTGCTTATCTGGTTGACTCCCGACACAACACCCCAGGACACACTGCTTGTCCTCTCCATCACAGTGAAAGAACATGGTCGGAAAAAATGAATCCAGGGATAGTGGTCGGGGAAGCGAGGTCATGGCTTTCTCTATGTGCCAATTTTTCTATAACCAATATTGTTTTGCTTTTACACTTCATTTTTTCAAAGATTTTTTTTGAAGGTCGTCTCTACACCCAACGTGGGGCTCAAACTCACATCCCTGAGGTCAAGAGCCACACACCTCACTGACGGAGCCAGCCAGGTGCCCCCAGATTGAAATTGAAATTTCCAATTGAAAACTTGAAAGATAAAATTAACTCGGTATAAAAAATGTCAAGTTTGCCGACTACACAGGCTTGTATGAAGTGGACTGCCAGTGACTCCCTCAAACAACGCTGACCTCATTTTAATACCAAACTAGTATTAGGACAAAACTAGTATTGGGACAAAAGTTTGGGTTATAGGAGAGAAGTTACAGGAAGGAAGAAGATGTGGACAGGACTCAGCTGTAGATGGCTTTGGACACCCAGGAGGAGAAGAGCTAAAGAACGAAGAAGTGATACCAAAAGAAAAGGGGGACTATGCTAAGCACAGTCGCCCACTTTTAAACTGCATGGAGGATAAAAAAAAAGAAACTGTCCTCCTCATGTGTCCCGTACAGTAAAGGCTTCCTGCTACCAAGACCATCAACTCTACCCAGCACCCCTGGTAAGAGAGCCTTCCTGAGAGAACCTTGGTCAGCTCCCACAGCTTCATACCGTGCTCTGCACTAGGACCCTTGGGAGCCACCTTGGGGAGTGCCTGGGATTGGAGTGACAGAGGAAAGGAAGGAGGTAAGGCTCTGCTCTCCCTCACTCTTATTTCGGAAGTTCTGTGTTACCGGATTTTAACACAAGACCTCTACTTAAACTTTTGTGGGCTGGAGGTGGATGAAGCAGGTGAAGGGGGTTCCAGGGTACACATTTTCAGTTATGAAACATGTAAGTCCTGGAGATGGGATGTACAGCATGGTGAATGTCGCTAACCATACTCCACTGCACACTGGAAAGTTGCTAGGACAGCGAGACTGAAAAAGTTGCCACAAGAAAAAATAACTCTATGTGTGGTGATGGATGTTAACTTGACTTACTGTGGGGATCGTTTTGCGATATATACAAATACCTCCTCATTATACTGCACACCTGAAATGAACCCAGTATTGTAAGTCAATGATACCTGAATAAAACGATTTCATTTAAGAAAAGGGGCGCACAACTAAAATATAAAACCCACTCATTTCACTTGCAAAGGTGTACCAACTTTTATATTTATACGTATGTGTGTATATATATATATATATGAAATAATATTATGTTACACAATTTTAATTGTCTTACTTTCAAACAGTGCTTAAAACTGTATGATGGGTATCTATCAGAGCCTTCTCCACTTTCAACGCGCCTCTTACAAAAAACGATGGCTTTTTCATACAAGAAGAGATGCCGCTGCATGGGTTTGAATCTAGCAAAATCCTTCATTTTTGTAGCGCCTTTCTTATGTCCAGTCCAAACACTGAATGCGCCCTGCATAATCATCTTGCCCAGTTCATTTAAGTTTCCCTACAAAGGAGAATCAACACGCATCAGTACAAGGTACAGCTCGGTTCACACCTCTGTCATTGGCGTGATACGGCTTAGCTTGAGCCACTAAGACCCTGAAACACAACTTGTACAGGTTTCAAAATTCTATTCCCTGTAACTGACTACATTAACACATGCCTTGTGTCACACAGGTACAAAAGTACGGCGGGAGCAAGAGACTGATTGGCGACTGACGTCTGCCAGACCAAGCATCCCCACCAGGCAGAGCTTACATTAAAGACTTGATTTGATGTTTGTTTGTTTTTTTGCCTCCACTAGGGCAAGCAGCAATCCTGGGACAATACATCTCTTTAGAAGACCCCAACCATTCCTTCAAGCAGGCTATCCGAAGGTTGGACTTGGGGGTAGGCTTCTAGGGACAAGGGGGAGATCACAAATCCATTGGCTGCTGATCTCAATAACACTGCTGACATTTGGACCTCCATTTTTCTGACCTTTTTCTCACTTGGTTCCAGGAGCCAAAGAAAGAGATCTTTACGTGCTTACCCCCAAAACCGCAATGATCATTAAAATTTACTCACAATATAGCCATTTATTGCAATCTGATGCATAGAGTCATTAACTGACTTCAGTAAATCCAGCATCGTGTCCAGTGCCTCCTTTAACTGTTCAAACCCTCGGCAGCCTTTGCTATATTTCAGCAGCTCCTGTAATTAGAAGTCAAGAATTAAACTTCATATCAGGCAGATAGTAATAGCTGGAGAAAACAAATACAATTTTGGCTAGCATGCTTTCAAGGAGGGATCCAAAGACGATGTCATTTTTGAGCAATATCTTTCATTTGCTATTTGTCACATTAATACTCTATTTTAAAAACCATGTCAAGGGGCACCTGGGTGGCTCAGTGGGTTAAAGCCTCTGCCTTCAGCTCAGGTCATGATCTCAGGGTCCTGGGATCGAGCCCCGCGGCAGGCTCTCTGCTCAGCGGGGAGCGTGCTTCCCTTTCTCTCCCTCTGCCTGCCTCTCTGCCTACTTGTGATCTCTGTCTGTCAAATAAATAAATAAAATCTTTAAAGACGAATAAAAACTGTGTCAAAATTTGGGAAGAAACGGAATAGTGCCTAAATAGTATCAAGTAAAGGGCACTCGGTGCTCTTGGAGCTGCAGAAAGGAGCTATTAGGACACACCACAGACTGACTTTTAAAACAATCACACTTTTTTTGGCCCTCCAAATGCAACAACTTGTTTTCTTCATTTTGCATAGACCACAGAACACTGTGAACACATATTCTAAAATATGCTCGTGGTGCTTATACATAACGTGATATTTCAGGAACCCTGTCACAGGACACAAGGGGTGTGCCATCTGGAGTTTTCATGGAGAAGGCACACGTGAAACGCAGTCACAAACTCTAAGAAATATTTGTTTAGTTCTTAACGATCAGAAAAGTTCTGCATTCGTTATGCCTACATCAACATAACTTGTGTGGCTAATTAAATAGCTTAAAAGACTCTAGAGATTCTCTGTTTCTATCTAGGCATTGGGCACTTGAATCGCCACAGTGAAGCGAGGAGGCATACTGTTAACTCCAGCCCTCCCACTCACCAAACCTCCCTGCGCCTCATGCTTCCTCACTAGCCACTTCCTTTTTAACGTCTTTGCCACATCTGACCCACGGAAGGAAGTAAAGAGAGAAAGAAATGCTTCACGTAATTACCTTTAACAGTAACTGATACTTAGTGATTCGTTGCACGGGTTTGAGTAAATAGGAATCCAGACCAAGTCTGTGTTTTAGTTTTCTTTGACATTCCTGTCATTAAAATATAATTATCAGTAAATTTAATCAAGACATGTACCTGTGAAAATGCCAAGTGTTCGCAGATTAAACCCCATGCACACAGATTTCTTACATCTCGAGGAGATTCTACTAGAAAAGCCGCTGTTATGTACCGTATGGAAATTCTAAGCGGCCGTAAATATAAAAAAAAAACTACTGTAAACATTATTTCAAGGATTTGAGAGGTAGAAAATGCTAAAATTTCAAATGCAAATACATTTTTACATAAAATGCACGTTGATGTGGAATGCTTGAAAGATGAGAAAATGATGAACATGACAAACAAAACATGACTAAAAGTATAGTGAAGAAAATTAACAAAAAGGTCAGCTTCGCAGGCCAAGGCCCAGAAAAGAAACAGCTTGTACCGAATAGAAGTCAAACTGGGTACGAGAGGGAGTTTGTTTGTTTTTTTTTAATATCACGAGAAAAATACAGCCCTCATCAACCGGTGCTATAGTTCATCTGATTATTGGTGCACTGCCATGATAAATGTAAGGGTCATGACTTTGGGTCCTGGGAACGCTGTAGGGTCCGTAACTACAGCAAGGTGGGGCCGATTAGGATGAAATGTGCATTTAAGAAGTACAGAATGCAAAGGGAGTGGGAAAGGATATACATGTGTTAAGATCTGGGACCTGCTTCTGGGTATGGATAAAACCCAATATACAATCTAATTCAAACAGTTAGGGGGCCCTGCGCTGGCTCTGGATCTGGGGAATATGAGTTCGAGCCCCACATGGGGTGCAGAGATTACTTAAAAGAATAAAATCTTTAAAAACAATTCGAACAGTTAGCAACTTACGGTTAAATGTAATGGACTGATACGTGCATTTAGCTCTCCTCACTCATGAAGCCCAACTAAAATGATTTTTAGAAGTCATTTTTACAAGGCAAAACCCAAAATTACAAAGATGGGAGAGGAAAAACTATCAATCGAATATGGAAACTGAAAAACAAACTGACAGGTGGTAAGTAAGGGAGTACACTACAGAAGACGACTCTAAAGATGGCAGAGGGAAACCCTAAGGAACAACTAACTCAATTTCCCCGTCCCCTCCACAGAGAGTCCAGAATTAAAGACATCAAGTACCCCCTGAAAGTGGGAGATGAAGGTGTGTTTGAAAGTCTGTTTAAGAGGTAGATACTGGCAGAGGGGGAGTGTGCGGGGATAAAAAAGAAGTAAGTCGAAACTAACAAGGGCCGGTGAGAGTGTAGAGCAATCAGGACACTCATACACTGGTGGAAGGGATGTAAAATGGTGCAGCAACTTTGGAAAAGAATCTAACCTTTCTCTAAAAAGTTACAGAGAGTTACCAAATGATCTAGCAATTTCATGCCCAGGCATATGGCCAAGAGAAATGAAAATACATGGTCACAGAAAGAATGTGTACACAAGAGGTGGAAAAGAACCAAATCACCATCAGCTGATGAATGGGTACACAGAATGTCAAATACCCATATGAAGAACTGAAACAGGCTACAACGTGGATGAACTACAAAAAAATGATGCTACATGAAATCAGTGAAACACAAAAAGTCACGTATTTTGATTCCATTTACAGGAAAGTTCAGAACAGGCAAGTCTCGAAAGACAGAAAGTAGCTTACTACTTGTAAGGGTTGGAGGAATGTCGGGGGTGATTACCAGAAGGTATGGGTGGGTTTTTTTGTGGAGTATGACATTGTTCTTTAACCGACTGAGCCACCCAGGTGCCCCAGTATGAAATTGTTCTTAAACTGACTATGGCAATGGTTGCACAACACTGTGGATACAGCAGAACTACTTAACTGCACATTTGAAGAGGGCGAATTGTATGGGATTTTAATTACATCTCAATAAAGCTGTTACAAAAAAAATAAATGGGCATACAAGTTTTTGGAAAAAGAGAAAGAAAGGGGGCACCTGGGTGGCTCAGTCAGTTAAGCTTTCAGCTCTTCATTTCAACTCGGGTCCTGATCCAGGGTCATGGGATCAAGCCCCAGGAGAGGCTCCATGCTCAGTACGGAGTCTGCTGGAGGTTCTCTCTCTCTCTCTTTTTCCCTCTGCACCTCCCCCCACTCATACTCTCCTCCCTCTCTCTCTCTCTCAATAAATAATCTTTATAAAATCTTTAAAATGGCAAATTAAAAAAAAAAAGGAGAGAAGGCTCTCAGAGAGCCATGCTACTATGCACAACTGGGTGCCTGCCTATCCTGCCGGACAGCAGAAGAACAGATGTGTATCTGAAAAGAGTAAAACAGAAGGCCTTTGAGCTAGGGGATACCAGGTCCAGCTGAAGACAGAGTACCATACCGGATGCAACTGAATGCAAAGAGATCAGTTGAATATTTATGAGACAAATCACTCAACAGTGAAAACCATGGTCAAATAATCCATATGTGCACAGGATACTTCCAATGAGCTTTTTATTCTAGTGCTTACTCTTAAGTGGACAAACAGGTGTCCCTAGACATTTGAGGAAAGTATCTGATATGAGTGACAGGAACAAAATGAAGAAAAAGAAAACACAAAAGCAATCTAAAGACAAAAGAAATTGTGCAAGCAAGAAAAAGTGATTTTCAGAAGGAAATTCTATTATCACTATCCTCATATAGATGAGTGAAGATATTGAATTCACAAAGCAAAAATAGGGTTCTATTGGAAGGAACAGTGAGAGAACAAAAAATGGTAGAGGTTCTCCAAAACTAAAAACTTAATGGCAGAGACAAAATCCTCATTAAAAGGACTGAAAGACAAATTCCAGAAAACAGAGCAAGATAAAGAGCCAGAAACTAGAGAGAAAAGATTAGAGAATTAGAGGACTGGTCGAGGATATCAAACATCTGTACAACAGAAATTCCAGAAAGAGAAAATAGAAAAAAATTGTGCTGAGAAAAAAAAAATCCAAGTGAATGTGGACAAGAGTTTCCAAATTCAAAGGGATCACCACAAGACTGACATGACAGATGAAAATAGTGCCAACATCATGGCACAGAACTGTGAAATTTCAGAACCCCAAGGGTAAAAATGTTCCCATAAGCTTTCAGAGAGAAGACAAAAGTAGGTAACACACAAAGGATCAAAAACCAAAATGGCATCAGATTTCTTAGCAGCAACAATGGAAGCCAGAAGACGATGTAGGAAATACCTTCAAAATTCTGAGGAAAATTTTTTCTTACACTGAATTCTATACCCAGCCAAGCTAGCAATCAAGTATTAGGGTAAACTTTTGTACACATGGAAGCCCTGAAAACTTTTCCCTGCCAGGCACACTTTCTCAGCAAAACTACTAGTGAAACAAGGAAAGTGAGTGAAACAAGGAAAAAAATATGGCACTTGGAAACAGGAGAGCCTACCCCTAAAGTTATATTCATCAAGATCCCAGGTTGACAGCTACACAACAGGTCTAGTGAGTCTCGATGAGCCGATCAGAAAAGTTCAGGAGAGATTAATTCAAAATGAAATTCAGAGAACAGAGAGTATGTTCAAAGTACTAACAAGAGATTTATGTAACTCTCAAACCTAGGAGAGGTTAGGGTAAAATAGGGGAAAGTATCTAAAAAATTAAGTGAAGGGCACCTGGGTGGCTCACTGGGTTAGGCACCCAACCCCTGATTTCAGCTCAGATCATGATCTCAGGGTTATGAAATCGAGCCGCACGTCGGGTCCATGCTCAGTGCGGAGTCTGCTTCCCTCCCTCTGCCCCTCCCCCTCCTCATACAGGCACGCGCGCTCGCTCTCTCTCTTTCTCTCCCTCTCTCTCAAGTAAATAAACCTTTAAAAATAAAAAAAAAATAGATAAAATTCTAAAAAAATGAAAAAATTAAAAATTAAATGAGTACAAATGACAATTGCAAGAAAAACAAAAGGCCTAGAAAAGCAACCATCTTATACCACACGATTCATCTGAGCATAGGAATTACAGTCTTAATTTAACACCGTATATCTACATGACGAGACTTCGAGCCGTATCGGATGTGTTGGAGGTAAAGAAGCGTGTGTGTGTATCTGGTGGTGAGGCAAGGGCAGTGAAGAGGGCTGAAGTAGCAATATCAATATGTTTTTTGGCAACGTGGAGGCAAATACCAAAAGAAGTAGCTAAAAGAACTGTAAGTGATTACCTCTGAGAAGCAGCATATATGTCTGTGAGCACATGAGTCTGTGTGGGCATGTGCGTGTTTGGCAGCAGGGTCAAACTATTCTTTGATCTGTAGTATACATAACTTGAGTAGAAAATGAATTTATGAGAAATATCCCAGTATCTTCCAGAAGGAGCACATCCAATACCTGAAAAATTACTATACCTGGAAAAAGGCGCAGTCTGAATACTTCTTCCAAATTGCCTCTGATCTGGGTTTGTTCTGACAGTATTTTGCATACATCTGAAAATCATCTTTCTGTGACAAAAAGTAAATTCAAATATATTATCAATTTGTGAACATGTACTTTTCTTATCAAGAAAGGCTGAACAAGAATGAGTGGGGCCAAGCACTCTAGGGAATGGGGCTTAAAGGGCCCGCGACACTGACAGCTGGCCGGGAGGCCTCTCTGTATCCCAAGAAAAGCACCCCCACCGGGCTGAACAGGGGGACACATCATTATCCCAGTAAGTTCATGACTTTCACTTACCAAGTCTGAGAGCTAGAGAGAGAAAAGCCTTCTCTGACTGAACTAGAAAAACAGATGCATTTTTCTCCTAAGTATGCGCTAATAGGGTACAAAGAAACGTGCTCTTTCCACACTCTCAGTTTCTCCATTCCCTAGTGAACGATGATGGAGCTAACTTCCAAGGCCCTTGGCTCATCACTGGGATATCGTCATCGTATTAGAACCCCACTAAGCATCTTCCCATGCTATTCTCTCTGCTTGGAATCACCTCTCTCTGACCCTCATCTAACGGGCTACCTCCTACTCACTCTTTAACATCCTTCTCATGAGTCATCTCTTCTCGAAAGCCATCATTTATACCTCCCATCTACGTAAGATACCCCTCTTCTTGGCTCCTACAGGATCCTTCGTATATCCTTAATATAGCACAACTCACACTGAATACAATTCTTTTTCCCCCTTTCTCTATGGGAATAGCCTCGGTCTTGCTATCCACATTGCCTAGCACGGTGCTTGGTGTCTAGCAAGGGTTCAGTAGAAGGATGTTGAATGAATGAACATATCGATAGGCATTCATTACACCAACGCTGGTTGCCAATAACTCTGTTCACCTTAGGAGAGATACAAAGATATATAGAGAGTTTTTCATCTAGTTGGAGACAGAATTCACAAATGTGTATAAAAATGCGCAGCAATGTAAAATCCCCAATGAGTAGCATGCGCATTAAGTACTACAAAAGTCCAAAGAAAAGGGACCGGTGTTGCTTAGAGAAGTCAGGGAAGAATCTAGCTATCCATCAAATGTGTTCGAAGTTAGAATATATTGAGAAACATAATGACAAATAGTTTTTTCTTAACCTTATCATATTCTGAGTCCATTAACACTCTCTGGGATAAGATATCTAGTTGGAAGCTTTCACTGATCACCATTATCAAACTGACTCTCAAATCAAGACAAAACTCATTTTCCAGGAAGAGGAGGAAGTAGATAAGCAGAGAATAGTCTAAGGGAAAATGCTAATGGAGGAGAGGTATGATTACAAAGCCTGGGAAGTCAATTGTGATAAGCATGAGACATGAAGAAATGAGCCTCCCGCAATGATCTCGTAGAATAAAAAGAACAGACAGCCCTCTATTTCACAAAGTTCCTGGGACAGATAACCCGGTGTCTGAAGGCTAGACTACTTTGGAGTCTAAGACTCTACATGTATTCAAGGGGAATGCCAAGGCATCTCTGAGGCTAAAACTTAACCAAAACAAGAATGGTCATGTGAGGGTGATTCCAAGTCTCACATCCTCCCAGCCAGGATGGTCCCTGGACTCCCAAGACCAGCCAGAGGTCAGTGGTCACAAGCTGAGCCACGGAAGACAACAGCCATTCGCGCGCTCTGGATACTTCCCTGCACCAGCTTCTGTTACAAAACTTGGTCTAACGTTAAATGCTTGCTGGAGTGATGTGTCTCTCCTCCAAAAACAAAGACATAAAAAAAAACAAGACCCACTGTGTCTCTAAATCTGGTCCTATAAAATGAGCTGCTACTTTAGTGACCCATATTTATATATTTTTAAAATAATAATTAACAAACCCTTTCCAGGAAACAAGGTCCCACTCTTTCTGGAGCGTCAATGCAATTTTCCAGACTGTTCAAGAAAATGCTGTGAAAATTTCAGAGGGAAAAAAAAGATATAATTTTATGCAAAATGTAATAAATTTGTCAATAGCCTTTAAATAATATGATGAAAAAGAAAATTCAATTCAGCAATTACATACTTGTTATGGAATTCATATATTTCGGCCATATTTCCAAAGAGAACATCCTTTTTATTTCTCAGGAGAGGTGGCATAAGATCAAACATCTCAGGATTATCCATCTCCGCTCTATAGCCCTACCCAAAATAAATACATTTATTCGTTGAGAAATGTTCACATTAACATTTGTTTGAGCCACCAAAGATACAGATACAGCAGAATGTATCAGGGATGAGTGGGTGAAGCTGTTGGTAACTTTAACAATCAAATTTTCCAGTACCCAAAGTTATCCATTTTTAAATTTTTTTTTTTTTTAAAGAAAGTAAGACAAGGACATCATGGTTTCCCACTTAACGGGTAGAATAAAGGGACTCTCTGGCCTTGAGGGTAGCTTATAGTGTAGGAGACAAAATGGAAACCAAGCATGAAAAATTATATGACAGGTCAGTAACCTCTCCTTAAACTGGCAATACGTGTTTAGGTTTTTCAGACCAAATTAATATTATGACATTTGTATCAAATGACTGTTAAACTCCTATTTTTAGTTCTTTACATCACCATCTCTAAATAGCACCCTGGGAATAATTATAACAATCTGCTGGATCCTTAAGAAAACAGCTTATCTCTTCTGTACTAAAATCTGGGTCCCACAATTGTCACTACTGAGGGAGAACCTGACCATGCACATTTCCCACACATGCAGCCTCCAACAGTGGGAGAAGTACGCACTGCTGGCGTGTGTGTGACAGTCAAGGAGGCAGACAGCACGGGAAGGCTCAACAGCTCTTACTGAATGTAGCAGGAGAACATTCGCGCAGAGCTGGGAAAATACCGTTTGAGTCGCTTACCAACAGAACAGTAAACAGCTCGCGGACATACACCCTCTCTGTCTGTATCAGTTCATTCAGGACGTGGCTAAAGTGAAAAGACAGTATTTACCAGTTATTTTGTTGCTTTAGAATTGTATTATGATCTCTCAATCTTTCTCCTTACAAACTGTAAGGTAAAAATCGTTAATGCGTGGCAACTACCAATGGTTTTGGTTTTACCATCAAAATACGAAATTAATTGTATGGTTTCTAGAATAAGTACCACCCACAAGACTCTTTAAAATACATTTAGAAGAAAGGAAAGGGGGCTCAGGGCTTATTTTTACATGAGAAAAAATAACCCACTTCATTGCTATCTCACTAAGCTTATGAATCAATTTACTGGGCCCCTGGGTGGTTCAGTCAGTGAAGCGTCCGATTCTTGGTTTCACTTTGGGTCATGATCTCAGGGTTGTGGGATCGAGCCCCACCTCGGGTTCTGTGTTCAGTGGGGAGTCAACTTGAGAGTCTTCCCCCTCCTCCTTCTTCTTCTCCTTTCTCCCCCACCACCACTCTCACTCTCTCTCTCAAATAAATAGATCTTTATTTTTTAAAATTTGTGGGTTTTTTCCCTTCTTACCATTGAGTTGTAAGAGTTGTTTTTTAAGATTTTATTTATTTATTTATTTATATGAGAGAGAAAGAGCATGAGTGGGGGAAGAGGCAGAGGGAGAGAGAGAATCTCAAGCAGACTCCGTGCTGAGCGTGGAGCCTGACTTGATTCTTGATCTCACAACCCTGAGATCATGACCTGAGCCAAAATCATGAGTCAGCCACTCAACCGACTGAGCCACTCCGGTGCCCCCAGATAAAATCTTAAGGAAAAAAAGGTGAATATTCTTATGTCTAGCATAGTAACATAACTTTATAAAAGTAAACAAAATAATGATTACTGTCAACATCTATAAAATATCATTATATATCTACATAATCCTTGCAGTTTTTGAAACATCATCTCGTTCACTTTTACCTCTTTTAGAAAAGAGGAAATAAAGATTCTGGAAAACTCTAGTTAATTTTCAAGTTACACAAAGAAAGCATAGGTTAGCCAGGCCTAATTCTAGGACTTCTGACACCTCATCTAGTGCTCTTTTCATCAACATAACAGAACCTCATTTTGTGATTTCAAAATCCAAGCACATTTGCCTTCAACACTGAATCACAGATTCCTACTGGTAGATGTGTATATGAGAGTATGTCAATAAAGAAAAGATACTTCTGTAAAACGTCCAAGGTATTGTCATTGTCCAAACTGGAGGATTGACCGGAATTTCTCTTCTCCCGACCATCATGCACCACTTCAATCTGAAATGATGAAAATAAGTTAAATTAGCATCTACGTATGTATAGATCTTCTTGAAGAAAATCAAGCTTAAATTAAGTTTTCTCTAGGTCCTGTGTAGATAAACTTGAAAACAATAGGATCATTTTTTTCAGGAATAACTTTGATATGTATTGGTAAAAAAAATTATTTGAGTTGCCTAAGAGGACAGATTTAAGATACTAATTAGGACTTATTTTATATATGGGGCGCTTGGGTCCCTTCACTGGTTAAGCATCCGACTCTTGATTTTGGCTCAGGTCATGATATTAGGGTCGTGGGATTAAGATTCTCTCTCCCTCGGCCTCTCCCACCACCTTTTCCCAGCCCCCACTCATGCTCTAAAGAAAATAATTGTATTTTCCACATTAAATAATGTCTCATTTACTTGGCACTTTGGGGAAGTGAGGTTAATTGATAAAAAGCTGAGTTTCCATATAACTAAAGTTTATTCATTGAAGAAGAAAAAACCCCAGCTTTTTAGCCTTCATGATTTTTGATGGAAACTTTCTAGGAAATATTACATGAATCCTTGAGTTCTTTAACTAAGGATACACGACATCACTGACTCTCCCTCTAATAATTCAGTGGTACCATCAGGAACGTGAATGATGTGATAAAAACTGATGATCCACTCCAGGACTGATAACATGTGGGTAACTGTCTATTCGTTCTTAAAATGGCTGTAACCTGTTGATCTCTGTCTCTGCTCTCTGCCACATGTCAATTTTTGCTACAAGTGACTTCCCCGACCCTAAACCACTGTCTTATTTTGAAGACTCTACAGGACTTGGACTTGCTGAGTGAGGCAACTACATGAGATCTGTGGCGGGTTAATTGTTCTTCAGAAGCCTTAGAAGTATCTTCCAGGGATCCTGGCTGAATTTGGACTTTTGAGCCTGCAAAATGTCTGAACTCCAAGCAAACGCAGCATTACTTGGTAGCAAGTAGAACTCAAAGTGAAGCATGAGATCTGCCAGCTAAAAAGCATTTGCACAAAACATTACAAGCACGCGTGGAAAGGAACAAACATTTACTGACTATTTCCTAGATACTGTGCAGGTACAGTTGTAGGGACTTAATGTGAATCACTGTATCCAATCTTCCCAGCAATTTGGCAAGCTATGGCATACTTATCCTCATTTTGCATATGGGAAAACCGAGGCTCAGAAAGGTTTAGCAACCGGGCCAAGGTCCCATACCTAGTTAAGTGATAAAACAGGGTCAAGCCCATGGTGTGCCACCATTATGCTCCCTCTTTAAGACCATGCTTTGATTCATTCTATCTGAATGTACTGTTATCATTTTAATACTATAACTAAGACTGATAATGCTGCGTACTTCTTTACTCATCAGATAGGTAAGCATCCCTTACTCCTAACAGGTTTCTGAAATTCAAGTTTGGAAAGTTTCAAAACATAAATTTATACTTTTAAACGCAAATTGACTCGAATTAGAAGAACGTGCGCATTTTGGAACTCCATTCACTAGCTAGTAATCTCACCAAGAAAATGTACAGAGCCACAGCCTCCTACTTTTCCCCTGGGATATGTAAATGAATAAATCCGCATAGAGGAACGTTAGGGTGTCGTGAGTGGAAACTGGAACCAAAAGACCCCGTAAGACTGTGGAATTTGGTCTTCATTCTGTTTCCTTCTTGAAAACAGAAGTTGTGACTGAACACCGTGCTAACTAGGCCACTCACCAGCCTGCTCATAATGGTATACAACACGTAGGATGCTAACACATGCCACGCTCCATTCGAAATACTTCCCAAATATTATTTTATGTTTACGTGACCTCTACGATGAGAGCGTTCTGTTACTATACCCATTCTGTAGATAAGGAAACGGAGTTCCTTATGGGGTAACGGAGTTACCCCGGGTTACATGTAACTGACAGTAAATGACAGAGTTGGGATTAAAAGGCAGGGAGTCTCTATCAGCGCTTATACTGCCTCTTGGAGATCTATGTTCTTGTCCTTCTTTACCATCAAGAAGACACAAGGAAAATGTAGGGCCCTACGGTTATGATGAGGCTACTCTCTGCAGATACCAGAATGTCCTGGACAACTGAGGAGACTTGTATCAATCCACAAACAAACAGATGTCCTTTTTTGAACCCAGCGCATGGACCATTAGAACCTGTCCTTTGTCCATGCTTCATACTTATAGGAATGTAATCAGTTATGAAAGGAATCTTCTTTTGTAGAAAGGCGCAATAATTTAAGTTTATTGAGGTGGGGTGCGGGAAAGAGAAGCTGGGACTTACAGATATTTTACAGAAATTAATTCCGAACTCAAGCCAAGACTTGAGAAACTGCTCATACACCTGGGGATATGCCAGAACTGCAATTAGACACAATGCAGCAGCAGCTTTTTCTTTTAGATTAAATAGGCTTCCAAACGTACAATATTGGTTTAGTGAACTAAAAATATGGTTTAAGCCTCCATACCAATTCTGCAACCACAGCAATAAAGCCAGTTTTGAATTAATTAGTGGTATTTACTTTTAAGTTGCTCTGATTTTGTCTCCAAGTCTTCTTTCCTGGTAGAAAAATATGAAAGAGGAATTTCAAGCCAGAATTAAAATCAACACTTTTAATTAAAACGCATGCATGTTTATTAAATAGAGAGCTACGAATATTCTGACATATTTATGTTAGTATTTTTAAATCACACCATACAAAACAGTTGACTGGTTAGATTCATCTACATGATTTCAATTTCTTATTTAGCATCACTTTGCCACACCTTCACTCATTCTCTGACTCCTCGATCATCCACGTGATTGCCGAGCAAGCAGGAAGGTAAGTGTTACGTAATTATTTGCAGATTTAATGTTCATTTGCACACATAAGCGTTTAATCAGATTGTAGCTCACTGCCTAACGGTATCAAAAAGAGTTTGGAAAAACATCTGCATTTAACTAATAACTACATGCCCGGCAGCTCTAAGCCCTACACACCCATTTTGGTTTTTAATCCTCAAAGCAACCCTAACAGATACGTACTATTTCTATCTTCATTTCATAGATAAGTAAGGTTAGTATCTTGTCCAGGAAGCAGAGGTAGTGTTCTGCAGAGTCTACTGTCAGAATATGTGCTCCTAACAACTACATAAAACCACTCTGAAGCATATTAAAATGCTAAAACGAAACAACTGCATCAAAATTCCAAGCTTTAATCTTTCTTTTCTACTATTTCATCTCTCCCTTTCTTTTTTTAAAACATGTTGAAAGTGAAGTTGTCTGTAATTTTTTAAAGTTTCTTTATTTGTTTTTAGTCATCTCTACACCCAACTGGGGCCCGAACTTATGACCTTGAGATCAAGAGTTGCACACTCTTCCAACTGAGCCAGCCAGGTGCCTCTCCTTTTCTTTGTTTCAACTCTCCGTTCTGTTGACAATGGGTGAGCCCCTGTATTACTAAGCAAGGAGTCCAAATGTTTCTACAAACCCCAGAGCCCGGTCCAGTGCAAGACCCGGTCATTCTTGTTCCTCGTTTTTGGTGCTGCTAAAAAAGGCTGCCACCCACACAGGCTACAGGGGTCTCTTCTCCCTATGGAAGAAATATACTTTTCGCCCTTCCCTCCTTGGCAGGAACCACTGCAAGGCACACTCTGGGAAAGGATATGCTGTTAGGTTCTCTAAATTTCATACTCCCCCCTCATCATTTAAAAATATACTTTAGGAGCCCCTGGCTGACTCATCGGAACAGTGTGCGACTCTTGATCTCAAGGTCATGAGTTCGAGCCCCATGTTGGAGGTAGAGATTACTTTAAATAAGAAAGTAAAAACAAAAATAGATTTTATAGGGATGCCTGCCTGGTTTAGTCAGGAGCACACGCAACTCTTGATCTCAGGGTCATAAGTTCAAGGCCCACGTTGGGTGTGGGCCTACTTAAAAAACATATATATATATATATATATAAGATGTACAGAACATAGCATAACATATAGAGATGTTGAATCACTATGTGGTATAGCTGAAACTAAAGTAACTTGTGTCAACTAGACTCAAATAAAAAAGTTAAAAATATATGTATTTTATACAGAAGCTGTATGTTTATAGCATCATATATATAAGTACGTAAGTTAGACTTAGTGGCACTTACCACGTAAAATCAATTTCTCAATGAACACTGATGTTCGCCACTTTAAAGACACCTGATATACAGAGATCCAAACTTCTTTATAAAGGTAACTGAGGGAGCCTTACTAATTAGCTTTACCAATAATTAATTCTTTGCAACTGCATTAAGAGATGAAAAAGGAATATATATACACAACTCGGGACAAAGGCAGATTTTTCTGAAAACCAAGGTGGAGAGATTCGTTCTTTCAATGACGTAAATGGATCCATGAAAATCAGGAGCGCTATGCTCTACGCTGAGCTCCGTGTTTGGCGTTGGGGATACGAGCATGACCTGCACACAGTCCCTGCCCCTCCAGAGTGGACAGTCTAGCAAGAGAGACGGAAAATGGACAATTCTACGAAGGCCGTGAAGACACACAGCCGGCCTTGTCACCACACAGCACGGCTGCTCAAGCAAACTGGGCGCCGAGCAGGAGAGGCAGGGGAGAAAAGCTTCCGGGAAGGAAGCGGACTAGGGACAGGAAATCTGCTGGAGGGAAAGAAACCGGCAAAGGGGAAAGGGACAGGGAAGGCCACAGCGTCCCAGAGAGAGACTGTAAAGTCCAACAGGCCAGACAAACAGGGGCATGCGAAAGGGGAAGTGGGGAGACCGGGAGACCGCGGCAGTTGTCAAGGCAACAGGTGACATGAGCTTGGGTTAAGAAGTGGCAGCGAGGAAATAGCAGTGGGGATGGGAAGAAGTGGATTTTGTGACTGATTAAAGATGGGGCATGAATGCAAAGGGGAAGCCAGTGGCCTAGGCTGGGGCGAGCGGGGACATCACAGTACTGTTCCTGGAAGCGAGGCACAGGGGAAGAGAGGAAGGTTTGCGGGAGAGGCCACCAGGCAGAGCCTGAGTTACCTAGAGGAAATTCAAGGAGGCAAATTGTAAATGCAGGTCTGAAGCTTACGAGGAAGATGTAGACTAGAGCTACAGGTTTTGGAGCTCAAACCACAGTTCAGCCCTCACAATGCTTTGCTAACTTCCCTCTGTATTAATTCAGGGGTTAAGCAACCGACTCTTGATTTTGATTCAGGTCATGACCTCAGGATCGTGTGATCGAGCCCCACATGGGGCTCTGCCCTCAGCTGGGAGTCTGCTGGAGATTCTGGCCGTCTGCCCCTACCCCCACTCATACTCTCTCCCTCTCTCGAATAAACAAACAAAATCTTTTCCAAAACTTAACTCAACAAATTTGATTGTGTCTTGCTAGTTGCCAGGCACTGCGTTAGGTTTGGTGCAAATTAGTAAAAAGAAACAAACAAAAACAAACAAAACCAGTTTGACTTATTGTACAAAAGATGAACACAATTTGCTTTGACCAAATCCTATATATTTGGCTTAGCGATTAAAAGTCTTGGAGAGTTATTTAGTCCTGACTCTTATAATCCCCATTTCTCACAGAGCAATGAGGTAAAAATAAAGACTGTAGCATAAATGATGCTTTGGTTTAATTTAGAAACCATGATAAATAATGAGTAAAATCATTTATCCATCCATATCATTCAGGCTGCTGTCTTTTTCCACATAAATGCATTAGGCAGTCTTAAACTGAAGAAAATTCAAGCTACTCCCCACAAATAGTTGTACTGTGGATGACACAAGATTCTCTAAAACGAAAGAAAGCTTGATTGGTTTTGATGCTGCCAATTGTTTTTCTTGGTTTCTTTTGACGAGTGGTCATATGATGAGATTGAGTTTAGAAGCATAAGCTACTTTTCAGGGAGTCATTTTCCAAGGTAAGTTTCACGCTGAGAATATGGATGATTATTATGGAAGAAACGGGAAAACGTTAACTGTGAGCGAAATTCCAGGACGAACTGCGGCTGGTTTTAGATGTCAAACTGGTTTTTCACACGTACACAAACTCAGAAAATGTACCGAAGAAAAGTAATAAAGATGGGTACCTTTGGAAAAAAGTTTACATGCTTGAAAGAAAGAGTATCCAACTCCCACTGCAGAAAAAAAGTGTAACGCCATTAAATGAGAATATTGGAAAGAAAAAAATAAAACCAAATGTACTTTCAGCAACTAACGCCTTCAGCGGAGCTGAGTTCTCCGAGGGCTACAGAGCAAGAAACCTCAGTCAGCCGGCACGTCTAGTTTACTCAGTACTTCTTACACTCTGTAAGGTTTTTTCTCTTTGTCTTCACAACAACCTACTGCAGTCAGTAGGCATTACTGTTCCTATTTTCAAACAGCGAAACTAGGCTAAAAGAGGGGAAGTGAACTGGCCCAGGTCACACAGCCGGACATCCGACTGAGGTCTGTCGTCCGCTAAGGCATATAAACCTATCCTGTTCTTACTCCCATTGCTGGTGGTTTGTAGCCCCTAACTGGTTTCTTGGGTTGTTTTAGTCTTTTGCCCTATGTCTTCTTCGTCAATATTCTTCACTTAGAGCACTGTTCACAGTTTTATTTGTGAGTATATTTCTATATTTAAAAACTCTTAACTACATAACTTTTAGCTTTCGTTTTCATATGATCCACATGGGGACTGACCAAGGTTTTGATGCTCCTTCCCGTACATTAATGAGGTCTCTGAGCCTTCAGATCAGACAGACCAAATTTAGTCCCGTGTTCACCCGCTCAACGAACTAAGGGCCCCAAAGGCCAAATTACTCTCCCCTAAGAGGCCCCGGCTCCAGAGGCAGCTCAAGGGAAACTTTGGGCAACAGAATCATCTTACTTCCAGACTAGCTGCCCACCACAGTCAGGAAAGCTATTCTATCCCACAGAACGTAGAAAGGAAATGGGTATCACATGGTTAAAACTAGTCTACAAAGATTAAAACAAGAAAATCGACACTAACAGTTTAATGACTAGCAAAATTACTCTGTTTACCAGCACGTTAGCAATCCGTTCTATTGCCTAAGCCATTCCCTTACTAGAAGCTAATAAGAACCAAGTAATAACCTATCCACGTAAGTAGTAAATATGTGTGTGCATACGCACACACGTGCCCACCGGTACCAGATTTATATGCTTTCACTCCATTACTACCATGTTTGACTGTTGTATGATACTCTCGACCACGACCCCTGCCTCGTGCAACAGAGTGCAAACGTGACCAAAGACGCTTACATACAATTTCAACTTATCGGGACTGAAGAATGCATTCAGTATCTACATCAAGAGTGACAGACAAGAGCAGGAAGAGAAGAGTGAACGTAAGATACTTTACCATGTTTAGGTGAGAACGACACTCTAGATCCCATCAGATTGTCAGAAGCAGGTACCACAAACTCAACTGGCTTCACGTTCTTGTCCGTCAGGTTCCTGAAACCGGCTTGTTGGTTCTCAAATGCACTTCGGATGTGTTCGAGCTTGAGTTGGACGGTCTGCATTTGAACCTGCAGGTTGCGCAAGACTTCTGTGAAATACTTTCTGTATCGGGGTCATTACAGATCTTATGACATTGCTCGGACCCAGAAGGGCAGAGAATCAACTTAGAGTTGAAAACAGAACTAAAAAAAACTTGGAAAGCAACAGAAAACCCATGAAGATCTCAACCAAAACCACTCAAAGAAACGGATCGAGCGGTCATGACATCGGTCCCTGTCTACAGCGCTGGAAGGAGCGAGGGCTGGAAGAGGCGGCATGTGGAGCACGAGAAAGGCCCCCGCCAAGCAGTGTCGGAGCACTGTGTGATGTGCTAGCCTGCCCCAGACGTCCTACAGTTCTCGGTGCGTTCTAAAAAGCTCCTCCTAGGCCCTCCTAGATGATCTGAGGCAGTTAGGGATTAGCTTGGTTGCTTCCAGAAAAGTTACTTGGTTATTGTTGTGGCCCTGTTTCTGCTTTTCTGGAACGTCCCCTAAGATCTGCAGCTAAGCATGGTTTTAGATACCATTCCAAACTTGTCAACCACACCTTTTGGTGACAGATAGCATGACAAAAATCTCTTAGCGCCACTGTCGTGAGGGGGCCTTAGGACAGCTCCAGCAGAGCGGCCCTGCAGGAACCCAGAGGTCTCTACCTTGTTCACGGCAACATCTGGTTGCACCCCACCCCCAAGAAACCCCGCATCATTTCTTTACCCCTTCATGCTCAAACTCAGCAGGAAAGCCAGATCTGTGTCCACACAGCACCTATTGCTAGTAAGTGCAGCAGGAAAACAAGCTATTTGGAGTAGAATGCTCTTGACAAGGGCCCAGTGTTGTCCTAGGACAGCTTTAGCCCCTTCTCCAAGGATGCGCAAACAAGGTATATGAGAACTCCTAATAGGGGAAAAGAGTTGGAAGAGAATGGCATCGCAGCTCATTCTTCATATTATAGCAAGCATAAAGCCTTGAGATCCTTTTTTTTTTTCCAAGTCTATGTAGTGAGTTACTTTTAAGTAATCTCTGCACCCAACGTGGGGCTCAAACTGGTGACGCCGAGATCAAGAGTCACAGGCTCCACCAAATGAGCCCGTGGAGAGCTTCAAGGCTTTGGATCCGCCCACGCTTCACAATGGTACTAATATCACACCTCATCCTTAAGAGAAGCACGTAACTGCGATTTGACATCAAGTCAGCTGTGAGGGAGAGAAAGTCTTGCCAATGCTACTGGAATTACAGCTTTAAAAAAAATCTGTTCATTTGAAAAAAAAAAAAAACAGCTTCTTACCTTGAGTTCAGGAGATAAAATTACATCAAATTCATACTGTAGGGTATCAGGGTCATAATTTATAAAGGGCAAAGCCATCTCAAGAAAATTCTCGATGTCTCGGAGGGCTTTCTGAGCATCTTCTTTAGACTGAAACTTATCGATTTCCTGGTTAGCTAGAAGGCATTCTCCTTCATCACAGCACTGGCGAGCCTGATGAGCAAATCACACACAGACACACACACACACACACACGCACGCACACACGCACGCACACACAAAATATGAATGAATACATAGAAATACGTTTGTCCTTTAGAAGTGTTTACCAGCCCTGGCTTCTGTGAATCAGAGTTGTTTTCAGAGCTGTTAAAAATAAAGGTATCTGGGTTCTGCCCCCAGAAATTCCGATTTAGCAGCTCTGGGCCCTACGCCAGGCGCTGGGATTTCTGCAGCGCTCCACAGGTAATTCTGAAGACGCCCAGCCGAGGCTGGGAAGCACTGTACTTATTTCATAACGAGGAACTCATTCTGCAGTAAAGGATCTGACCGACCTCATCACACTGACGCTTCAGCCGCACGATACTGTCCCCAAGTCAGTAAGTGAAACATGGAACGTGTCGGCAAACATGAAGCGTAACATAAATGGGTGGTGATTGCCAAGGACAAGGACACAAGCCTCCTTGCCGAAGAGGGAGATGTACAGATTCAAGTGTTCGTGTTCAGATACGATGTCTGCCAGTGATAGCCTCATTCTACATTCCACTTCCGAGGCCAGCTCTTCCTTCACTGCCGAACTCTGAAAGGGGTCAGACCTCCAGCTTCCCATCACTGTTTAATTTCTTACTGCAGTACCTACGGAGCGTGGAAGGAGTTTCTGGCTTTAGCAAAACGCCTCTAGGGCTCTGCAAAGTGTGCTGACTGCAAACTACCACCAGAGGAGAGGATTCACAGATGTACCCAAAATAGAAAGGAAGCCATCACGACCGCGATCTCAACACTCGGGACAGAAGCCAAAATCGCTACCATACTCCACTTGCCACGAACACGGCAAAGGTGCACGCATTAAATGAACATCATCAAAGCCAATCCTTCAACGTCTCACAAGTTTAATTCCAAAGCTCTCTCAGACAGACCTTTACCCCATAACCATTAAGAAAAAAAAAAAAATTATCTCCTTGCTCAGAAATGTTCTCAGGCCTCGTGATACTACCTGCTGGAGGAGCTTATGCATTTTGAAGATCCTGCTGAGCTGTATCCTTTTGGCTTTGATCTCATTAACCAAGATATCGGAGAGGTACCGGAGCTCGCCGCACCTCTGGCAGATCAAATCAAGGGCATAATGGTGATTTGCAGCAAGCCTGTGTCCGTGTAGTATCACAAAGCGGGCCTTCGCTAACAGATCCTAATTTTGAGAAAGAAGTAAAAACAACAACGGTACAATAGCTGTTCAAAGAGAGGAGGCACAAGAAAGTAATTGAGAAGCAAACTGGTTTAGCAGGGCAGAGAGGGTGCCGGAAATACAATTTCATGTCACACTTCTGCAGGCTCTAAAAAAGCTTACGGTTGCGTCATTAGCTACAGCAGTGACACCATCAGGAACCCACGTGGTTCTGGCCCCAGAGCCTGTTCGAGTGTAGATGAGCTTTGCCTCGCCTGATACAGGCGGATTTAGAACAGAACCGCATATACTCAGTGACGTACCCGGGGCCAAGTGCAAGCTAACGGGTTTCGTACCATCTGGGCCTTGGGAATCTCCTTAGTCATCATCTGCCTCGTTACTGTACACACCTGAAGTGAACACCAAGGGTCTCCAAGTCTGCAGGGATCTTAGCGGCCCCCACTCTGTCAACGACTGGCATCCCCCCTCTTCCTGGCCCCCCACTTGCTCCTGACCTGGCGACTGAAATAGGAGGTGGTGAGGAAATAACTGTGAAGGGAAAACAAGAAAAACTAAAGCCCATAACGATGAAGTGCCCAGCCCACCTAGCTGAAGGGAAGCCCACGGTAAAAGCAGGGAGTTTGGGTGTGTGTGTGTTTTTTTTAATGGGTTAATGGGTATAGTTTCAGATTTGCAAAATGAAAAACTTCTGGCAATCTGTTGCACAACAATGCGACTCTGGTTAACACCACTGAGCTGTATACTGGAAAATGTGGAAGACGGAGGGCACCGGGGTGGCTCAGTGCGTGAAGCACCGGACTCCTGATTTCGGCTCAGGTCCTAATCTCAGGGTCCTGAGACGTGAGACCACAGACCACGTCGGGCTCTGTGCCGAGCGTGGAGCCTGCCTAAGATTCTCTCTCTCTTTCCCTCTGCCCCTCTCTACCCCGCTCATGCTCATTCTGTTTCTTTCTCCCTCTTTCTCGTTCTCAAAAGAAAATTTTAAAAAATGGTTTTGATAGTAAATTTCATTTTATGTGGGGTTTTCTTTTACCACAAAACTAAAAAAAAAAAAAAAACACTTCAAACCTCCCTTATTTCCTTTCTTTTTTTTTTTTTTTTAGATTTTATTTATTTATTTGACAGACAGAGATCACAAGTAGGCAGAGAGGCAGGCCGAGAGAAAGGGGGAAGCAGGCTCCTCGCCGAGCAGAGAGCCCGATGTGGGGCTCGATCCCAGGACCCTGGGATTATGACCGGAGCTGAAGGCAGAGGCTTTACCCACTGAGTCACCCAGGTGTCCCTTGCCTTGTCTTTCTACCACACCACAGAGATTTATCAATTGCCACACAATCACAGTAACCTACAAGCATAATTCTAGAACTGGTCACTGCAGCTGCTGCCTCACAAATTCCATTTTTAGACGCTTACAGTATACCCACAAATCTACTTGTTTGCTGGGAATGCACCTTTAAAAACACCTATGACAGAAGAGCAAAGCTAGTTTGTTAACTATGAAAGCCTTGAGTCCAAGCCTTTAAGACCAGCAAAACGAAAATTGTTGGCTCTTTTGATTATTTATTATATGATCATCTATCCCAGGTACTGTGCTAAGTGTTTTACCTACAACATCTAAAAGAATCCTCACAATCATTCTGGAAAGTAAATCACTTTATCCCCAATTTATAGATGCAGACATCAAGGCTCAGAAAATTTAATCAATTTACCCAAGGTCACAAGGCAAGTAAGACTAAGCAGACTTATCTGTCTGAATGGATGTCTGCTTCAACGGCACAGCCACATGATGGATAGTTAAGGAATTATGCTCGGGTCTATTTCCATCATTTCCAGTACCAAATAGCGTTCTTTTTTTAAGATTTTATTATTTATTTGAGAGACAGAACACACAAGCAAGGGGAGAAGCAGAGAGAGAGGGAGAAGCAGACTCCCCACTGAGCAAAGAGCCTGATGCAGCACTCGATCCCAGAACCCTGATATCATGACCTGAGCTGAAGGCAGATGCTTAATGCACTGAGCCACCCAGGCGCCCCTCAAGTAGCATTCTTGATGGGCATTTTTTCTAGCTTCTTGAAAATGATTTACACCTTTGTTCCTAATGATAGGTCTGAAGCCGTTCATATCATCATCTCAGAGGCCGCCTATGATAAGCACAGGACACGTCTGCAGTGTCATGTCTGGCTCACGTTGATCAGAAAAGAATATAGAACAGTATTATAAACCAATTATACAGACTACTGCGATGAAAGGCGGCCCATAAGGGCTGATATTACAGAATAGTGAACATCTCAGATGGGATCTTACCTGAGAATTTTCATCCAAGTTTTCCAACTTCTTTATTTTTTGTTTTACTTGACCTATGTTCCCTGTTACATCTGCCAACTCTGCTTGCTGGTTCAACATAAGTTCAACTTCACTCACAAGCTATAAATAGGAAAAAAAAATACAAGTCTTAAAAGCATACAAGGTATTAAGCATTTTCCCTAAATTCAGTTTTGTAGGAAATGCCAGTAAAAAGGAGAGCAACATGGAAAAATGGCACATGTAGAGAATACTTTGTTATTTTATTCTCGGAAACTGCTATACTCTATTAAAATCTAACGTCCTGGATCTCAGAGTGTGCTCGTGAGATAGAAGATATCACTATGTACACAGGCAGGCAGGTATATGCGGATATGTACCGAAGTATATGCATATGTTTTACTTGCATATTATATTCCCAAGTTCTGTGATCAGTGGTCCTCGGAGAAAAGATCCTCCAGTAGTAATGAACACACCTGGAACCCAGAAAAAGGACCCAGGGCTCCTCAGCCAGATGGATGATTCCAGGGCTAAGGCAGAGTATGTATGCGATGAACTTGGAATATCTCTTTATCCCAGAAAGTAAAGAACTGGTAACAATTAAAGAAGTCTGGCCATGTCACTGGGACACAGTTGTCAGTCTGAAACACCAAAATCGTGAATAACAGCAAAGAGTGACAAATCATTACAAAACTGGGAAGTCACGAACCCCCAAATCAGATAAACAAAGAAACGGGGAGAAGGGAGAACTCTGGCTCCCAGCAGCATGTCTATGGGAACTGGGACATATGGAGGGCAGAGTGGAGTGGGAAAATCAGCATTTTGCAGCCATCATAGTAAGGACGGGTTGAAGCAAGAATCATTAATCGATGCTAAACCCACCCAGAACTTTTGACGAGCAGCAAGAAGTTTACATGACCTTACATTTTCTCCCCACCCATTTCCTACTAGTTACAAGTGGAGAACTTCTACAGCACCCCGAGCGGGTGATCAGAGCGCACATCCACGAGGAGGGGCAGGAGGACCCCGCTTACCACCAAATGGACAAACATGTCGCTTACATAGTACACGTGCCGATCACACACAGATTAATCTAATTGTGAGAAAATGTCAGAAAATGGGAAACGAAGAACATTTTATGTGAAAAAGAACTGTACTCTTCAAAAACGGCAGTGTCATAAAAGACAAAGAAAGGCTATGGAAATCTTCTGGATTAAAGGGGACTAGACATGACAACTTATACAACACCTGACCCTCTAAGGCTGAACCCTGTACTGGAGGGGGAAGAGATGATAGAAATGATATCATTGAATCAATCACTAAAACGGAAATACCAACAGTAGGTCATGTAAAGTACTGCATCCTTTAAATGTACGGAATTTGATAATTGGACTGTGGTTATGCAAGAGGATATGCCTATCCTGTATATTCAAGAATATTTCAAGTTTGAGAATATGTAAACTCTTCTGAATGGCTGGAATTTCCAGACAAGATTTTTTTGAAGTTAAGCTCCTACATATAGAACCTATTTGCAGGTGACCATGAGATACAGATCATGTCCGTGAAATTCCAATCCAAGACTAATGACGACAACACTGATTAGAGGCAACAAGGATTTAAAGAAACAATAGAACTACAGGGCAAGAATTTTCTCTGGGTGGCAAATGAACGAGGAAGTAGAGGCACAATGGGTGTGCTTGGGAAGAGAGTTATTTTTGCATGTGTTCGGTTGGGGAGAAAGACACAAATATCCTTTATGGCCTATCCTTTCCTTAAGGAAGGTTTCACAGAGAGCACCACATTCCAAAATCCGCTGGCATCACAGGAGGGAAAGGGCTGGCGGCACCTGACCCCGTGTTCAGAACAGATGAAACACCGAGCAAGTGTGAAAGTCATGGGTGGGAAACAGGCTGACCCCATTCAAGAGAGAAAAGTAGGGAGATTTCCTCGGACCTCCTGGTAAAGTACTATGACAGAGACTGCGAGGAGCCTGACCACATGTGATGTATTTTCCAGAAGCGTCCAATGAGAAGGTACTTCTTTGTAACCTTTACAATAATGTGTAATTACACACAGTTTCACTTCATGCATTAAACTTTTCATAGAAATAAATAATTGGATCCGAAAAATTTTTTGTTCTATTAAATATGGTCAGTATAGGTATATGGTATTTAAAAAAAAAATCAAGAAGGAAGTGGGTATATTTCCTTGGAAAGCTGAAAGGAAATTTCAGGCTGAAAGTATTTTATATGTAAAATAAATTACAATAATAAACATCAGGGTGAACAGCAACTTAGTTCTGTCTTACATGTTAGCACACACATGCTTTCTCATAGGAAATTAGTAAGCAAGAAAGACAACTTGGAGAGGCGGGTGGGGGATCGAGGTAACTGGGGGATGGGCGTCAAGGAGGGCACGTGATGGAATGAGCCCTGGGCGTGACAGGCAACTGACAAATCACTAAATTCTACCCCAAAACTAATAATATGCTATATGTTAATTAAATTGAATTTAAATAAAAATTTTTTTTAAAAGAAAGACATCTTGGCAGGGTTCACTCACACCTGCCCCCTCTTCATCTCTCTCTGGGTATAAATGGGCATCTTGTGAGATTATATTTCTGATGATCAAGAGTGAGAATCTCTGGCATAATGGAAAAAAAAATGTGGGAAGGAATGTTTTTACTGACCTCTTGAAAATCCTGCTCGAACTTCCATAGTTGCAAATACTGCTCCATTTTTAGTTGGTGTTTCTCCCAAAATCCATCAAAAGCTATCTCCATATCATGTACTTGACTCAGCAACCTTAACAAAGGAAAGTCATTAGAATCCCTTCACATCTTGTAGGTATGTACATAAGCCCGGTCTGGACATTAAGGATTAGAGGCAAAGTCAGAGGCCGTGACACTTGGTCCACGAAGAGACCACCGATGTCCACAGAACCTCTTTTACAAGCAAACTAGTCTCTGGGAGACAACCAGGGAAGGTGTTCTCGGATTCCGAGAGGTCCAGGAATATTTTCACACCTAACAGATGGCAGCGAAATGCATAATTCCCTTTCAGAAGGATAAAATAAGAAACTCCAAACCAAAAGGAGAGTACTCACTTGTTAACAGTCTGCCAGTCACCATTCACATGGTGACGGTGTTCGAGCCTTGAACCGACAGGGTCTTCGGGGCCGGGCACTTCCAGACTCGTGAGGAGGATTTTCCCCTCTTTGGTTACTGCTGTAATATCATTCTGTAAAAAGGCACAGTGGGATGAGGAAGCCTGCTAGTAGCCTAATCCAAATGACCTAAAGAGAAGGAAGCACACACCTACAGCATGCAGAAGACAAACGGCCGTTCTAGAACAGCCTCTACTGAGGACGTCAGGACCACAGAATTCAAAACCCATGAGGATCTCCAAGAAGCCTCTGGCTGCTGAGACGGACGCTGCAATCACTGTTTTTACAAGATCTTTATGGGCGGAAGTACTTCGTGCTCCATTTGTCATTTCCTTCTCTTACTGGTAGAAATTTCTAATTTATTCTGTTCTACGAATATTTTTAATGTGCTCCAATAAAGCAGGAGTAGCACGGCACATTCAAATGGAGTCCAGGGCCTTTCCTACTAATCCGTAATCATGCCCCAGCGCTGCCCGCCCTAAGTAGGACGTTACTGCACGTTTGGGTTAATTAATTCATCATGAAGCATATGCTTCTTTTGTTTTTTTTTTTAAAAGATTTTATTTATTTATTTGACAGGCAGAGATCACAAGTAGGCAGAGAGGCAGGCAGAGAGAGAGGGGGAAGCAGGCTTCCTGCTGAACAGAGAGCCCGATGCGGGGCTCGATCCCAGGACCCTGGGATCATGACCTGAGCTGAAGGCAGAGGCTTTAACCCACTGAGCCACCCAGGCACCCCACATATGCTTCTTTCTATTCAGAAGGTCTTAACCTTGGTGGGTAGATTCTTCAGGCATCTAAGAGTGATCCGTGACCTCCTTCAGGAGATCCAAGGGTCCTCTGAAACGTCAAGCAGAAAATCTAGGCGTACACGTATTTGTCTGGGAACAGGTTTTGTGACACCACCCGCCATGAGTGAGAACACAAACAGGAAGCACGAGCGTTTATGAAGCACCAGTTACATGCCGAACTGTGTTGTGCACACATCACATACTCTGTTTCATCCTCACAGCGACCCTACAACGTACGCAAGCATCATCAGCACCAGCCTCGTTGTGCTCGTAAGTTAACTCCACCTCGGAGAGAGGGGAAGCCAATCCTCCGATCACGTAACTCAGGAGGGACAGAGCTGCCTTTCCTTGAACAGTTTTACGTTTAGACTACGATTCAAAATTTCAGTTTCTCTCCTCTTCTTGATTTAAAAATGTCACCTCAAAAAAAAATTAAAAATTAAATAAAAATGTCACCTCGACACGGAGCGTCTACCTGGGAGGGCCCCCCAGCAAGCCTACTGTCATATGAAGGACGTGAATTATTGCACAGGTGCCTCTTTAGATCAATCTTTTTCTTTTTTTCTTCTTCAGATCATTCTTCACCTTTCTGGGGAAGGTGAATCTCAGAGCACTTGGTGATTGTCTGAATGGTGACTCAGAATCCTTCAAAAGCCAACAATCCAGACAGCTGGGCAGGAGGGCAAAATAAGCTTGCCATCTAAGGTCTACGGCACGAAACATCAAGAACTAGGACTCTGGGGGCTCCTGTTGTCAAAGCATGCAACTCTTGGTCCCAGGGTCATCGGTTTAAGCCCCACGCTGGGCATGGAGCCTGCTTAAAAAAAACAAACAAACTAGTACTCTATGGAAAAGAAAGCTTGTAACCAATTTGGCGATGTCTGCCTTGGTCACGGGTCTCCTGACTCCTCCTCCGGTTCTCCTTCTCCATTTCATGTTGCTCCTGTGGTGGATATTGAACTAGAACACCTGTCTGCCTTTTGATTCTCCAGCTTGCCAGATGAGAGGGCCTTTTGATGAGATAAAGAATGCACGATAACGAAGATGATTCTAGGTTTCTATTTCTGGGGCACTTAAAAACCATTCAATGAACAAATAAAGCACTTCCCGGGAGAAGGCACCATTTGCAAAGGTTCAACACACCCAGGACATTCTCCCTGTTGTCTTCCTACCCACCAGTCAGCATGAAATGGACAGGCACTGAACACCTCTCTAGGAAAAGAAAGATCATGGAGAACGTTCGTTTGTTGACTCTACCAAACATACCTTTAACATGTGATACCTTTCAGCACGAACTGCAAGGATTTCTTCTATTGAAGGAATGTCATCTGGTAGTTCTGTCTCCGCCAGTTCAGTTCCAAAGGACTGTAACATCTGAGCCATTTCTTTCACTGTGAGAGCAAAATTTTCTATAGCCTGCAAAGAGCCAGTGATCCTTTTAATTCCATGGAAACGGCCATGGACCAGTAACTGTATTTACTTTTATTTAGCTCTGACAATGCACATATACGATGACCTCTCCTCTGCTAAGAAAAGGTGATGTTGCCCTTGGCAATGAAATCTAATTTTGCATCTGAGCCTCTACAAAACTAATGCAAGGTGAAGAGTCTTCTCGAATGCCTTTTATCCAAACATCTGTACTTATTTCTTGAACATCACCGAAAACAAATTTCTTTTTTTAAGTTTCTTTTTTCTAGTCATCTCTACACCCAACGTGGGGCTCAAACTCATGACCCTGAAACCATGACCCTCAAACTCCTCCAACTGAACCAGCGAGACATCACTGAAAACAATTTCTTAAAGATGCCACATACTGAGAAATTTGTTTTCTGCCTCGGTTTAGGCCTATCCTATTAAACTCTGCAAGTGTAAAATGGCTTTCTACAAACTCTACTTCTGAAGAGATGAGAACATCAAAGCCACTTGACGTTCTTTTATTATAACTTATGAGCAAGCATTAGCATTCCAAACACAGCAATGGACAAAGGTGATGGGGGAACAAACTGGTCACGACAATTCATTCAGGCAGAAGACTTGAAACTCTGATCCCAAAGGCCCTGTTGCCCTAAAATGTCAAGGAAGGTTGTATGGTTGATTGTTTCCAAAATCAATTACTCAGGGAAAAAAAAGGGGGGGGCAGCATGTAGAGACCATATAAAGGTTATGTTTCCCATGCAGCTCAAGGTAATCTGCTCTTTCATTTCAAGTCCCATGGGTTATTAAGGGCTAGACACCACTAATTTTGACAATACACTTTTCGTATGAGTGAACAGAGCTGCTGAATGACAAATAAAGATGAACATAGAATCCTGATTTAATTCAATATCACTTCCTTCAGAAGGGTTCCCTAATCTCGGGGATGTGGAGTAAAGATCCTTATGCTATAAACTCACACCTTGAGGCACGGGGCCCTTGCCTATTTGTAAATTTCTCGGACAGAAGGAATCTCTGCTATTATTCTAACCAACTCAGAAGCATCACTCGAAGGAGATGAATACCACTACTCGCATTTCTTGAGGGCTGCTTCTCTCATTTGATCTTCCCAGTAGCCCTAGGAGCTAAAGTACTATTATTCTCACTTTATAGTTGGGAAAACCAAGAGACACAGAGGGTATATAACTCGTGCCAGGTTATACAGCTAAAACTCAGCAGTGCTAAGATTTGAACCCAAACCCTTTGTTTCTTCAAGTTACTACAAGGCCACCAGGAGGGGGTGGGTGGAGAATGATCGCCTTACTCCCTAGGCCCCTCCTTCAACGGCCATCCTCAGTGACTCTGCAGCATTCCTAAATACTTCCTCTGAAAGAAAATCGAGATGTTGAATTATATGTTTTTTGAAAATCGGTGCCCCAGATACCTGTTTTTCCCAAAGAGGAAAAAAATTCTCGAACTAGATTTAAAGGCGAATGTGAACTATAGGCTCTATGGTAAGGGCGAAGACAACATACATTTCTGAAGATGATCCATTCACTGTGGCAGTACTGCAAGGTGCCGCCTAACTCAGGGGTTAACTGCTTGTCATCAATGTATGTCAGCAAATCACTAACTGAGCTCAGCATAACCACCTATATAAATAAGCAAGAAAGATACTGTTAACTGCCCTTCGTGGCATCCCTCCATTCAACTGTACAATGAACTTCAGCATTCATCAGCACAAAGTTATCTTATATAAATGGTTCTAACAGTCCTCTCCTGTACCTCCCCCCCCCACATGTACGCACTACCTTCTTTAAGTAGTAACCGTTTTCATTTACGAAACATTTCTCTGTAAAGCAAAATTGATCTCCATAGAAACCCAAATACCTAATTCTCCTTGATCTAAAATTTTGTACTGTTAATGGCCAAACTTCTGAAAGAATGTTACGCCTACACCAAAGTAAAAGGGCTTTAATGCGGTAATTTAGAACTTAGGAGGAGGGAGTGGTCTTTGCAAAAGTATCACAATTTATGAGGGCTCTATTCCTTACCCTGAAAACGTATAAAAATAGCTTTAAAAAAAAGATCATGGTACTATAAACTAGCTCCGGATATAAGTTCATGGGAGTCAAATACATAAAACACACACACAATTTTGTTTCTAAAAATAAAATGTCCTGATTTTATACACACGCACGCACACATATACACACACATATATAATGTATGTGACATAGATCTTTTTCAAAAGGAATTGCTTATTACAAACTGATTAGACTATTCCTTTATTTTAACAACAGAAGCAGAAGACTTTTAGGCATTTCAAATTTATAGCTTGGGAAGACAAATTCTATCGTTTTCTTTTAAATGCTTTGTGAGCACAGGTAAAACATCAACAGCATGGTACAAATTCTTTATGAGAATTAAAGAGAGAAAACATTTAAATAAAATACTCTTACAGGTAATTTGAGCATGAAGTCTTCCTGACTAAATCGAAATCCAATGTCTGTGAAAGTTCGTTGAAGAAAACTGGTAGGACGCAGAACCAAAACCAAGTGCAAGTTCCCAGGAAAAGAAACCTGCAGAAAGAAAAAACTGTCAAAACATCCACTCAAGTGAGCATGTAGCAGAAAATATGTAATGAAAGGAACTGACTTTGAAAGTAATAAAGGCCACTAAAAGGACAAAACTTTAAAAATGGATATTGATATAATCTAAAAACATGGAAATGGAAACAAAACTAGTGTAAGGTCATCAGATCAGACCCTCACAACATCCACAGCCTGGAATTTTCTCACACTACAATAAATCCCCAGTTACAAAGAATTCTACTCTTGAACGTCATTTTATTTTTTTAAAAGATTTTATTTATTTGACAGAGACACAGTGAGAGAGGGAACACAAGGAGGGAGAGTGGGAGAGGGAGAAGCAGGCTCCCCGCTGAGCAGAGAGTCCGATGTGGGGCTCGATCCCAGGACCCTGGAATCATGACCTGAGCTAAAAGCAGAGGCTTAACCCACTGAGCCACCCAGGCACCCCTTGAACTTCATTTTAAAGTTAGTCATTTGTACTTGATTTATTCTCTGGGAAACAGAATTGGGAGGCAGGATCCTGGGATAACCCTACAAGCCAAAGGGAGCTTCAACACTGTGTACCTGCACTAAAAAAAATGGAAGAAACCTGCGCTGTAGAATCTTATTTCTATTTTCACCAAAGCAACACTCACTGAGTATCATCTCCATGTTCACTCCCTGAAGTTAAGTGCATGATTGTCACGCACCATTAGCATTCAGTGTGCCCAAATTAATAAGATGTAGTCCCCATCCAGCTTGCAAGAAAATGACAGTCTACCAGTGCAGTACATCAGTAACTGTCACTCTATAACCCAAGTTAATAAGTGAAACGAAGGAAATATAAAATACTATGGAACAGGAAGTGGTAGTACAGGGCATCCTAGACCTAGGAAGGTCAAAACAGTCTCTCTGAAGCATAAAAAGGAATTAATTGGGTCAGAATGTCATTTTGGAGCACCAATGTTTCTAGAATACTAAGATGCGGTAGGCGGCCAAGACATAATTACTACAAGACCAGGAGGGCACTATGTAAAATTAGTGAGAGATAAAATAGTATGGCCCAGGGGCACCTGGGTGGCTCAGTGGGTTAAGCCTCTGCCTTCGGCTCAGGTCATGATCTCAGGGTCCTGGGATCGAGCCCCACATCGGGCTCTCTGCTCAGCAGGGAGCCTGCTTCCTCCCCCCTCTCTCTCTGTGCCTGCCTCTCTGCCTACTTGTGACCTCTGTCTGTCAAATAAATGAATAAAATCTTAAAAAAAATAGTATGGCCCAATATTCATATGGGCCAATATTCATATTCATATTCAATATTCATCAAATGCCTACTAGGTCAAGTAACTCGTCAACTTTATCATAGTACCTCTTCGTAATAATCCTGAGAAGTAGGTCCCAGTCAAGAAAGGTGGAGGAAAATGACGCCAGGGAGTGTGGCAATGGGAGGTGGTTCTAAAAAGATGGACAGGAGCCAGATTAGGAGAGACCTTGGGTTCTTCCCTGGAGGCAAGGGGAGACTCTAAGAGGTTTTAGGCAACAGAGCAATATAGTCAGATCTGCATTTTGGAAGGATCGCTCTGGCTTCAGGAAAGGACGGGACTTGGACAAGAGTGAAAACAGCCTGATGAGCTAGGAGGCCGGCCCAGTAATGCAGACCAGGGCTGATGCGTTTCTGAGCTGCAGGTACAATGTGCAAGACACGATGACAGAATATGTCTGATAAGAGAGACTGCACCAGTCAATAACCAATCGCTCGAGTAACGGGGTGCACGACAAGACCCTGGCTGACATGGGGAACACAGGAGAAGCAAGGAGTTTTTAATTTTTTTTTTTTTTTTTTTTTTTTTAGTAATCTCTACACCCAACATGGGGCTCAAACTCACGACCATGAGATCAAGAGTTGCATGCTCTTCCAACTGAGCCAGCCTGGCACCCCAGAAGAAGTGGGTTTTAAGAAGGGGGACAAAAGACTGATTCCCCATTCCTGGACACATGGGGCTGGAAGGGTCAGTAGGACATCCAGATGATGGCCATCAGACAGACATGTGGACAAGTCCAGAGGAAAAGAAGTCTGGACTGGAAATGTTGAGTCATCAGCCCCCAAACAGAGGATTAAAGTTGAACAAAGACAAACGTGACAAAAATGCTTAAAATTGAGCCATCTTTCAGGCAGGCTGGAATATTAATAATGGAACAAAACTATAAAACAAAAATTAATAAGATACAAAGTGGAGACGGGGCATATATGGGAACTCTGCACTTCCTGTGCTCGATTTGCTGTGACCCTAAACCTGCTCTAAAAAAGAAAGTTTAGTAACAAAAAGAGTAACTTTCACTGAGGTATAAGACCTAGAATTTTGGGAAAGACACGTTTAAAACTGGAGATTTTGGGGGAGCGCCTGGGTGGCTCAGTCAGTCAAGCCTCTGACTCTTGATTGCCGCTCAGGGCACGATCTCAGGGTCTTCACACTGAGCCCCACGTTCGGCTCCGTGCTCAGCAGGGAGTCTGCTTCTCTGCTTCTCCCTCTCTCTCTGCCCTCCTCCTACTCTCTCTCTAAAATAAATATATAAATCTTTTTTTTTTTTTTAAACTAGGGATTTTTTTTCCCTCTCCTAAAAAAGAGGTGGGGGGCACCCAGGTGACTCAGTAGGATAAGCATCTGACTCTTAATTTCGGCTCAGGTCATGATCTCAGAGTCCTGGGATTCAGCCCCAAGTCGGGCTCTGCAGAGTCTACTTGGGATTCTCTCTCCTTCTCCCTCTGCCCCTCCTACTTGTGCTCTTTCTGTCTCTGTCTCTGTCTCTCTCTCTCTCTCTCTCTTGATCTCAAATCAAACCTTTAAAAATCTTTGTTTAATTGAAAAAATTTTCAATTTGAAGGGTGCCTGGCTGGCTCAGTCGGTAGAGCATGGGACTCTTGATCTCAGGGCTGTGAGTTCAAGCCCCATGATGGGTACAGAGATTACTTAAAAATAAAATTTTTCGGGCACCTGGGTGGCTCAGTGGGTTAAAGTCATTATGTACATAATGTGCATTTTACTTTATGCTAAACAGGGTACATACTTCCTACAGTTCTTGTAGGAATTAAAATAAATAATGAATATAAAGGCATTCTGTAAACCCTAAAATAAAATACACAAATAATGAATCATGGGACACTGCATCAAAAACCAATAAAGTACTATATGGTGACTAACATAACGTAATAAAAAAATAAAGAGATCATTTTTAAATTTTACCATGGAGGGGCACCTGGGTGGCTCAGTGGGTTAAAGCCTCTGCCTTCAGCTCAGGTCATGATCCCAGGATCCTGGGATCGAGCCCCGCATCGGGCTCTCTACTCCGCAGGGAGCCTGCTTTCTCCTCTCTCTCTGCCTGTCTCTCTGCCTACTTGTGATCTGTCAAATAAATAAATAAAATCTTTAAAAAAAAATTTTATCATGGATTCTTGCACCTAAAGGCAAGTGGGTTTAGGTAGAAAACTTGTGGGTTATCGATAAAGGCTTGCTGAGGGGGAGGCTGGCAGAAACTTGTGAGAACTCTGGACCTATTTTTAGACTGACAGCAGAGTCTCCTTCTACCCCATTTTCTTTAGAAGCGAAGCCTCTTTTTTTTTTTTTAAGATTTTATTTATTTTTTATTTGACAGACAGAGATCACAAGTAGGCAGAGAGAGAAAGGAGGAAACAGGCTCCCCACTGAGCAGAGAGCCCGATGCAGGGCTAATTCCCAGGACCCCGGGATCATGACCTGAGCCGAAGGCAGAGGCTTTAACCCACTGAGCCACCCAGGCGCCCCGAAGCCTTTCCTTCTTCTTCAAATAGATAAATTCCCAGAATCATGATTATACTTACCAGCCTTGACCCAGCTTGCCTTTTTACTTTTTTTCCTCTTAAATGAAATTGCGAGCACCCTACCTTTGCCAGCACTTCAAGCAAAATCTGTTTTATTCTGTCCTGGACTCTAGGTGGACCTGGTCTCATCTTCCTTGTCTCTCTGACTTTCCTTAATGTCATATTCTCTGGTCTCGCATAGGAAATCTCTAGATGCAAGGCCCTCGGGCTAAGCGAATGAAAGCCTGGAATACTGGCCCACCTCCCAAATTGTCAGAGGCTGCAGAGTGAAAAGCAGGATGAGGATGCTATTAGAAACACAGAAGGCCATGTGGCTGCGCTCTGCGTGAGGTAAGGCCCCGGTCTCCGCCTGCCATTCCTCGGAGAGCACGGCTGTCCCGCAGCTAGGTCCAAGGACAACGAATTACACAGGAGGGAACAAAGTTGAGAGGAGAGAAAATTAGAACCAGCGCTCACAGAATCCATAGGAAAGCAAGTACAGGCAGGGTTTGGGGATATCCGTCTGCTGATAAATCAGGGATTTTATGTTAGCTAATTTTTTTTCATATTTCAAACATTTTATTTATTTTTTATAAGTTTTGTTTATTCATTTAAGTCATCTCGTATACCCAACGTGGGACTCAAACTCACAACCCTGATATCAAGAGTAACACATTCTTCTGACTGAGCCAGACACGCACCCCTGTTAGCTATTTATTAAATCAGTTATTGTCTATAGGGCGCCTGGGTGGCTCAGTCAGTTAAGCAGCTGCCTTCAGCTCAGGTCATGATTTCAGGGTCCTGGGATCAAGCCTAGGCTCGATCACTTCAGGCTCCACGCTCAGCAGGGAATCTGCTCTCCCTCTCCCTTGGTGCTCTCTCTCTGTCTCCTTCAAATCAATAAATAAAATCTAAAAAAAAAAATCTGTTACTCCCCATATTTTTATTTATGTATTTATTTGGGGGAGAGAGAGAGAGCATGAGAGGAGAGAGGTCAGAGGGAGAAGCAGACTCCCTGCCGAACAGGGAGCGCGATGTGTGACTCGATCCCGGGAGTGCGGGATCACAACCTGAGCCGAAGGCAGTCACCCAACCAACCGAACCACCCAGGTGCCCCAGTTACTCCCCATATTTGAAAAAGTGGTTTATCCCAAACACTGACACCTGCAAAAAAAAAAAAAAATCCTCTAAAGATAATTCTACATTCTAATCAAACCATTCTTAAGTAAAACTTCCTGATTATTTTATCATACATTCTCCTTCCTTAATTCATTCAAATGCTTAGTGATTTGCTCGTCACAAAAATTAGCATTTTTAAAGAAAATGCATTATCAAGGATGAAAACTTCAGCTGGTGCTTGTATAATTACATTTACAATGTTTTTCATTATACGGTAATTTTAGAATCTTTATTTTGCTACCATGAGGATCCTCCTAGAACACATGGGCTTTGTTAAACTAATAGCTACTCTCAAATTTAATAGCCATTTGGAGCAATAAATACCTTGTAGGCCAGAGCTTTATAACCACCAAACAGCTGGGTGGCACTCAAACAATCCCATCTGATTGGTCAGTTATGTTTTTTTAGAAAATGAAATCCTACAGTTCAGACCCTGTATATGGTTTCCATCCCTCGTGCCCATCAGATCCCGCAAGCAAACCAGACGTACTGGATTTTTCCATCCCCATCCCGTTTACTTATCCTGAACCTAAACAGGTGCTTGCCACACTGTGTAGTTAGAGCAAATCCACAACCTCACATGAACGACTATTTTCCTTAGCTTTCTTTGGCAAAAAAAAAATATATATATATATATATATGTATATATATATACACACACACACATATATATACATGTATGTGTATATATATATAGCACACGGAATACAGAAAATGATACTATGTGGTGTTATACGGTGACAGATGGGAGCTACGCTTGTGGGAAGCACAGCACAGCCCAAAGAAGTGTCCAATCACTATGCTGTGCATCTGAAACTAACATAATACTGTGTGTCAACTAGACTCAAATACAAAATATTGTAAAGTTGTTTTTTTAAGGGACGCCTGGGTGGCTCAGTCGGTGAACTGTTTGCCTTCGGCTCAGGTCACGATCCCAGAGTGCTGGGATCGAGCCCCACGTCGAGCTCCCTGCTCAGCAAGAAACCTGCTTCTCCCTCTGCCTGCTGCTCTCCCTACTTGTGCTCTCTGACAAATAAATAAAACCTTCTTTTTTAAAAAAGTTGCTTTTTTATGATTTTATTTTTAAATAATCTCTACATCCACCATGGGGTCCAGACTCACAACCCTGAGATCGAGAGTCAGATGCTCTTCCAACTGAACCAGCCAGGTGCCCCAAATACAGAATTTTTCAAATACACACATTCATATATACTCAGGACCTCTTAAGGCCTTATGGTAGGGGAGAGGAGACTGGCTAGGTAACCATGGGTGAGAATATAGCTTTCTACTGAAAGCACTATTATAAGAATTACGATCATCATGAGTATTATTATGACATTATGCTAAGTATTTTCCATACATTAGGTTCTATTTTTAACCTCATTTCACAACTGGAGAAATTGACTGTAGTAGGCAAGATAATGAGTCCCCAAAGAAGTACACATCTTAATCCCTAGAAATTATAAATATGTTACTTTATAAGGCAAAAGGGACTTTGTAAATATGATTAAGTTAAGGGTCTTGAGATGAGGAGATAATTCTGGATTATTGGGGTGGAACAATGTAATCACAAGGATCCTTATTAAACAGAGAGGGAAGCAAGAGAGTCAGAGGAGTTGGGACACCAGAAGCAGAGGTCAGTGATACAAGGTCATGAGCCAAGGAATATGGGCAATCTCTAGAACCTGGAAAAGTCAAGAAAATAGATTCTTCTCTAGAGCTTCCAGAAGGAACACTGCCCTGCTAATAACACACCTTTCTTCTAACCCAGTGACACTTATTTTGGACTTCTGATCCCAGAACTGTTAATAGAACACACCTGTGTTGTTTTGAGCTGCTAAGTTTGTTGTTACAGCAGTAGCTGGGCACTAATACACTGAGAACTTCTAGCTTGGAAGTAGCAGAACGAAGAACCCAGGTTCTCCTGACTGCAGAGCCAGACTCTTAAACAGGCTATGGTTGGAAAAGAAAAAGAATATGCATTTTTTCATTGTAGCTCTCCTTCCTCTGGAGAGACTCCTAATGGATAGAAACAGAAGAATTTGGAGAAGCGCAGCAAAGACTGCGCAAGGGTCAGGTTCAAGGTTGAGAGTCGAAACCTGAAACCTACAGCAAAGGTGACAAACATGCATGCCTACCATGTGTTAGGGGGACAATGTAAACATGTGAATTAGGCAGGGTTTAATCGAAAGACAGCCTGAATGAGGAAGCAAATGACAACTCACACTCTCCCTAGATGATGAGGAGTAATAGGAAATGCTGGGGATTCTGGTGAACTGGAAAGCATCGGGCGCTGCGAGAGGGAAGGCACTCACTAGTCAGTTTCAGCTGAATGTAAGACGGAAAGGTGGGCTTTGCCAAGTCACCGATTTCTCAAAAGAAGCCAGAAATCCAGATTTGTACGACACTTGAGGATTTTTAAAGATGGGAAACAAGTTCAAAGTTTGTTGAAACAAACCAGACACATCTTTGTGTTTCGACACATTTGTCTAAACAAAACACATCTGTGGTCTACCAGTTTACATAATGTTTCATGTATCTGAACGCGGGCCAGTATTGATACTATATACTCTTCTGTGATCGCTGGCTAGGAGAATCTTGAGGGGACAGGTCGCTGGAGAAATTTTAACCCCAAAGGCCATAGGGACTTAAGATGAGGTTGCATGTATTCCCGTGTGAACATACACACAGGTATAGAAAGTCCTCTTTTTCTATATGCAGATATTTGTCTAAAGGTTTCAAGAAAATCCACTTTAAAACTAGCATTTCAATGAACAACCTGTCACCTATCATAAGGCGTATCCAATGTACCTATACGACAGCGAAGATCACTCAAGGCCACTGAACTTTTCCATTTCAGTATGGAGATACTATATTTCTAAATTCTTTGCTATGCTGCTTTAAGAATCTCTAATCTGTATGGTTATATAAACATGAAAAAGCACAATTTCTATTTTTTCCACAATCAAACCCTACATTTTAAAACTATAAATTGTTTTTGAGAACCTGTCGAAAAAGCAAGGGGATGTGGGCAAAGGTCAGCCTTATTTTGTATTTTTATAAAAAGAAAAAGAAAGACAGCATGAGAGAGGAAACAGCATTGCTTTTAAAAAGCTTCTTGCAGGCTTTTTTTTTTTTTTTTTTTTTTGGAGTGTCAACATGTGACTGCTTAAAGGCACCTCAGTAAGATGAACACACTGCCCACCTTCAACAGGGCTTGGAGCCATTTCTCTAGTCACTGCACATGGCCACTCCCCAGCCCTCCCCAGCCCACCCCAGCCCACCCCAGCCCTCCCCAGCCATCCCCCTGCCTGCCCCAGCCCTCTGTAGCAGCTCTTACTGGTTCTTCAAGTTAATGGGCACAGAATTAACCAGCTCTTTCCTTTCCCACCTAGAGATGATTTACTCTCTTCTCAAGCCTACCCTCAAATTCTCTAGTTACATGGCCTTTACAGCAGTCAGAACGCCAGTAACAACAAAAGGCATAAACCTGATGCATCATTTCAGTACTATAGTCTGGAAATTAACCTAATTTAAATCCTTTGTGCGGCATTTAAGAGAGGCGATTCATACACCCTATACGCACTTGTCAGTTACTCTAGTTATTTCTTTGAAAATGTTTTCTACATTTTCTACCTCAGGGCAGAACAGTCCTGGGCGATACTCCTTCGTTGAGGTTTTGCCCTTCTTGTCTGTTCTCTTCCCCTCCCTCTCAATGGCCACAGTCATCACGATTTCCACTGAGTGACCCGTTTAATCCTCTCTTTGGACTTTAGATCCACTGTCCCATCCTTTCAGGTGAAACCTAGCATAGCCTCCAAAATCAGCCCAATTCCAGAGATCCCACAAGGTCAAACCACGGTGTCACCAGCAAGTTTCAAATTTTTCACTCTGGTCAAGCCCACGCATGTAAACAGAGCAAATGTATCTTCCACTATAGTTCTAGGTCTTGAACTTAATCCAATAAATTTCATTTCAAGATATATATTCCTAGGGGCGACTTAAAATAATTCATTGCAAAGAAAAATGGAGGACAGAAACAAAGTAAAAGAAACATATGCTCTTGCTTAAGGTCCAAACAAATGTCACCTGCGTAATGGTCCAGTATGAACACGTCCTACCTTCTCTACATAGACTCAGAGCCTTTTCACCTCAGTAGCCACGCCATGGTTTCCTTGGTAACCTGTATCTTGTGTAGCACAGCAGCAGACTAGATAGGTTTATTCAGTTAGAACTCGTATGCTGTATTTACGTGTGTGCATATTAACATATGTGTATACAGATAGAACTAAGTTCGGCACTGAGAAAACATCTATGTATATAAAGGAATTAGGAACTTCCGGAAAGTTTAAGTCAGTTTCTTCTGATAACAAAAGTACCAATGTCAGTTGCACCCAATACCGCTAAGCACATACACAGGCATTTCCTGCGCACTAGAAATTGTCTAAAGTCTGAAACTATTTATTCCCAAGTACAAAATCATGCGTAGGGCTGAAGATACAATTTTGTCAAGAGAAAAAGATTCACATCTTCAGCTGCAATTTTTAAAATATCATTCTGTCATAAAAGCTTTTTAAGAAAATAAATCATTCATTTACCCACTGATGTTAACTCTCATCCAGCAAAAATAAAACTCATACTGGTTTAGTTCCCTTACCTTACTTTTGATTCCAAATGTCATTTTTTTTCCCTAAGGCTGGTTTTTACTTTGTTTTTCTGTGTTGTCTCGGTTTTTTTAATAAGAAAGTGTTATATTTTAAATGGTAACATCAATAATGTTAAGTTTTCAAAGAAAAAGAGTGGCATTTAAAAGATGACCAGTTATTAAATCAGCCAGTGTTCTTTCACATTTCCCCAAAATACATCTAAGTATCACTTTAGAAATTTGCTGGCAATTTAGCATACAAGTGAACCAACGAAGGGAAAAAAAATAATTACAAAAGTGTTTGAAACCTATCTGAAAGAAGAGGTTTCTAAATCCTAGTCTATAACGAAAAGCAAGTCACTTTTTTTCCCTTAAAAAAAAAAAAAGTTGCCAACAGGCTAGAATCCTGCATCTTTAAAGTTGGAATCTGGAGAACAGATGAAATCTGAAATATCTCAAATCATTAGACTTAAAATTTTTCACTTGAACAGTAAGTAACACCCAGGAAGAGCTGCCTTTTCAGATGCTGATGAAGTCGGCTCCAGACCTGTCCAGGATAACATCCTCGCCTTGACCACGGTGAAAAAGAGATGAATCCTTTTGTTAGCTATTATTTTAACTGGTGATTTAAAGCTAGCCTGCCCAACGATTCAAAACTGTTCATATGGTCTGACACAAATAACCTCACTAATGAGGCTTCTTCATCAACTGGATCACATTCAGATTTCTGAAATCACGTTCAACCTCCTGGACTCCTTTTACGTTTCCCTGTCAATATCGCAGTAATCACATCAAGGCAATTCATGCAAATACACATCTCCATTCTCTCCATCTGTCCTTAAAAGCCCCATGCAGCCTCAGTCTGTGCTATAGCACCATGCTGCAGCATCCCTGCACTTGAACTTGGGAATACAGGCTTTCCAGGACTGCAGGCAGAGCCCTTACCGCATTCCTTCTGAACCTCATCTTGCCTCTCGGGGGAGTTGCTTCTGCCATCTCGCCTATACACAAGAACACTCTTCTTTTCCAATTGTCAATGCAACATTGATGAAATATGAGCTGCTTCTGGGGTAGTGTTTAAAAGCGGCAGCCAAAAATCTCTGTCACACAAAGCTACCGTGGCTGCTTCCATCACCGCGGTGGCGGTGGCGGTGGCGGCTCACAGAAACCCCACTGCCCCTGATTAGTCAGCTGACACAGCCTGCCCGGCTGCTCATTGTAATTCACGGGGGACACATTCCCCCAATTACTTAGCCAGACTGAGCCTCCTGGATTAGCTCGGGAAGATCAGGCATGTCCTAAGAGTGGAGGAAGGAAAAAAAAAAAAACCAAAACACTCGACTCTCCTCCTAGGGGCTTGCTGGGACTGGCTTTCCCCTCTGCGCAGTTTGATTTTTAAGGTGGAATGCTAAGAATCTTTGTGAAGGTAGTATTAACCGATGTCTTTATTCCTGTCCTACGCTACCCGGCCCTATAACTTAAAATACACTTCGGGATTTGGGTTTTTTTTTAATATTATTATTAAATTCTATTCTGAGTTTGAGCCTTGCGAAAAGTCACCAGTTTATGAAATTTTGATAATAATCCAGAAAGAACACACCAACTTTTTCCCGGGGCACCTGGGTGGCTCAGTCTGTTGAGCCACAAGCTCTTGGTTTCAGCTCAGGTTATGATCTCAGGGTCCAGGGTCCTGGGATTGGGCCCTATTTGGGCTCAGGCTCAGCACAGCGTCTGCTTCATCCGAAGATTTTGCTCTTTCTCTCCCTCTCCCCCTCCCCTCGTTCATGCTTGCTCTGTCTCTCTCAAATAAACAAAAGCTCTTTTTTTTTAATTATTATTTATTTATTTGAGAGAGAGAGAGAGAGAGGGAGACAATGAGAGAGGGGACACAAGCAGGGAGAGGGGGAGAGGGGGAAGCAGGCTCCCCGCCAAGCAGGGAGCCCAATGTGGACTCGATCCCAGAACCCTGGGATCATGACCTGAGCCAAAGGCAGACGCTTAACAACTGAGCCACCCAGGCAATAAAAGCTCTTTTTAAACAATTTTGTTTCCAATCATTAATTATGAAGTATAACCTAACTGCATAGTTTATTTTGGAATTTACAAATTAAGGTCTTTAAATTGAGTTGTATAATTATTTCAAAGATACTTGTTCAAAGTAATATGCCGAAGACGGCTGCAGCTATCTATACAGGGGCAATCAGAAAGGAAATCCTTTCTGAATGCAACTCTTGCTCTTGAAATTAGCTTGCGTTCAGTATTTATCTTTAATGCAAACTGTGCCCAATGGCTAGTCATGGTAGAGATGTAATTAATGTGCTCTTGAGTATGGGCATAGAAACTATACCACGAATAGAAACATTTAACCTGTTAAAAGGAAACAGCGCTTAATCTACATATCACCCTCACCGGGTGCCCCCATCTTGCCTCGCACCAGCAGTCTGGCAGTTAAGAGAATGAAGGGACCCTGAGTGCCAAGCTCTGGGCTGAATATGGTCCATACTTCTCCATGGAAAGACCATCCCTAGGGAAACAGAAAGGGGACCTTCGCCTCCCAAGAAACAAATCACTATTACTCTGTTGACCCTCAACTAACAGGATCAAGACCAAATCTTATCTTTCTCTTTTAGAAGAAAAACAAGACTGTTCTAAGTGGCCTATTTGATTAATAGAAATAAAATCTTAACAAGAAACGAATGCCATGTGCCCAATGGTCACTCAATGAAAATTAATTTAATCAAGCAGATAGTTTGGGCAAAAAGAAAAAAGCTGGGCTGTGTAATAAAAAAAAAGTTTCATTATAAAAAGTGTTTTATTTAGTATAAAAGAATCGTGAACCGAAATCTCAACAAGCCCAAGGACGGATGTTAAAAGGCCAGAGCAAAGGTAAATAAATAGCTTTTACTTAACTTTGCCCCACTGACACGGCTCAACAGTGTACGCTGGGCAGATGTACTCTCTCCAAAGGAATTTTACCTTTTTCCCAAAAAACACTGAATGTATTTGTCTACCCACAAGTCATTTGGAAAACGATCAAAAGCAGCAGGTGGAAAGAGCACCAAATGAATTTTCTCGAACTTCATTCAGTTCTTGCTCTGCCTCGTTTTGCTCCTTAGCTATTTGACCTTGGAGTCATCACCAAACCCTCCCCTAAGTGTGTATATTAATGTAGTTCCCTCATCTACAGGACAATTGTAATACCAACCTGAAAGGCAAAGATGTGTTACAGGAAGTCAAGGTTTTGCTATTTTACTTTAGTAACGTGTGTGCATTTCCTGTTAACTCTTCTCCCCACTGCTTATTGTTACACACTTCTGTTAAAGAAACAAACGAAAAAACCACTTTGATTTGCTCAAGATGAAGAATAATTTGGGCTGGGTATGAAGAGTAATGATCTCACCTGTCGTACCATGTGAGCGTATTTCTTATGCTCAGCAGCTAGGTTAGTAGAGCAAAAAGAACACTTGGCTCGGAAGTCCAACACCTTAGATTTTTGTCTTGCTTTCACGACCAAATCAACTGCCTTGGGAGAGAGTGGCCTCCCATGTCAGTCAAGGAGACAGAACGTCTGATGATTGATGATGTTGGGTTCTCAAAGAAAACAAATATATTGATTCCCAGCTACTTTGGTCTGACGGAGGAAGTCAGCCACATGGTACTTCTTGCCAGCTCAGTCATCTACGGGTTCCTCACCTCCCTCTTCTATGAACAAGTGTCAGACAATGCCACCAGAATCCAGCTGAGCCTGACACCGTGAAAGATTACCTTGGCTCTGGGCAGGATTGCAGCTCTCGTATTTTCCTCTTAGGGACACTGTTTTCCCTATCTGGGTCTCAGGAAGCTGGGGGCTAGATTCTGAAAGGGAGCTATTATAAGTTGTATTATAGTTGAGTCACTTCCCTACTCTATCCCAGGGAGGGAAACGGTGAGAAAGACGCACATCAAAATGTTAAAAGGTGTTTCTTTATGGATGGATGAATTATGACTACTACTTCAAACTTTCTTCTTTATGCTTTTCCATATACAACAGAGTGAGTATACAACAGAGCTATTTCCATTAAAAAAAAAAAAAAAAGCTCCCATAAAAACTCACCTTGCTCTGAAAGGCACCATGAGTCTCTTCTCACTCATAACTTGAACCACTAACTACTTATTCTTTCCCATTAGGTTTTATTTTGGATGAGTTGTTTAGCTTAATCTCCCCTACCAACCCTTCTTCGGACTTTCCCATCTCACCATCCCATCTTTTTTTATTGTTTCATTGTGTGCTTTTATTGTCCTCATTGCCCAATAGCAAAATATTCTGTACTCCCGCAAACAGAAAGCATTGTGTAAAACAAAAATAAAAAGCTGCTGAGGAGTGCATTGGTGCTTACTGAGATTTTCTGGAGAGAAATTTTGAGGGAAGACCATGTATCCAGTCTTCGATCAAGTATAATGGTAAACCGGGAGTCAGATCCATTTTGCCTGCAAGATAAGAGGAAATAATGTTCTTAGTAACTACCCAAATTTGCTAGCTTGTGCCCTTAATTCTGACTATTTCATTACATTTGATGTCTTTTTTTTAAAGATTTTATTTATTTATTTGACAGAGAGAGAGAGAGATCACAAGTAGGCAGAGAGGTAGGCAGAGGGGGAGGGGGAAGCAGGCTCCCTGCTGAGCAGAGAGCCCGATGCGGGGCTCGATCCCAGGACCCTGAGATCATGACCTGAGCCGAAGGCAGAGGCATAACCTACTGAGCCACCCAGGCGCCCCTACATCTGATGTCTTAACTAAAGATAAATTTGGATTGGGAAAGCTATCAAAAAGTGCTATGCTGGAAAACCAATTTAATTCCATGTTCTACTACTCAATATTTAAAATTTCTTTTTTGGCACTAACATCATTCTTTTAAATAGTCAAGTGATAGCATAATGCAGCTAGGTCACTAAAATGAATATGACATCCTGCAGTCTTGGGTAGGAGAAAACCTTACAGACAGCTGTCCTTTATGACATCAGATTTACCTTTTCGTGGCAATCCATCAAGAGCCAGGGATCCACCCATCCATTCATTCACTCAGAAAAACACCATTAAATATAGGTTTCTATCTCGTCTGCTCCTTGAGAAGGCAGTTTAATGAATAATAAAACTTTTATTTGCCCTAAGAAGATCTAAAAGACTTTCAAGCTTTAAGGGATGCACTACAAATTCAGTTTCTGTGATTTGACTTCTGTTCATGCAACTCCATATTTTTACCATTGTAGATTTGTGGCCTCTCAGTCTTCAGGATTAATAAATAGAAAATGTTTCCTTTAAAAACTTTTGTTTTCAACCTACAAGCACCTGGGTGGCTCAGTCAGTTAAGCGTCTGCCTTTGGCTCAGGTCATGGTCTGCCTTTGGCTCAGGTCACGGTCTCGCGGTCCTGTGACAGATCCTCATATCAGGCTCCCTATTCAGTAGGGAGCCCGCTTCTCCCTCTGCCTCTGCCCTTCCCCTCTGCTCGTGTTCTCTCTCTCTCTCTCTCTGTGTGTGTGTGTGTGTGTGTGTGTGTGTCTCCCTCAAATAAATAAATCTTTAAAAAAATAGATAAAAATTTTGTTTCAACCTAAATAAAATCTTCAAGGAAGCTTTTGAAACTTACCTTTTAAAGCATTCTAGTCTCAGATGACTTCTAATACCAAAAAGATCCTCCTAATAAATTCCAATATCACTTTTGAGGCTACTTAACATTTGATCTTCATATTTTACCCATGAAAGAAGAGCTACCCTCACTCTGGGCTAGTATGATTTCCTTTTAGGCAAATCAAAGGCTTTAAGTATGATTATCATTTTCAACCTATGTTTTTCTTCATGAAGACAAGTATCTCCAGACTCCCAATTTTGTTTTCACAGATCGTCGGTATAATTTTTATAGCAATTTAGGTAGCTGTTGGCTTCCCCTTCTAAGTTTTATTTCTTATCTGCTCTGAAGGTGAGTCTTATAATCATAATAATAATAACAGTCACACTAAAAAGCCCTTTTCCTGTTATTACATTCAAATGGGTCTCTAACACATACCAAACTGAAAGAAATGTAATGAAATACTATACCTGGCAATAGATGTCAAGTAAGTCAGCACTTTTGCTATCACTTCTTCGGGTATACATCTGAAATTACAGTTTTCTGGGAAAGTAATGATCCAATCATTTTCCTTTCCCCGGCCACCTAAAACCATTAAAAAAAAAATCAACCAAATTAACAATTCATGTAACAGCAATGCAAGTAAGAGGATTTGAGAGGGACAGTTTGGGGCCAATATAACTTTTATAAGGATAATGGTCTCCACATAAATCAAAATGGCACCATGCCCTTAAGTTAAAAAAAAGGAAAAGTAGGCAAGGGGCACCTGGGTACTTCAGTCAGTAAAGCATCTGACTCTTGATCTTAGGGTCTTGATTTCAAGCCCCACACTGGGCATAGAGTTTACTTAAAAAAAAGAAAAAAGTAGTCGAGTAGTGTCTAAATGAAAACAGAATTTAAGAAAGAGAAAAAAGAGAGAGAGAGAAGGCAAACCGAGTGATTATACTCAGAAGAAATTTTCATGGAGGGGCACCTGGGTGGCTCAGTGGGTTAAAGCCTCTGCCGTCGGCTCAGGACATGATCCCAGGGTCCTGGGATCAGAGCCCCACATCGGGCTCTCAGCTAAGCGGGGAGTCTGCTTCCTCCTCTCTCTCTCTCTCTCTGCCTGTCTCTCTGCCTACTTGTGACCTCTGTCTGTCAAATAAATAAATAAAATCTTAAAAAAAAAACGAAATTTTCATGGAATTCATATACTTAAAAACACAGCTGATCCTTCATACTGGACAACCAAGTGTCCTGGGAAATAATGAGACAGGAAATAAGTGCTGTTCTAATGAATTTTTAGAAGAAACAACATAAGCTTTAACAGCAACAACAGTATAGGACTCTTACTAATGCAAAGAAACAAAAACCATGAATTCTCTGTGGGTTAAAATTTAGTGTGCGGATAATCACGTCAAAAAATGGGCAGAAGACATGAACAGACACTTCTCCAATCAAGACATACAAATGGCTAACAGACACATGAAAAAACGTTCATCATCATTAGCCATCAGGGAGATTCAAATCAAAACCACACTGAGATACCACCTTACACCAGTTAGAATGGCCAAAATCAACAAGACAGTAAACAACAAGTGTTGGAGAGGATGTGGAGAAAGGGGAACCCTCTTACACTGTTGGTGGGAATGCAAGTTGGTACAGCCACTTTGGAAAATAGTGTGGAGTTTCCTCAAACAATTAAAAATGGAGCTACCCTATGACCCTGTAATTGCACTACTGGGTGTTTACCCCAAAAGATACAGATGTAGTGAAAAGAAGGGCCATCTGTACCCCAATGTTCATAACAGCAATGGCCGCAGTCGCCAAACTGTGGAAAGAACCAAGATGCCCTTTAATGGACGAATAGATAAAGAAGATGTGGTCCATATACACTATGGAGTATTATGCCTCCATCAGAAAGGACGAATAAAAAAATAAATAAATAAATATATTTAAAAAAAAAATATATATATATATAAAAAGAAAGGACGAATACCCAACTTTTGTATCAACATGGACGGGACTGGAAGAGATTATGCTGAGTGAAATAAGTCAAGCAGAGAGAGTCAATTATCATACGGTTTCACTTATTTGTGGAGCATAAGGAATAACACGGACGACATGGGGAGATGGAGAAGAGAAGGGAGTTGGGGGAAAATGGAGGGGGAGACGAACCATGAGAGACTGTGGACTCTGAGAAACAAACTGAGGTTTTGGAGGGGTGGGAGTGGGAGGTTGAGTGAGCCTGGTGGTGGGTATTGTGGAGGGCACGTATTGCATGGAGCACTGGGTGTGGTGCATAAACAATGGATTCTGGAACACTGAAAAGAAATGTAAAAAATAAATAAAAATGAAAAAAAAAATTCAGTGTGCACCTACTCGAGAGCCCTCTACAAAGCATGGAGGATAAGGAACATTGAGAGTGAAAGCCACCTAAGTACAGGGATGAGCCTTACATGTGTTCAAGGTCCCACCCTACAGCTGGTCCAACAACTGGACAGAGTAGACACTCAGTAAATATTTAGTGCTAAATGGAAGTTGAAGGATTATTTAATGAGGAAAGTTACAGGGTGGTCTTTGAATTTAGCTTGGTACTAGAAATTCTGTGGTCCATATATACACCGGAGTATTACTCAACCATCAGAAAGGATGAATACCCAACTTTTGCATCAGCATGGATTGGACCAGAGATTATGCTGAGTGAAATAAGTCAAGCAGAGAAAGTCAATTATCATATGGTTTCACTTACTTGTGGAACATAAGGAATAGCATGGAGAACGTTAGAAGGAAAGGAAAAGTAAATTGGGGGAAATCAGAGGGCAAGAGGAGAGAGACTGTGGACTCCGAGAAACAAACTGAGGGTTTTAGTGGGGAGGGGTGGGGGGTTGGGTGAGCCTGGTGGTGGGTATTATGGAGGGCACGTATTGCAAGGAGCACTGGGTGTGGTGCATAAACAATGAATCTTGGAACACTGCATCAAAAGCTAATGATGTATTTTATGGTGACTAACAGAACACAATAAAAAAATAAAAAATAAAAAAATAAAGATGTAAGGTTATAAAAACATTCAATGTGCAATAAAAATATGTCAATGGCAGGGCACCTGGCTGGATCGGTCGGAAGAGCATGTGACTCTGTTTTTTTTTTTTTGAAGATTTTATTTATTTATTTATTTGACACAGAGAGAGAGAGAGAGAGATCACAAGTAGGCAGAGAGGTAGGCAGAGAGAGAGAGAAGCAGGCTCCCCGCTGAGCAGAGAGCCCGATGCGGGACTCGATCCCAGGATCCTGAGACCATGATCTGGCTCTGCGCTCAGTGGGAACTCTGCTTGAGATTCTCGCTCTCTGTCTCTCTCCCCCTCTGCCTCTCCCCTCACTCACGTGCATGCTCTCTCTCTCTCTAAAATAAATAAATCTGGGGCACCTGGGTGGCTCAGTGGGTTAGGTCTCTGCCTTCAGCTCAGGTCATGATGCCAGGGTCCTGGGACTGAGCCCCGCATTGGGCTCATTGCTCAGTGGAGAGCCTGTTTCTCCCTCTCCCTCTGCCTACTGCTCCCCTACTTGTGCTCTCTCTCTCTCTGTCAAATAAATAAATAAAATCTTCTTTAAAAAATAAATAAAAGGGGCAACGGGGTGGGTTAAGCCTCTGCCTTTGGCTCAGGTCATGATCTCAGGGTCCTGGGATCAAGGCCCACATCAGGGTCCCTGCACAGCAGAAAGCCTGCTTCCTCTTCTCTCTCTGCCTGCCTCTCTGCCTACTTGTGATCTCTCTCTCTCTGCCAAATAAATAAATAAAATCTTTTTAATTAATAAATAAATAAATAAATAAATCTTCTAAAGAAAATTAATAAAAATAAAAAATAAATTTTACCACCCCTCTCTCAATAATTGATAGAACAAGTAGACAGGAAATTTGCAAGGATACAGTACACCTGAGCAACAATCATAACCAACATGACCTAATCGACATTAACAGAAGATTCCATCCAACAAAAGCAGAATACACATTCTTTCCTGGTGCACTTGGAAAAAAAACAAATTCATTCACTGCCTTAATCTTACCAAGAGAAACATGATGGAGACTCCCCATTCCCAAGTCATACTCTTGAATCAAACTATTACATCAAATGATAAATCTTCTAAGCTTAGAGAACAGGATGAAGATTATCATGGACAATGACAGCATCTACCCAAGAGTTTCAAAGGAACTCAAAGGAGAAACTGTACAACTCTAAACCGAGAGATACAGCAAATCATTAAACAAAGGGCCTCTACAGGTAGAGTATGGTAGAGAACTAGTCATATGAGTCTTACATAACAAGGGCACCTGGCTAGCTCAGTCGGTAGAGCGTGTGACTCAATCTTGAGATCATGAGCTCGTTGGGCATAGAGTTTACTTAAGATAAAGACATAAAAAACTAATAAACAATATATAACATTTGTATATTATATTTAATTAACAGACTTTCCCAAGCAAGCTGGTAAGCACTATAGTTAAAGACAGAACCAACCAGCACTTAGGAAAGCTTTACCTATCGAAGAAAAGAATGCTTATAGGGTAAATGTTTATAAGGGTAAATTATAATGGACCAATCTATAAACTGTTATTACCACCGAATACCTACAAGGACCGCGCTAGGTAGTAAATGTGTGAGAAAAGAACAAGAGGGGCTTATATTCTAAGTCGGGAGGTTTTAATTATTTTTCCACCAGAAACCCTTTCTTCACAAGAACCAATATGTTGAAGCATTTTGAAAACAATAGCCAGAATCTTGAAAAAAATAAAGAAAAAGGGGGGGTGCCTGGGTGGCTCAACCATTAAGCGTCTGCCTTAGGCTCAGGTCATGATCGAGCCCCACATCGGGCTCCCTGCTCGGCGGGAAGCCTGCTTCTCCCTCTCCCACTCCCTCTGCTTGTGTTCCCTCTCTCGCTGTGCCTCTCTGTCAAATAAATAAAAATCTTTAAAAAAGAAAAAAAAAGAAAAGAATTACCAAAAGCAGATAAAGAAACTGTGGCAGAGATCTGGATGGGGGGACAAGCCTTGAGGGTCGTTCTGTATGGAACACAGGTGGAAATTTGAGGAAATCTCAAGAGTGACAATATATCATACATTTATAGCACTTATAAGAATAAAACATAAAGCTACATTAATTAAGTCACCACTAATTCACAATTATCGTTAATTATAGTCATTAAAATAGAGGCCAGACTAAAGTGTCCAATTAGGATCATCTATAAAGTAAACGCTTGTTTAGTACACTGAGCATGCTGATACCACTTCAGGCACAACAATTAAACTACTTAAAAGGAGTGAGATCAGTTCTCCTCCTCTCAACTCCGAAGAGGCATTCATTTTCATGCAGACAATGCAAACTCATAAATTTCTCGTATCTGTTTAGTATAATAATGTTTAATGCTATAGTTCAAATTAATACTTGAAAGTCATTTGCTTGTCTTGAAGCAAAACTTTCCCTAGATTTCTGAATGAGTCCGAAAGAGAAGGAGGGTTTACCAGTTATCTCTAAAAATGAGGAATGCTACTGAGCCGTACTACTCACAACAGCCAAATGGTGGAGGCAATCCAAGTGTCCCTCAGTGGATGAATGTAGTAGATACATGCAATGGAATAGTATTCAGTCTTAAAACGGGAGGAAATTCTGACATATACTGACCTATACAGCTTGGATGGACCCTGAGGATATTATGCTAAGTGAAACAAGCCAGTTACAAAAAGACAAACCCTGTATGATTACGTTTCGTGTAGTACCTAGAATTGTCAAATACCCAGAGGCCCCAAGTAGAATGATGGTTGCCAGGGCCTGTGGGGAGAAGGGAATGGGGAGTTACTTTTCAGTGGGTACAGAGTTTCAATTTTGCAAGATCAAGAGTTCTGGAGATGGATGGTAGGGATGGCTGCACAACAGGGTAAATGAACTTGATGCCCCCAACTGTACATTTAAAAATGGTTAAGATGGGCTCTCTCAGGTCCTCGCTTCCAAGATGACCAAGGAGGAATGACAGTTGTGCCACGAAGGGCCACAGCCACGTGCAGTCTATTCATAGCACCAATGGCACCCATTGTGTCCCCAAGGACAAGGCCATCAAGAAGTTCCTTGTTCCAGGGCACCTGGGTGGCTCAGGTGGTTGAGCATCCAACTCTTGGTTTCAGCTTGAGGCATGATCTCAGGCTCCTGGGATGGAGGCCTGCATCAGGCTCTGTGCTGGGAGGGGAGTCTGACTGAGCTTTCTCTCCCTTAGCCCCTCCCCCAACTCGTGTGTGTGTGTGTGTGTGTGTGTGTGTGTGCGCGCACACACACACGCATACTCTCTCTCAAATAAATAAAATCTTCTTCAAAAAAAAGTTTGTGAGGCACATGGGTGACTCAGTGGGTTAAGCCTCTGCCTTCAGCTCAGGTCATGGTCTCAGGGTCCGTGGATCGAGCCCCACGTCGGGCTCTGTGCTGGGCAGGGAGCCTGCTTCCCCTTTGCTCTCTGCCTGCCTCTCTGCCTACTTGTGATCTCTGTCAAATAAATAAAATCTTTAAATAATAATAGCAATAATAATTAAAATTTTAAAAAGTTTGCTATTCGGACCACAGTAAAGACCGCCTCCGTCAGGGGCATTTCCAAAACCAATGTCTTCCAGGCCTCTATGCGTCCCAAGCTGTCTGTGAGACGTTACTGTGCGAGCTGCGCCGTTCCCAGCAAGCTAGTTCAGAAGCTCTCCTGAAGCATGGAAGGACCCAACACGTTCACCCCAATTTAGACCCATGCGTGCTACCCCCCACCACCTTCACAGAAGCCCATGTAAAGAGCTAAGTCCTTAAGCACTGAAGAGAAACTGTTCTCTGGAAAAAAATAAAATGGAGCTCATACACTAAAAAAATGGTTAAGATAGTCAATTTTATGAGTATTTTATCTTAAACTTTAAAAATTATATACAAATGCACATACACTAGTGCATATATATATATTTTAGAAAAATAAACTTACTTTATCATGTGTAAATAAAAGCCTAAAAAAATAACTTAGTACATGTTCTCAATTAGGCTGACTTGACAGCATTTCAAGAAATACTTTAATCAGAGCTACGGTGGAGGAGAAAATCTCCAAGAAGTCACCTCAGTTGCCACCTTCCCTCTCAGCCTGCACCCACCTAGGTGAACTCTCCTCGCACCTATCGTGCGGTTCCAAAGGCGTGCCTGAAAGTCGAATGCACGAGGGCGGGAAGATGGCTTTCATCACATATCTAAACACATTTAAAAACCTCTATCCTCTAAATGTCTATTCGTTTAGCAACTATGTGCACATTGAATAAATGTTTATCAAAATAGTCAGCATGCGACTCTTGATCTTAGGGTCTTCAGTTCGAGCCCCGTGTTGTGTGTAGAGATTACTTAAATAAAAACCTAAAAAAAAATAAAATAGTGCCTCTCAAACTCTGTATGTGTGTGAGTACACACACACACGCATGTGTGTGTGGCTACTTATATCATAAAGCCCACACTCATTTTGCTAAGAAGGTCATACATTTATCTGGTCGAAATACATGAAAAGTCCACTTACCAGACAAGAAGGCGATATCTTGCATTAAGAAATGACTGATGTCCTTTGCACAGAGAAGCAGTTCAGTTTCTATGACAAACGAGAAAGGGACAGAGATGGCATGCACGTTAGAGCACAGCTAGAAACATCCCCATGATTTCTCATGATGCTGAAAGGCACCCTGGGGGGCCGCGGACACACCGCTCATCTCTGCTTTCCTCCTCCCAGCTACACGGCAAGCAAATCGCACCCTTGAAAATATCACTGGGTAAGTAGGACCGGTGTCCAAGTTCTCTGAACCTGTACGTAGGACATAAACTACTCTCGCTCCCCGGAAAGCCAGGGACAAAGGTCCCAATTCCATAGGACATCCAGATTTATTTGAAGGGTAGACTGTCACATGGAGACATGGTGGCAGACTGTCTGCTACTTCTGATAATGCCTTTCATTCCACAAAGTTTATGATCAATTACAAAGCACTTCTCAGATCTTTTATCTTATTGGATCCTTAAAATATCCCTGAAGAAGGTATTCTTATCCCGTCTTGGAAGTCAGGAGAAGGGTCAGAGAGAGTACAGTGGAGTGGTTAAGCGTGTTGCTTTGGGGCCGGACAGACACGGATCCAAATCTCAGCCTGTTGCATTTACTGGCCATACAAACACGTCCTTGCCCTATAAACTGGGCACGATAATATCCACCTCACAGGGCGCTGTGCCAACTAACTGCAAAAGAACCGGCATACTAGTTGGTGTTCAGTCGACAGTAACGTACGAACGTGGCGTTGGTTATCACGGGCGGAACAACGTCCACATGCTCCTCGGTAAGTTTTTGTTGCCCCAGATCGCAAGTGCTGATCTGTAATGTTCCATTCCGGTGAACTCTACAGGGGCTGAAAATCAAAGTCTACTACCTGCCTCTGGTCCATGAGCAAGGATAACTTTTTAAAGAAAATGGGTCATTAAACAAGGCTATTTTGGATTGCTGGTTTTAATGCCTGTGGTTCCGCGTCTCTTACAGAAGCCGTATTTTGCACCGCTCTCTGACACAAAGGGCTTTCAGAGGCCTAGCATCAGGTGGTGTCAGGCCGATGGCACATCACCCTCCTTAGCGCTCCTCAAATCATGCCATATGGATGCTGCTTACCAGAAATAATCCTGCTCAAGGGCATGAGAAAAACAAGTTCTCCAGGAGTCCACAGTAGACAGAGGAATGGGTTCCTGTTACAGAATGACCGTCCCTCACCTAAATACTGACTTGAAAGGTAAAAACATTAAGTGATAGGGTGCCTGGGTGGCTCAGTGGGTTAAAGCCTCTGTCTTCAGCTCAGGCCATGATCCCAGGGTCCTGAGGTCAAGCCCCTCATCGGGCTCTCTGCTTGGCGGGGAGCCTGCTTCCTCCTCTCTCTCTGCGTGCCTCTCTGCCTACTTGTGATCTCTGTCTGTCAAATAAATAAAATCTTTTTTAAAAAATAAAGTGACATGTTTATTTTCCTAAGACACATGCCATTAAAAATCTGCAACTTGTCAGGACACAAAAATCCATTCCTAAAACTTGTCTTGTAGGGGCGCCTGGGTGGCTCAGTGGGTTAAGCGTCTGTCTTCAGCTCTGGTCATGATCCTGGGGTCCTGGGATCGAGCCCCGCATCAGGCTCCCTGCTCAGTGGGGAGTCTGCTTCTCCCTCTTCTTGTTGTATTCTCTCTCTCTCTGTGTCAAATAAATAAAATCTTTAAAATAAAATAAAACTGTCTTGTAATGACAAGAAAGAGGAGACTCCTGACATGTGCATTCACCTTTCTGGGCCTCCACGTCCACACTGCAGAACTTTTTTTTTTTTTTTTTTTTTTTAAACACTGCAGGTCTCCTCAGCTAAAAGAATGGGTTTGTGGCAGCCGCAAACATGGGTCCCACACTGACACGCTTAGGTATAGAGACGTGGAGAAGGGGTGAGAACGGGGGTAATGCAGAGGACTAGAAGTCTCTCTGCTCTTAAAGGCCTGCAAAAATGGCAATGCCCCACGTGTGTCGCATCGTTTCCATGACGCGGCATTATATATTAAAACATTCCTAAATAATAAGACCGAAATTTCTCCCCTGTACTGATCAGAAGGAAGCTCTCTCAAGATAAATCAATGAATCCTATGTCAGAGGGCCCGTCTGGAAGTACTAACATCTGCAGCTTGACGCCCTCCCATTACCACTCAGGCTCATGCGTGACTACAGAAAGCGTGTCCTCCTGCCGTCCAATTCTTTAATCCAGTCATGTAGTAAGAGGCACCGGCACATAAAAATAAAAGGCCAAGGGCTGCAAGTGGAAAGACCTGGGCCTAGAGCCGACTCTGTGACCCTGAGCAAGTCACGCCCCACCGCATGGCTCACTGTCCCCCACTTCAGAAGTGACTGTGATAATGGCAAATGCTTCCTCGGGCCCCTCACATTCTAGGAGCTTTAAGAGCAGGTAAAATCCAGAGTTATAAGGAAAACATACTGATCTTTCCATAGTAAAAGATCTCCCACGACTGTGCCACAAAAGTCACACTTCATACTAATGAAAAAGGATGAGATCGTGGCTGAGAGAGGAGAGGCCATTACTTTCAGAAACGATCAAGTTCTGGACGGGAAACGGACTGAAGGGAGAGCACACAGCGGAGGAAAGGGGACAGAAGACACAGGGTTACCAGTGAGTAGCCGCAAACACAAGAGATGGCTGCTGAGAACAGAGAGAGAGAGAAGGGACTTCGGGGAGAAAGGGGACACTGACCTTCTGGAACTTCCACACACATTTCCTCCTGAAATAAAAAAAAGTGAGAACAAATAGGATCTATAACATTCCTCTAGCTGACCCTTTAAACTCTTTTACTCCGGGCACGAGAAATGAACAGCCTAAGTCACCAAAATGGAATCAAGTTCACATTACAGCATGTTCCTAGGTGACCAGGTTCACATTTGACAGGAGGCCCATGCGGAAGTCAAAGGCACGCGTTCGGGGCGCCTGGGTGGCTCAGTGGGTTAAAGCCTCTGCCTTCGGCTCAGGTCATGATCTCAGGGTCCTGGGATCGAGCCCCACATCAGGCTCTCTGCTCAGCAGGGAGCCTGCTTCCTCCTCTCTCTCTGCCTGCCTCTCTGCCTACTTGTGATCTCTGCCTGTGAATAAATAAATAAAATCTTTAAAAAAAAAAAAAAAAAGGCACGCGTTCTCACTTCGGACTAGTTGCTCAGCTGGGAAAGAGCTGACTGGGAAGCCAAAAAGAGGGCACGAACTCAACAGGTCATCTGACAAACACCCTAACCGCCCCCCCCATGGAGGAGCTCTTCGGCTCTGCGGCAGAACCCCGCCCCTGCACAGTCGGGCACGATCAAGTACAAGCTGCAAACAAAAGACAAGGGCTTTGCCGACTCATTCAATCCACACGTATGATTGGGAAGCAAGAGAGACCAGTTTTTACTGCCTTGACCATAAATCACAAACTCATCAGTAATATTTCTTTAAAAAAAAAAAGATATATTTGTTTTAGTGAGAAAGCGAGCAAGCAGGCACAAGCAGGGGAGGAGCAGAGGGAGGGGGAAAGAGAGAATCCCGATCCCATGCAGGGCTCGGTCTAACGACCTCAGCCGAAACCAAGAGTCAGACACTCCACCAACTGAGCCCCCCAGGTGCCCCGAATATCACTTTTTTTTTTTAACTAATATCTCTTTTATAGAAGATAGCTGTGCAGGGGTCCCTGGCCAGCTCAGTCAGCGGAGCTTGCGACTCTTGGTCTCAGGTCGTGACACTGAGCCCCCCGTTGGGTGTAGACATTACTTACAAAAGAAAAAGGGACTGGGGCACCTGGGTGGGTTGGTCAGTGAGGTGTCTGACTCTTGGTTCCAGCTTGGGTGCTGTTCTCAGTGTTGTGAGATCGGGCCCTGCATTGGGCTCACATTCAGCACAGAATCTGATGGACATTCTCTCTCTCTCTCTCTCCCTCTCTCTGTCCCTCCCACTCATGGTCTCAAATAAATTAATGAGTCTTTTTTTTAAAGAAAGGATTTGTGCAGGGGCACCTGGGTGGCTCAGTGGGTTAAAGCCTCTGCCTTCAGCTCAGGTCATGATCCCAAGGTCCTAGGATAGAGCCCCGCGTCAGGCTCTCTGCTCATCAGGGAGCCTGCTTCCTCCTCTCTCTCTGCCTGCCTCTCTGCCTACTTGTCTGTCAAATAAATAAATAAAATCTTTGAAAGAAGAAAAAAAAAAGAAACGATTTGTGCAAATGAGGAAACAAGCTCAGAATTTTTTTTTAAAGATTTTATTTATTTGACAGACAGAGATCACAAATAGGCAGAGAGGCAGGCAGAGAGAGAGGAGGAAGCAGGCTCCCCACTGAGCAGAGAGCCCGATGCGGGGCTTGATCCCAGGACCCTGAGATCATGACCTGAGCCGAAGGCAGAGTCTTTAACCCACTGAGCCACCCAGGTGCCCCCAAGCTCAGAATTCTAATACGAAGAATTTAAAAGTCCAAAAAGGTGCGGAAATCAAGAGTATATTTTGGATGGACGGTTCACAGAGGAGGAAGGTTTACCCACCCAATTAGTTGACTCATTTTGGTTATATCACTTGCAGAGATGGAGAACACCTGTCACCTTGATACAAGGTGCCCTTCATAGTTTTTAAAGATGGATTTTGTATTCATTCACGTTTTTAAACAAACATTTATTGAGTACCTATTGTGTGCTACATACTGTTAAGATTGGATAGATGTTCCGGGTAAGAGTACAGGTTCCTGATCACATATGTTTGTGAAATGCTGAGTGTTAAGCATACTGCAACCTTCCCAGCACGTACACATACACACGATGCAACTCCTTGGGCTATATATGCAGAATGTGTACCTATTTGATTGTGTATTCTTCTGGTTTGTTGGTTGGTTGGTTAATTAGGCAGTTGGTTCACCACTTGGTTGGCTTTTCCTGAGAAAGAGAGAGAGAGAGAAGGACAGAAGACAAAGCAACAGCAACAGAGAAGGAGCTATCCAGACTCCATGTAAAGAAGCATTTTGTTCTAAAAGTCAGATCTATTTGTAGATGAAATGAGCCATGGTAGGTACAGAAAGCAGCCCTTCCCTATCACAAATGGTGCTGGAACAAAGCCCAAGGTGCTCTTTGGTAAAGAGGCTGGCAAGGACAATCAAGTGTGTAGTTGGGCTGGAATAAATGATCTTTCATGTTCTATTTCTCCAAGAGTCTATACTGCCATGATACAAGTATGTATTACCATTCCAAAGAATTCAAATTCTACTGATTTATCAACTCCTGTAGGGAAAATGATAGTTTAGAAAGTTAAGTAGGTGGGGGGGGGCACCTGGATGATTCAGTCAATTAAATGTCTGACTCATGATCTCAGCTCAGGTCTTGATCTCAGGGTCATGAGTTCAAGTCCCATAATGGGCTCCATCCTGAGCATGGAGCCTACTTAAAAAAAAAAAGAAAGTTAAGTAAGTTGGTATCTATAAGCATTCTCATTTTTTTAAGATTTTGAAATCTTTTTTTTTTAATTAAAGAATTTTATTTATTTATTTGACAGACGGAGATCACAAGTAGGCCCCTTGAAATCTTTTAAAAGTAATCTCTCTACCCAGGGAATCTGGTCGGCTCAGTCAGTAGAGCACGTGACTCTTGATCTTGGGGCTGTGAGTTCAAACCTCACATTGGGCATGGTGCCTACTTCAAAAAAAAAAAAAAAAAGTGATCTCTGCACCCAACGTGGAGCTTCAACCCACAATCCTGAGAACAGGAGTTGCATGCTCCACGGACCGAGCCAGCCAGGTGTCCTGTAAACATTCTCATTTTTTTTAAGATTTTATTTATTTGGGGCGCCTGGGTGGCTCAGTGGGTTAAAGCCACTGCCTTCGGCTCAGGTCATGATCCCAGCGTCCTGGGATCGAGCCCCGCATCGGGCTCTCTGCTCAGCAGGGAGCCTGCTTCCTCCCTTCTCTCTCTGCCTGCCTCGCTGCCTACTTGTGATCTGTCTGTCAAATAAATAAATAAATAAATCTTTAAAAAAATATATTTTATTTATTTATTTGACAGACAGAGATCACAAGCAGGCAGAGAAGGAAGCAGAGAGAGGGGGGAAGCAGGCTCCCCGCTAAGCAGAGAGCCCGATGTGGGGGTCGATCCCAGGACCCTGAGATCACGACCTGAGCCGAAGGCAGACGCTTAACCCACTGAGCCACCCAGACGCCCCAAGCATTCTCATTTCATAGAAAGCATTTTCACTCTAGATTCTGGTGTATAAGAGCAGTAATTTCAACCCTTGAACTTTATTTCACAGTGACACTGACTCATGTACCTCATCCTTTCTCTGGGGTTTCTGTTCACATGCAACAGAAGAAAAGTTCTGAACCACGCTGCACGCACGTGTCATTCCGCCCAGGAACTGAAGAGCTACGGCAGACAAAATGCTTCAGAGGGAAATAACTATATTCTCACATTTTCCTAAAAATCAGAAGCAAAAATAAAGCTCAGATTAAAATAAAAGGGAAAAGAGTTCCTGAGTGGCTCAGCTGGTTAAGCATCTGCCTTCGGCTCAGGCCATGATCCCGGGGGGTCCTGGGATCGAGTCCCGCAACTGGCTCCCTGCTCAGCGGGGCGCCTGCTTCTCCCTCTCCCACTCCTCCTCTCCTTGCTTGTGGGCTCTCTCTCACTGTTTCTCTCTCAAATAAATAAATAAAATCTTTTTTAAAAAATTAAATAAAACAGGGGCACCTGGGTGGCTCAGTGGGTTAGGCCTCTGCCTTCGGCTCAGGTCATGATCTCAGGGTCCTGGGATCGAGCCCCGCATCGGGCTCTCTGCTTGGCAGGGAGCCTGCTTCCTCCTCTTTCTCTCTACTTGTGATCTCTGCCAAATAAATAAATAAATTCTTTAAAAAAAAAAATTAAATAAAACAGAAGGGAAAGTAACAGAAACGTCCACCAGAGGGATACAGTCTCTTCTACGGCCATCAATCTGGTGCCATCACCAGCAGGAAAACAGAGGGGAAAGTGGCAGATCTGATTGACAACGGTTATCATTCGCCGATCCTACTACTTGCCAGGCTCAGCGTAGAGCACTTCGGATGCATTTGCTCTGGTCTCAACGACAAAATCCTCCAAGAGGGATACTAAAACTCTTACCTTACAGAAGACCAAACAGGCTTGGAGAGGCTCTCATTCACATTCATTCATTCAAGAAATTCATACTAAACAACTGCCAGGCACCAAGCATGTTCAGACTCAAGGTAGCATCTAGTAGATCTAGAAGAAGCTTTTACAGTGTCATCTATTTGGTTCCCAGATAATCTAAAATCTGCATGTACGCAATTAGCTCTAATGCAAATTACTAACTAGATATGTCTCTGTGACCTCCCATCTTCTTCCAGGAAGAGTATCATTCCAAACTATATCAAGAATGTTTATAAACAATCTTTTGCAAGGAACTCCATTATTTTTACAGCTTGAAATTCTTAACAATGATGCTTACTTTTAGCAATCATCTCTTTGAAAGTTCCCTACTGCTGATGTGCAGAACTCAGATAAAATTAGGTTTTGAGTCCTAAATCCTGTTGCAAGGCAGATGGGATTCTACGAGTGTAATTTTTCCCCTTCAGTATGAAAGGCAGATACTCTACCCATCTGTAAATAGTAATGACTTAGCACATGCAACAAACTGAAATGCTGTCTTGATTTGTGATACGCTTTAAATAGTGGAATAAACAAAAGGGTAATTCTGAAACCACCACAAAATGAATTCCCATTACGCCACAATAGAACAAACTATGCCGTATTCTGTTCTACAACAAAGGTACAGTATGAAAGACTCACATAATTCTGTACTAACAAAAGACAACCAAGATTCTTGCTAAATCCTTCTTCTGCTAACAATGTACGGGAGCCTCCGGCCAATCCACTCTAATTCAATTCGCCAAATATCTACTGGATTTCTATTTGTTCTTCTCTGCTGGGTGCTGTGGCCCATCGGAATATAAACAAGAGTTTCTCACCTTACAAAGCTTAAAAATTAGAAGATAGGACACCAGGCCATAAAATGTAAGATAGTGTCTGCTATAAGAGAAACATACAAGAGAGGGTATAGGGGGAGCGAGATTATTACATCTACACTGAACAATGAGAAAAAGGAAAGTGTCATAGATGACGTGACATCTGAGCTGGGCCTTGAAAACTGATTAGGATTCAAACCGCAGACAGGAGGCCAGAGGACATTCCAGGTAAAAGAAACAAGTTTCCAGTGCAGAAGTAAGTGAAGGCATCAGGGGCTCAATGTAAACCGATAGGATTTGAGTTTAGAGCATGGGCTAGTCTAGCTACAGCTAGAAAGCAAGACTAGAAGCAGAAAGTGGAGAGCAGCCTTCTGAAATGCCTCTGAGCCAGGACCACTGACTTAGCACAAAGATATTTTCCAAGCACGCAATTCCTGTAACAGCACAGCAGGGCTGCAGCGGCTGGTGGATTCCATAATCAATGAGCTATTCACTTACAGTACAACCTCAGGCCACAGGAGTCAGGCTGTTTGCAAGCTCCTATGCGTGGGAAGAAAAAGGAAAGTCCCTCTTTTGTGTGTTATAAACTCCAGACAAACCTTGACTTGACTACTCTTCTAAAAGACTCATTTTTCCCCACCGGTAACATTTCTGAAATCTGGAGGCATCTTGGAAACACCAACACATTTTACTCGGTTTTTCCTTTTCCCACCCAAAACCCTATTTTGGAGACAAACCATGAGAGACTCTTAAGTCTAGGAAAGAAAACCGAGGGTTGCTGGGGAGGAGGTGGGAGGTATGGGTACCGGGGTGATGGGCATTAAGGGGGGCATGTGATGGGATGAGCACTGGGTGTTCTAGGCAACTGATGGATCACTGACCACTACATCTGAAACTAATGATGTACTGTATGTGGGCTAACTGAATTTAAACTTTTTAAAAAACCCATATTGGGGCAACTGGGAGGCTCAGTGGGTTAAGCCTCTGCCTTTGGCTCAGGCCATGATCTCAGGGTCCTGGGATCAAGCCCCGCATCGGGCTCCCTGCTCAACAGGGAGCCTTCTTCCCCCTCTCTCTCTGCCTGCCTCTCTGCTTACTTGTGATCTCTCTTTCTCTCTCTCTCTGTCAAATAAATAAATCTTAAAAAATATATATATATTAAGTACCTTAGAACAAATCAATTACAAACACGAAAAGGAAAAAATAGGAAATTACAAAATAAATTCCCAAGCTGTTTGGGGTTGAGCTATATACACACACATATTCGTCATTAAATGTATGTATACATATGTGTGTGTATATATGTGTCACACATATATGTCATTACCTTTCATGACTGTCATTTTATTTTTTTAATTAGGCTCCATGCCCAATACAGGGCTTGAACTCACGACCCTGAGAGATCAAGAGTCAGATGCTCTACCTACTGAGTCAGCCAGTTGTCCCTACAACCGTTGTCTGAGATGTCATATGGTATAAGACAATGTGCCATGAAAAAAAGAAATAAAAATTATCCATTTAGGGATGCCTAGATGGCTCAGTCGGTTAAGTGTCTGCCTACAGCTCAGGTCATGATCCCAGAATCCTGGGATCGAGTCCCACATTGGGCTCCCTGCTCCCTGGGGAGCCTACTTCTCCCTCTGTCTGCTGCTCCCCCTGTTTGTAGGTTCTCTCTCTCTGACAAATAAAAAAAATCTTAAAAAAAAAAAAACCTGTCCATTCAGTATAATGTCAACTATGTATCTATTTAACAAAATCTGTAAAGAAATATACTCCAATGTTAATAGGGTTTTTCCTCTGGGCAATACAATTCATTTTGGGGGGCATATATTCCACATTTCTTTTGCAATGATCAAGTTCACTTTTTTTTTTTAAAGATTTTATTGATTTATTTGACAGAGATCACAAGTAGGCAGAGAGGCAGGCAGAGAGAGAGGAGGAAGCAGGCTCCCTGCGGAGCAGTGAGCCCGATGCGGGGCTCGATCCCAGGACCCTGGGATCATGACCTGAGCCAAAGGCAGAGGCTTTAACCCACTAAGCCACCCAGGCGCCCCCTCAAGTTCACTTTTTAAAGACTATTTTTAGGGGTACCTGAGTGGCATTGTTGGTCTACCTTTGGCTCAGGTCATGATCCCAGAGGAGTCCCAGGATCAAGCCCTGCAGGGAGTCCCACATCCCCCCCATCCCTGCATCCCTCCCTCCCCCACCTCCCCGCATCCCTGCATAAGGTCCATTGCTCAGCAGTGAGTCCTCCTCTCCCTCTCCTTCTGCTCCTCTCCCTTTCACATGCTTGCTCTCTCAAATAAACGAAATCTTTTTTAAAAAGATTTTTTAAGAGCAGTTTTAGGTTTACAGCAAAATTGAAGGGAAAATACAGAGAGCTGCCATATCCCCATTACCCCTACATATGCACAGTCTTGCCCACTGTCAACATCTCCCACCAGAGTGGTACATGTCGAAATTGAGTAAACTAAGTTGACACATCATTATCAATTGATTTTTGACGAGGATGAGACAATTCAATGAGGAAAGAACAGTCTTTTCAACAAATGGGGATGGGAAACCAGGATATCCACATTCAAAAGAATGAAGTTGGGGGGAAAAAAGAATAAAGGTGGACCTCTACCTTATACCATACATAACATGAATTCAAAATAGATCAAACACTGAAACGTAAGATCTAAAACAATAAAACTTTTTTTTAAAGATTTTATTTATTTATTTGACAGAGATCACAAGTAGGCAGAAAGAGAGAGAGGAGGAAGCAGGCTCCCTGCTGAGCAGAGAGTCCAATGTGGGGCTCGGTCCCAGGACACTGGGAACATGGCCTGAGCTGAAGGCAGAGGCTTTAACCCACTGAGCCACCCAGGAACCCCTAAAACAATAAAACTTTTAAAATATAGGAATAAATCTTTGGGATATTGTGTTAGCCAAAACTTTTTTATGTACGGCATCAAAAGCACAAGCAAGAAAAGAAAAAATTGTAGGGGTGCCAAGGTGGCTCAGTCGGTTGGATGTCTGCCTTCGGCTCAAGTCATGATCTCAGGATCCTGGGATCAAGCCCCACATTGGGCTCCCTGCTCAGTGGGGAGTCTGCTGCTCCCTTTCCCTCTGCTGCTCCCCCTGCTTGTGCTCTCTCACTTGCTGTCTCTCTCTCAAATAAATAAATAAAATCTTTAAAAAAAAAAAAAGAAAAAATTGTTAATTTGACTTTGTCAAAATTTAAACTTTTGTGCGTCAAAGGACACTAAGAAGAAAGTGAAGACAATCCACAGAAAGGTAGAATATATTCGCAAATCATTTAAGGAATATGTATCTAGAATACATAAAGAATACTGGGGCACCTGGGTGGCTCAGTGGGTTGAGCCTCTGCCTTCAGCTCAGGTTACGATCTCAAGGTCCTGGGATCGAGCCCCGCATCGGGCTCTCTGTTCAGCGGGGAGCCTGCTTCCCTCTCTCTGCCTGCCTCTCTGCCTACTTGTGATCTCTCTGTCAAATAAAGAAATAAGATCTTATTTTAAAAAAAGAATACTTACTAATCAATAATAAAAAGGCAAATAACACAATTAGAAATGGGCAAAGGATTTGAATACATATCTCCAAAGAAGATATAAAAATGGCCAATGAGCACATGCAAAGATGCTCGACATCATTTAGTCATTAGGGACATGCATATCAAGACCATAAAGAGATACCACTTCACGCTCATAATCAAAGATGGACAAGTGCGAGCAAGTATGTGGACAAATTAGAAGCTTCACACACTGTACATGGGAATATAAAACGGTTTAGCCTCTGTGAAAAATCAGTTGTGTAATTCCTCAAAAACCTACATGGAGAGTTACACGACCCCGCCATTTTACATACAGGTATATGCCCCCCCAAAATGAAAACAGGATGCCTGACTGGCACAGGGGATGGAGTATGTGACTCTTGATCTCGAGGTTGTGAGTTCAAGCCCCACACTGGGTGTAGAAATCACTTAAAAATAAAATATTAACAAAAATGAAAACATACATCTACATAAAAACATGACAGGGACGTTAATAGCATTATTCATAATAACCAAAAGGTAGAAACAACACAAAAAGCCATCAGTTGTAGACGGGATAAACAAAACGTGGTGTATCCATACAATGGAGTATTACTCGGCAATAAGGTAAGGAGGGACTGACACAGGCATGGATGGATGCTAAAAATATTTTACTAAGTGAAAGAAGCCACAAATTATACTGTTCCATTTATAGGAGATACCCAGAATAGGCATAGAGAGAGAGACAGAGAGTAGATTCGTGGTCACTTAGGGCTAAGGAAATGGGGCCCTTGGGGGCACGACAGCAGAAGGGTATACAGAGTTTCTTTTACGAATGATGAAATGTCCTAAAACCAATTGCAGTGACAGCTACACAGCTCTGCGAATGTGTTAAAAACACTGAATTTTACACTTCAAATGGGTAAATCGTGCGGTAAGTGAATTATATCTCAACAAAACTTCCAAAAAAGGAATGAGGGGAAGAATTGGTGTTTGTAAGAAAAATGTTCACTGGAGCAGAGGATGCACGTTTTCTACTTCTCCTTCCTAAGGAATTTAATCGTGAGAAACAGAGGTAAGCTCGGCTTTTGGAAATAGGTGTTAAGGGGAAAAAAGGTGAAGGCTGTGCGTAAGGATAAGCCACAGTGACATGGGGGCTGTATATGGCTTTTATCTTAGGCGATGCATATACACAAAATGCTGCTTTTTTCAGAAAGTAAGTATTTTTTATCGAGGTAATAGAGCACAGTCCTGAGTACATGCTCCAGGGACAAAGTGTCTGGGTTCCAGTTTCAGCTCGAGCAATTGCAAGTTGTAAGACCTCAGACCTGCTAAAACAGGTGTCTTGGTTTCCTTTATTGGTAAAATGACCAAAATGATAGTCCCCATTTCATCGGGTGATTGTGAGGAGTAAATCTGTTAATACAAAGACTTGGAACACTGCCCAGTGTGTGGCAAGCGCTCAATAAATGCTAACTTGTTAGAGAATAAAGAAAAAACCAAGTGTAATATTAAAGGCTTAGTGTACAAGGGAGCATTCAGGAAGCGGCAGCAACCACTGGGTTAGCAGTGCGGTCCTGCAAAGATTTAAATTCTCCCCTTCCCCGGGCACAAGTGCGCCAGAGGCCAGAATACCACTTCCACCTTTTAGTTCATCTGCAAATAGGGGAATATGTACCTCGTGCTTCTGGTCTGTATCTCAGGTCTTGTATATAAGGAAAACTCAAAAGATCTCATATTTGAACATAGGACTTGAACTTCCAGGGCGCCTGGGTGGCTCAGTTGGCTAAGCACCTGACTTTGGCTCAGGTCACGATCTCAGGTTGGGGTGGGGGGGTGGGGCAGGCCTCCCCAGGTCAGGCCCCATGCTCAGCAGGGAGCTTGCTTCTCCCTCTCCCTCTGCCCCCACCCGCCACTCATACTCTCGCCCTCACCCTCTCTCCTCTCAAATAAAGAAATAAAAATCTTTAAAAAAAATAATAAAAGACTTGAACTTTCAAGTCTAAAAAACACAGAGAAGCTTCCCTTATTGGTTACATGGGGAAGTAAAAATCCTGAAAAACCTTCCTGTTACAGAACACGAAGGCGTGGTGGGAAAAATAAAGTTAAATTTCCTTTCAAATGCATGGCTAAACTGGCAGGAAGACAAGGAAACCCTCAGAGGCTAAAACCATTTCAAGGGCGCATACCCTGTGAGAGAAGCCGACTGAGAAAGGCAGCTGCCCTCTGGCACAGGCCAGTTCCCAGGTGACTTAGAACTTGGTTTCGAATGGTCATGCGCTGGTGACGATTCAAAGCCCACAGCACTGGGAATCAGATCAGAGAAAATATAGGAGAATATCTGTACCACCTGTGGACAGAACTTCTTACATAAACAGAATACAAGCAGTACAAAGCATAAAAGGCTGATAATTTAGGCTACATGAAATTCAAAATTTTCTTTCATCAAAAGACATCATAAAGAAAATGATGAGAGAAGCCACAAATCGTGCAGATATCTGCAACGCGTACAGTGACAAACACATAGAATCAAGGATATATGAAAGATTATAAGTCAATCAGAAAAGACAAATCACGCCACAGAAAAGCGAAAAGAGTACCACCAACAGGCATTGCACAAAGAAGAAACATTTAAAAAGATCCCTGGGGGCGCCTGGGTGGCTCAGTGGGTTAAAGCCTCTGCCTTCGGCTCAGGTCATGATCCTAGGGTCTTGGGATCGAGCCCCGCATCCGGCTCTCTGCTTGGCAGGGAGCTTGCTTCCTCCTCTCTCTCTGCCTGCCTCTCTGCCTCCTTGTGATCTCTGTCTGTCAAATAAATAAATAAAATCTTTAAAAAAAAAAAAATCCCTGATTGCCTTTGTAAGGTGTGAAATGCAAATCTCAAGGACAATAAGATAAGCTTTTATACCAACCACTTAGGCAACAATTTTTTAAAAACCAACATTAGCAAGCACCGAAATGTGCAACAACATAACCACAGATCTGTTTTGGTTTTGGCCTTGGCTCTTAACCACAGATCTCTTTTCTCATGAAGCATCCATTTTGAAAGACCACATTAAAAACTGGTCTAGTGATAATAGTAAGAGAACACATCAGGTAGAATTTTTACACTGATAGAGCTGAAGGGTAAAGACGATGACTTGACCCTGTCTAAAATGGAAAAAAAAAAAAATCCGTTCAATGTGGCAACAAAGACCAAAGGAACTCTGAGGTTTGCTTTTTAAAGACATGTAGAATGTCAAATCACACTGGGAAGTGTCGTCTGGGTACCTACTACGCATTCAAGGTCATTCAAGGTCGTCCTAGCACTCGTTTACAAAGCCCATAATAATGAATAGGTTCCAATTCCTGGAAGAAGGTCCACAGATCGGGCTGTCTTCAGATGCTCAACCTTTTAATTGCCCTTTGAAGGAAGGCACCTTGGGATGATTTTACCCCCAGTAGCATGAAGTGGAATTCTAGGGGAAGATGGGAAATGGAAGGAAGAAACGAGAGAAGGAAGGAAGGAGGAGGAATACAAGACAGGGATCCACACTGCAACATGGCAGGTGTCTTCATTTGCTATCAGCCATCCTATTCGCTCATGCATTTCTTCTTTCAACAGAACTTTGTCAGACTCCCTGCCTTGTGCCAGGCTCTGTCCGGGGCCAGGGACACAGAAACCAGTTAAAACACTGGCCTGGATCCCACAGGACTCTGCACCTAAGAGCGGGAGCCAGTGACAGCCCAGAGTGCGGAGTCATACAGCACTGAGCCCAGGATGCTGAGGGCGCACTGAGAAGCACACCTGGCACTAAACCCATAAAAGAGTTCACAAGTCAAAAAGGAATAATAAGGGGCACCTGGATGGCTCGGTGGGTTAGGCCTCTGCCTTCAGCTCGGGTCATGATCTCGGGGTCCTGGGATCGAGCCCCGCATTGGGCTCTCTGCTCAGCGGGAAGCCTGTTTCCCCCTCTCTCTGCTTGCCTCTCTGCCTACTTGTGATCTCTCTCTCTCTCTCTCTCTCTCTGTCAAATAAATAAATAAATAAATAAAATCTTAAAAAAAAAAAAAAAGGATGTGCAGGTCAGCGAGACAAGGCACACAAGCAGCCTGGTCTGGCCCCCGGTAGGTGCTCAGCATCTGCCCCTCGCCTTCCCCTTTAAAAAAAAAAAAAGGAATAATAAGACAAAAGCAGAAACAGAAACAAATGGTTTGATGCCCTAACCTCTGCTGAGTACCTTCTGGGGCTCAATTTCAGCCTGTGAGTTTCGGGCCATGACTCCACGCCGTTTTGAGGTCGCTGGACCCGGCCCTGCTTCCAAAGATCAGACTGACTTGGGGGTCCTGCACATGAAGGCAAGGATTCACTTCTGCAACTTCTGCAAACACTGATGTTTACGTGCGTAGGCACATGCACGTAGTACACGAATGGGACCATTTCCAGCGTGGCAGTTAAAATGGCTGGGTTTGAGAGGGCCCTCCTGCGTCTTTCAAATCACTTGCAAAGTCAGTCTGCAGCACGAAGGAGCTCACAGGGACAGCAAAAGGTAAAAACTGCCGTGGGGAGCCTCTTCTTACCTTTCCAGCACAAAAGCTCTTTCGTGACTTGATCGTGTATCGTAAAATTTACAGCCCCTTTAGTCAACTGTACCCAAATAATTAATGAAATAAAACAAATTGACAGTCCCCCTCAAATTGACATAAGCACTTTTAAAGCTGTATCGGCATCATCTTCGAAACTATATGATCGTTAGGAAAATCAATGTCTTTGAGGGGCGCCTGGCTGGCTCCATCAGAAGAGCATGTGAGTCCTGATCTTGGGGTTGTGAGTCTGAGCCCCATGTTGGGTGTAGAGATGACTTAAAAATAAAATCCTTGGGGTGCCTGGGTGGCTCAGTGGGTTGGGCCTCTGCCTTTGGCTCAGGTCATGTTCTCAGGGTCCTGGGATCCAGCGCACATCGAGCTCTCTGCTCAGTGGGGAGCCTGCTTCCCCCAACTCTGCCTGCCTCTCTGCCTACTTGTGATCTCTCTCTGTCAAATAAATAAAATCTTTAAAAAATAAAATAAAATAAAATCCTTGAAAATAAGTATCTTTGAGAATTAGCTCCCTTGGGTACTTTTGAAGGCACAGTTCAAAAAAAACCCTCCTCATCACACAATTTTAAATGTTCCCATTTATTCCTTAACCAAAGAAATTTGGGGGAAACGCATGTAATCCAAAGGGGCATCATTCTAGCCATCCAAATCATCCTGATTCACTACCCACAGTACAAATGAGCAGGGACATGTTAGAACATGAGCTTAAAGACAAAATTTTACTACCCAACCCCTACAGCCACAGCTGCCACTAGATAATTCGGAACATACTAGCTTAGCAATAGGTAAATATTAACATTATCCTCTTTTTACATTTTTATTATAATTTGAGGCCTTTCGAGAGGAGTTATTGAAAGCACAAGCTATAAAAGTAGACGAGATGACCCACTAACGTCAGAACTCACGATATCCGTGTAGACATAGGACTAGAGGCCAGATCTCCTATGCCATGGCTATTCATCTCTTCTTGGGTTCAGAGAATCTCATTTTGAAATACACAGCATCTGCAACCGTAAATCCAATTAAAATGACTTACTTCAGCTCATAAGGCATGCAGGAGAACACACAACATCTGTTCGTGGTCCCTGGAACGTATTAACTAAGGAAGAAAACCTGACCCTCTTTTGTAAACTGTCAAGTGCGAAACGGCAAATAAAGACCCGGCTGGCTGCTGCCTTTTGCTGTGATGAATCACATGATTCAGCTGCAGTTGCAAACTCAAAGATGTCCCTCAGATGCACATATTACTTTTAAGTGTCATCAAAGAGCCTAAGAATATCTAATCACGCCATTTCAGTTTAAATGGAGGGAAGATCATTTAAAATCATTCTGTATGGTTTTTCTTATGAGACCGTATATTGAACAGCAGAACAGCTAATGCCTCAACTTAACTAACAGTGGCACAATGGTGCAAATGAAGGCTCGAGGAAGAAAAAACCACGATGTCCACCACCCCACCCGCCCCGATTGTGAAGGTAACTGTCTGGCTGACCGCCGCAGCAGATGCTGACCCAGCCAAAGTATATTTGAAAAGGCAGGGGCGCCTGGGTGGCTCAGTGGGTTAAAGCCTCTGCCTTCGGCTCAGGTCATGGTCCCAGGGTCCTGGGATCGAGCCCCACATTGGGGGGGGGGGGGTCTCTGCTCAGCGGGGGGCCTGCTTCCTTCTCTCTCTCTGCCTGCCTCTCTGCTTACTTGTGATCTCTGACAAATAAATAAAATCTTTAAAAAAAAAAAAAAAAGGCAGTTCAACCACAACCAGACCAGACTTTCTGGCCACAGAGTTATTTAAAATTAATATTCTAGTAGCATCTACAAGCTTCCTATCTGGCCCAGAAGCTTTACAAAGAGAGCCATTAGCAACTTACTAAAAATGAAGTCAGTATATAATTATATATAATACATATGAAATATGTATATAACGTAGACACATTTGCATGCACGTATAAAAAAAACTATATAACTTGATTTTAAAACTTGATTTCCAGTGAAGAAAATGTTGTCAGTGAACTCTTGGAGGGGGTGGGTGGGAAGTGATAAGTTGATTTTTTAAAGTTCGGATTTCTTATGAAGTGAGTAAGAGATAATTTGAATATCAATAAATTAATAATGGTGACACTGAAATTAGATTTTTTTTTTAGATTTTATTTATTTATTTGACAGAGAGAGAGACAGCGAGAGTGGGAATGCAAACAGTGGGAGCGGGAGAGGGAGAAGCCGGCTTCCCGCAGAGCAGGGAGTCCGATGTAGGGCTCAATCCCAGGACCCCGGGATCACCACCTGAGCCGAAGGCAGACGCTTAACCCACTGAGCCACCCAGGTGCCCCCTGAAATTAGATTTTAAAGCCATTGGCTCTTTACATCCATAAATATATATCAGACAAATGAGGATCAATTTCTTTTTTTTTAAAGATTTTATTCATTTATTTGACAGAGATCACAAGTAGGCAGAGAGGCAGGCAGAGAGAGAGAGAGGAGGAAGCAAGCTCCTTGCTGAGCAGAGAGCCCCATGTGGGGCTCGATCCCAGGACCCTGGGATCATGACCTGAGCCTAAGGCAGAGGCTTTTAACCCAATGAGCTACCCAGGCGTCCCGAGGATCAATTTCTTAAATAATGTCTCTACTAGATCTCCTGTTTAAAAAAAAAAAATCTCCCGTTAATGTTAATTATTTTCCTAAGTAGCTAGAGGTGGTCTCCATGTAAAATTGGGCCAGTCTATCAAGGACATACAGAAAGATTAAATAAATTGTATGTACTTATTCAGACACAAACAATGTGAATAACTGTGTAGAAATGCATCATTCTCAAACACAACAGCTTCTCCATGGGTTTATTGCAACTGTGAGTTCACTAAGACAAAACTGGACAAACGCTTTCTTTGTGCTAAAAAGACGCAGTAGCCTCTTTGTGCTCTACAAAAGAAAAACGTGTAAATAACACAACAGGCTGATTTCACATATTTCATTTCCTGTACTCTTGCATCAAAAGTTTCAGAATGAAACCATTTAAAAATAAACACACTAAAAAATAAAAATAATAAAAATTAAAATAAACACACTGACATGTAAGCCATGTATCAGCATACAGGATATGATCCCAGTTTGCTAAAATACCTAGATATATGCGGGTTTTTCAGTTGTTATTCTCACCAGTTAGAAATAAGCTCCCTGAAGGCAGGGATTTTTGTTGTTGACTGAAATAACCCAACAGTGTCTAGCCCATAAAAGGTGATCAATAAATGTTTATTGAATTGATAATCTGTGTCCATAGAAAATTTCCGAACCCGAACTGTTAGTAGCGCTTTCCTCCAGAGAGTAGGACTGGGCTGGGCACGAGGGTAACTCACTTATTAGTTTACGGGCATATGTTGTTTAGATGTTTTACAAAGATCATAGACAAATAATTTAAACAGGGGCGCCTGGCTGGCCCAGTTGGTGGAGTATGCGACTTTGAATCTCGGGGCCGTGAGCTCAAACTCCCACGCTGGGTGTAGAAATTACTTATAAAAAATAGAACCTGGAAAAAGAATTTTTTAATTAAAAATAAACACAGAAAAAAACGGAAAAGTAAAAGATACTTCCTTTCCAAAAGCAAACAAACAAAAAAACACGCCACCCACAGGAAAGGAGGAGTACGTAAGGCACTTGGCAAAGGGAAGAGCGCTGGGGAAGAAAGCGAGAAAAGAAAGGGATGAAGGGCCAAAAAGTACCTGAGGAAAATGAGGTGCGCAGGTGGGAAGGGCCAGGGGGCCCACCTCTACCCAAGAGCTTGCTGCCCCCGGGCTGCTGGGCCTCACCTGGCCTAGGTCTCCAGTAGGTGTTTATCTCTGAGCAAGGCTATGGAGCTTTCGCGTCCTCTCCCTCCCTCCCTCCTTCAGATTAAAAACCACCCAGTGGAGACAGTGGATTTTCCTAAAACAAAGGCAGGAGCTGCCACTGTCTTGGGGACCCGCCTACCAATCACAGCCTCATGAATTCATTACTCAGTAAGTGGAGGGAGATTTTGAGAGGGACTGAATCATTCCAGAAGGAGCACTACACATAGGTGGTGACTGACTCTAAGTACAAATAGGGATGAATCAATGTTTCTCCTTCTTCAAACAACAAGCAGAACTGGCCTATACTTACCTGTCTAGGCCCCACACTCTATTTTCCTAAAAGACATCTCCGGCCACAGGGAAGGGGGTCACACTCTTGATGGACAAATGGGCTTGTCCAGCCCGGAAAGGTCTTTACAGATTCCTAGTCAATGTGGGATCCAACCGTGTGCCTCTCTTTTGCCCCGATATTGTCCCATTCTGGTTCCACACAGACTCGTGTGCCAAATGCGAACCAAAAACACTAAGACAACTGAGTTAGTGATTATAGTGCACTATTTTTGTCTTCATTTGTGCTTTTGTTTTTCCTTGGAAAACCGCTCTTGAATATTTACATGTTTGCCTCTCAAGCTTTTTGCAAGGTCTCCAGAGTAAGTCTCCTAATAGGAAAGAGTTAATATATCTCAATCTTTCTACACTCATGAAACACTATGGATGAATAACCACGCCGAATGAGCAATGAGGGGCCAGAATGCATCATAATAAATAAATCCCAAATACCTTAAATGTGAATTCCCCATATTTAGGAAGACCTCAATTTGTACAACTATAAAAGTGAAGATCAGACACTCCCTAAATTCATCTACGAATTCAATGCGACTCCTGGCAAAATCCCAGCCAGTTTTTAATGCAGAAAACGACAAGCTAATCCTAAAAATTCATATGGAGACGCAAGGCTCCCAGAATGACAACGACAATCTTGAAAAATTCACACTGTCGGATTTCACATTTTCGTACATGGCTACGGTAACCAAGAGAGCGATAGCGGTATAATGATGGACTTAGGGACAGATCAGTGGAATCGAATTGAGAGTCCAGAAATAAACCCTTACATTATGGTCAGTTGATTGAAAGCCGGGGTACTAAGACATTTCAGTGGGAAAGAATATTCTTTCAACAAACGGTGTTAGGGACACCTGGATACATGGACATGCAAAAGAAGAAACCCGTAACTCACATAATGCACAAAAATCAACTCAAAATGGGTCAGACCTAAATGCAAGAAAACTATAAAACTCCGATGAAAACGGAGGTGTGATTTTGTGACCTTGGATCAGGCCAGTGTTTCTTACATAGGACACCAAATGCTCAGGAGACATGAGTAAAAAATAAGCCAACAAGTACATAAAAAGATGCTCAACAGTAACGAATCGTCTGGGAAATGTGAACCAAAACCACAGTGAGCTGTCTATCCCCTCCCGCCAGGCAGGACTGCTAGTACCAGAAAGAGGAAGAAGGAAGAAATGTTGGGGAGGATGCAGAGAAAAGGGAGCCTTTGTGCCCTGTTTGGTGGGAATGGAAACTGCCACGGCCATGATGGAAAACAGAATGGAGGTTCCTCAACAAATTAAAAATAGAACTACCATAATATCCAGCAATCCTGCTTCTGGGGGTCTACTTCTGAGGAAAACAAAACACTAACTCCAAAAGAGATCTGTGCAATGAACACTGCATGTTCAGATATCAAAAAGATAGCTGTTCAGGACAACAGCCAAGATACGGAAGCCACTTAAGTGTCCATCCACAAAGGAATGGATAAAGACAACGTGGTGTGTGTGTGTGTGTAAAATGAAATAAATTCAGCCATAAAAAGGAAATGTTGCCATTTGTGAAAACATGGGTGGACCTTCAGGGTGTTAGGATGATCTCACTTACATGCAGAATCTTTAAAAAAAAAAAAAAAAAAAAAGCCAGCTCACAGAGCACAGATTGGTGGTTGCCAGAGGCGGGGGAGGGGTCAAAATCTACAAACTTCCAGTTACAAAATAAACAAGTCATGGGGATCTAATGTATAGTATTAATTAATAACACTGTATTGCATATTTGAAAGTTGCTAAGAGAGCACATTTTAAAAGAACTCATCATAAGAATAAGATTTTGTAAATTATGTGTGGTGATTGATGTTAACTAGAGCAATCGTGATCATTCTGCTATATATACAAACATCCAATGTTATAGACCTGAAACGAATGTTATATGTCAACTGTATCTCAATTAAAAAAAAAAAATTGAGGATAGAGACTCAAAACAAAGAAAGGAAAAAAGAGGGGGAAATTTGACTTCAAAGTTTGAAATGTTTTTGCGCTTCAAATGAAACCATCAAGAAAATGAAAATATAGCCCACAAAATAGGAGAAAATATTTACAAATCAAATATTTGGTAAGGATTTTGTATAAGGACTACAGAAAGAACTCTTATAACTAAATAGTAAAAAAAAAAAAGGAATAGTCCAATTTAAAAAAGGGCAAAGAATCCGCATAGACATTTCTCCAAAGAAGACATACAAATGGCTAATAAGCACATGAAAAGATGCTCAACTTCACTAGTCCTCAGGGAAATGCAAATCCAAACCACAATGAGAAACCACTTCACACCCACAGGGATGGCTGGAATCAAAAAGACAAGATTAACTAGTCCTGGGAAGAAGAAATTGGAACCCTCACGCGGGGATGGCTGGAATGTAAAATGTTACAGCTGCTTAGGAAAAGTCTAGGAACTCCTCAAGAGATTAAACACACACCCACTCTACGACCTAGAAATTCCCCTCCTAGATATATGCTGAAGAGAAATGAAAACATATGTCCACACAAAATCTTGTATAAGAATGTTCACAACAATGTTATTCACAACAGCCAAAAAGGTGGAAACTCAGGGCACCTGGATGGCTCAGTCCATGAAGCAGATGCCTTCGGCTTGGGTCATGATCCCGGGGACCTGGGACGGAGTCCCTGTGTCGGGGCTCCCTGCTCAGTGGGGAGTCTGCTTCTCCCTCTCCCTCTGACACTCGCCCTGCTTGTGTTCCTGTCAAATAAATAAAATCTTTTAAAAAGGTGGAAACTCAAATGTCCATCAACTGAAGAAACAGATCATTAAAATACAGTGTATCTCCATACAATACGGTAATATTCAGCCACGTAAGAGAATGAAATGCCGACCTGTGCTACAACATGAATGAACCTTTAAACGTCATGCTAAGAGAAAGAAGCCAGCAACAAGAGATCACATATCTTCTGAGTCTGTTTCTCTGGAGTGTCCAGGACAGGCTAGTCTGGAGAGGTAGAAAGCGCTGTGTGACACTGGCCACCAGGGGCTGGTGGGAAGAGCTGCAGGGAGGAAACAGGGAGTGCCAGGTTGCTTTCTGGGGTCCCAGGAAAGTTCAAAACTTCTGAGACAGGAATCCATCAGAATCCTCGAGGAGAACATAGGGAGTAACCTCTTTGATATCAGCCACAGCAACTTCTTTCAAGATATGTCTCCAAAGGCGAAGGAAACAAAGGCAAAGATGAACTTTTGGGACTTCATCAAGATCAAAAGCTTCTGCATAGCAAAAGAAACAGTCATCAAAACAAAGAGGCAACCCACGGAATGGGAGAAGATATTTGCAAATGACAGTACAGATAAAAGGTTGATATCCAGGATCTATAAAGAACTCCTCAAACTCAACACACACAAAACAGATAATCATATTAAAAAATGGGCAGAAGATATGAACAGACACTTCTCCAATGAAGACATACAAATGGCTACCAGACACATGAAAAAATGTTCATCATCACTAGCCATCAGGGAGATTCAAATCAAAACCACATTGAGATACCACCTTACACCAGTTAGAATGGCCAAAATTAGCAAGACAGGAAACAACGTGTGTTGGAGAGGATGTGGAGAAAGGGGAACCCTCTTACACTGTTGGTGGGAATGCAAACTGGTGCAGCCACTTTGGAGAACAGTGTGGAGATTCCTCAGGAAATTAAAAATAGAGCTTCCCTATGACCCTGCAATTGCACTGCTGGGTATTTACCCCAAAGATACAGATGTAGTGAAAAGAAGGGCCATCTGTACCCCAATGTTTATAGCAGCAATGGCCACGGTTGCCAAACCGTGGAAAGAACCAAGATGCCCTTCCCTTCCACGGATGAATGGATAAGGAAGATGTGGTCCATATACACTATGGAGTATTATGCCTCCATCAGAAAGGACGAATACCCAACTTTTGTAGCAACATGGACAGGACTGGAAGAGATTATGCTGAGTGAAATAAGTCAAACAGAGAGAGTCAAGTATCATATGGTTTCACTTATTGGTGGAGCATAACAAATAATATAGAGGACAAGGGGAGATGGAGAGGAGAAGGGAGTTGAGGGAAATTGGAAGGGGAGGTGAACCATGAGAGACTATGGACTCTGAAAAACAACCTGAGGGTTTTGAAGGGGCGGGGTGCGAGGGTGGGGGAACCAGGTGGTGGGTATTAGGGAGGGCACAGATTGCATGGAGCACTGGGTGTGGTGAAAAAACAATGAATACTGTTACGCTGAAAATAAATAAGAAATTTAATTAAAAAAAAAAACTTCTGGTTATAACTGCACATGTCTGTAATTACACTAAAAACCACTGGAATGTATACTTCAAATGGGTTAATTGCATGATATGTGAATTATATCTCAATAAAGCTTTAAAAAAAAAAACTTGAATGGGGAGCGCCTGGCTGGCTCGGGTCAGTAGAGCATGCGACTCTTGATCTCCAGGTCATGAGTTCCAGCCCCACGCTGGGTACAGAGATGACTTAAACAAATAAAACTTGAAAAAAAAAACTTGAATGGGACGCTGGTTCTCTCACTGGCTTGTTAACAAAACTCTTTTCTGCTCCTCCTTGCTAGAAATCGATCTTGTTTCCTTTTCAAAATAATGCAAAAAAAATCATGCGAAAATTTATGTGAAAACAGAGTAGACCCATCTCAATAAAGTTTCCGGCACTTAATTTTCCAGAGACAGAATACACACGTGTAAACTGTGAGTGTTGCGAAAAAGTCTGTTTTCCCGGCATCTGCAGGCTTAACAGCCAACTTAACTTCTTCATGGCAGAGATGACAATGTCATCACTAAATATCTGAAAGAAAGTCAAAGAGAAGATACTCGATCTTTAAGAGTACACTGCAGTTGGGGCGCCTGGATGGCTCAGTGGGTTAAAGCCTCCGCCTTCGGCTCGGGTCGTGATCCCAGGGTCCTGGGATTGAGCCCCGCACCGCATCGGGCTCTCTGCTCGGCGGGGAGCCTGCTTCCCCCCCTCTCTGCCTGCCTCTCTGCCTACTCGTGATCTCTGTCTGTCAAATAAATAAATAAAATCTTAAAAAAAAAAAAAAGAGTACACTGCAGTGTTACTGAGTGTCACTATTCCTACTGCCTGGGTACCCTGAAAAACTATGACTCAACTATTAGCTAAGCCCCAAACTTTGGGTAAAATAGTCCTTCTTTCCAATATGCCATCAGGCTTTGGTTTTTCCATTAAAATATAATTTTTTAAAGAAAATTATACCATGTATTTATTTACTTATTTAAGATTTTTTATTTATTTGACAGAGGAGAGGTCACAAGGAGGCAGAGAGGCAGGCAGAGAGAGAGGGAGAAGCAGGCTCCCCGCCGAGCAGAGAGCCCGATGTGGGGCTCCATCCCAGGACCCTGAGATCATGACCTGAGCTGAAGGCAGAGGCTTAACCCACTGAGCCACCCAAGTGCCCTATACCATGTATTTAAAATGACAGGAGATAAATGAATAAAGGTCGTCTCCATTGAAAAGCAAGAGTGGCTGCTTAAAATTTCTGTTAAAGGAAGAGTAAGATGGGAAGGGATTCATCTGTGGCATGAATTTAAACCACAAGGCCCTCAACTACGGATTTTGTGAACCCAGAAAGAAGGACCAGTTAGCACTGAGGCCGCGGTTCCGCTCGCTGGAGAGCTTTCCGCGCAAACCTCTTCTTCACCCCCAGGCACGGATTACACCAGTGTAATCTGTGATCCTGAGCAAAGGAACATGATGGGTCAAAGGGGCCTGTGAGCCGATCTGGCAGCGTGAACGTCTGAAAAACAAACTACAGAAATGCCCTGTCTTGTGCGGCTCGGCCTCCCCTCCGGGCCTGCCGTCCTCCTCGCGTCAGCGCCGCTTGGGGAAGAAGAGGTCATGGGCAAACCTTCACCGTGGGACACAAACAACGGTCCCTTCTGCCTGATCTTTCTCTCTCTGTACTCACCCAACCAGGCTTTAAATACCACCCAGAAGCCTGGGGGCTCCCCAGTCTAGATCCCCACCCAAGATCCCTTCCTTAAACACAAACGCGGGATGCCTCATCCAACTGCTAACTTGACACGTGGGCATCTAAGCCCCTCAGAGTGAACAGGTCAAACAGGTCAAACAGAGCCAAACTGCTGCTCCTCGTCACGCACCTCTGTCTCCACGGATGACGATTCCTGCCATCCTTTTGCTCGAGCTAAAATTCTTAGAGCCGATCCCAGACTCTTCTGCTTTCTCTCCTACCATATACCCAACCCGTTAGCAAATCCTTTTGGCTCTGTCTTCAAAATATACCCAGAATCTGAGCACCTCCAAAACCACCTCTCCGGTTCAAGCCAGCATCATCGGTCCTAACAGTCTCCCGGCTTCAGCCTCTGTCTTCCTTTCCACCTAGTGTCCTCGCAGCGCCCGGAGCGACAGAAGTCACTCCTTTGCATAGCACCTTCCTAGAGCTCCTCGTCTGACTCAGGGTGAAAGCCAAAAGCCTCACCAGTCCTATACGATCCAGACCTGGAACCTTTCTCACTTCATCTCTGTCTGTGTCCCTCACTGTCACTCTCTGTCCCTATCTCTCCATCTCTGCCTGTCTTCTCTTTCACACACACACACACACACACAAGTTGCTTCAACTTGTCAGTATTCTCCCATCTCTGGGCCTTTACACCCACTGTCCCCTCTGCCCGGAGCACCTCTCAGGACACACTTCCTCACCTCCGTGAGGTCTTTGCTCACTGTCACCTTGCTAGTGCCAGAAGGAGCCAGCCTGTCAGAGCCTTACATCTGTCAGACATATACAATGAGGGGATGGTTTGGGTGAGAAATAAATTTTAAGAAGTGCTGCGAGTTGGCCTCTTGCCAGGAGCTAATTGCCTCCAGGACAAGACCTTGGTGGCCACGGAGAAGGGAAACTCACCTTGGCAACGGTCAGATAGGAGGCATCTCCCCTTGAGGGGCTTGCCTGTGCTTCTGCCCTGGGGTGGGTGGGGTGCTCCTTTGAGAAGATGCTATAATAGGGACATTTGCTTTCCTTGGGGACAGCTTCTAAGACTGACTGCCTCCTCTGGCGAGCACTTACAGGCATGACCGAGAAATGCAATGGGTAAAATGCATCTTGATTTCCTGATAGATTTTTTTTAAACATTTATTTATTTATTTGAAAGAGAGTGAGAGCAGGTGGGGGGGAGGCAAACAGAAGGAGAGGGAGAGAATCCCATCAGACTACCCGTTGAGCAGCATGAGGTTGGGGGGTGGGTTCCATCCCACGACCCTGAGATCATGACCTGAGCTGGACGGTTTCGACTGAGCCACCCAGGCATGCCCCTCCCGACAGATTTTGAACAAACTACATTTGTTTTACAAGAAAGTAAAATATTACAATTTCACATAGTGTAATATCTTCACTTACGGGAGAACAGAGCTTTTACTGATAAGATATTTAACATCAAGAGCCACCCAAAACACAACTAAGATCTAGAAAAACAGAAAGTAAAAGGCTTTTATGCAATCAGGATAGATAGCACGGAGTCCGGGCACTAAAGTTCACATACGTGAGTAGAAGCAGACCCCTCGGGGCCCTACTCGTGGTCTACTGATTCATAATTTGCAGACAAATCGTGTCCATGCCTACCTCACAGCAACACACTGGAAGGAGCAATGGTGGAGGGGCCGGAGGCTCAGGAAGGGCCTGCTGGTTGGCAGAAACAGTTAAAGTAATAGCAGCAAGAAAGGACGGCTAACAGGGAGGGGATGGAGGAAACGATCAGAAAAACAGGCATTACAAATGCAGAGGCAGAACAATCTGTACCCCATTTCATGCAGGGACAAACAGCCCTCCCGACTCTAGGAGCCCTTGAGGCCACACTAAACACAGCACATGGAAATAACTAATGCTATTACAAGGATAATCTGGAATCATCCAGAAAAGATGCAATTATTACCAGGTTCAGGAGCCAGCTGAGGAAATAATCTTTCTGAAAAGCTTCCCACCCAAAATGGCTACAGATCTGGGGATGGAGGAGGGGGGTGGGGGGGGCGGAGGTGATTGAGTACCCAAAGGGCTAAACCTCAGTTACCCTGAAAAATCAGTTATACGGAGCACACTCAGAGCACAGTGCTGCCTGGCACATGTCAGCGTCGGGGCGTACGTGTGCACACCATACCACAATGTATACTGCATATTAACTCCTGTTGTGATTAACACATCCTCTGGAGCTGAACTCCTACAAAATAAACCTTGCAGTGAACAGGTTTTCACGACTACTTATCTGAGTTATCTGAGGTTACCTTAGATCAGTATAGTTTGCATTCTTTGGTCCTGCAAGGAATGTAAAACATTTCTTTTCTTTTGTTCCTCTTCCCCCCCCCCCATCATCAGGTAAGGAAGGTGTGAGTAGGAAAAAAGCCTTTATTTGAGGGCAAGTTCAAAAGGTGATTTTATAATAAATGTGGGCTACTTCTGTACTAGACTTTTATAAGTTTAGGGAAAGAACGTCAACGAACTTCAATACCAGGATGCCTGCCACAGATGAGAGTAAGAAAGAAGATTCGCTTCTTCCCAGCTGCAGACCTATGGATCGGCTCTCTCTGAATGTTCCACAGAAACCACATATGCCAAGTTGAACCCAAAATCTGTTTGTCCTTCCTCCACCCTGTCACACTAACCAGAAACCTGGAATTAACCCAGTCTAATCCCCTGCCCCTTAAACCTCACAACCAGTCACCAAGTCAAATCTCTTCTACCCTCTCAATTCTGCAAGCTTGTCCTCTTTGCCCAGAACTCACTTGGCCCATACATTCATGCAGACTTACTGAGCCTTCTACAAATGCCTTCTAACTGGCCGCCCTACTTCTGGGCTTCCTCTCTACTGCACAGTCCACATGCTGTGGCCTCTGCACAAGCGCGAGAATGAGAGTCATAAAAACAAGAAGCCCCACCAGGCACAGCCACTGTTGACCACTGTGCACACCATCCAGGGTACAACCCTAGCAGGGGCACTTTTCAGGATGCGGTCTGTGTGAATGGAGCCCTGAAGAGTTGTGCAGTGTACAACTTGTATAACCGCATGCAGCAATTTTGCCATGTTCCTCTGCTTACAACACTCCTTTGGCTCCCCATTGCCCTACAAATCAAGTAAAGCCCTTTAGTATGTATTGCAAGACGGCCTGATCTGCAAATTTCTCTCTCCTGTACTTTCTACACTTTAGACTCCAATCATTCAAAAACAAAACAATTCCCCAAAGCTACTATGCTGCTCCCTTTCCGCTTGTTTTTGTTAACTCTTTATTAGTTCTTTTGCCTAGAATACCCCTCTCCCCTATCTATCCGCACCACACTCCATCCCCTATCCCCAATCCACCAGGAAATGTGCCCACCCTGAAGATTCAGAAAGAGGCAACCATTTCCTCCCTGGCTGCCCCTCAGCAGATACTGCACAAGCACGTGTAATTCAGCTTATTACATGGTACCATGTTTCTCCTAGCAAGTACTTCATGAATGATCATGATTGAAACGATCTTTCGGAAAGTTCTGTACCACAATGAAAAGCTTTAGGAACATATTTTTTAAAATATGTGACCATTTAAAAAAATTTTAAATATATGAAATATATGTGAAATCCTTTTCACATGTAAAATGATTGTACTATGACATGTGTTCTACCAGCACGTGTACACACCACTTCCAGGACACTTTGTTGGTGTGTAAGGTGGAAGACTGCTAAAAAGGCTGAAAGGCAGAAAACTACTGCAAGTTCGTGTAAAAACAGCCACGTGCAGAAGTCTTCAAAACTAGGGAAAGACGAAACTTCACACAACTATAGAAGTAAGAGAAATCACTGGCTGTAGAAATGTCAGCTTGCATTTCAGAGCAGAGCTAATTTCATTTTTGTGATAAAGCATACAATTCTCTTTTTTTTAAGACTTTTTTAAAAGATTTTATTTATTTATTTGACAGAGATCACAAGTAGGCAGAGAGGCAGGCAGAGAGGGGGGAAGCAGGCTCCCCACTGAGCAGAGAGCCCGATGCAGGGCTAATTCCCAGGACCCCGGGATCATGACCTGAGCCGAAGGCAGAGGCTTTAACCCACTGAGCCACCCAGGCGCCCAAGCATACATTTCTTCTATGGAGGGTTTTTTGTTTTGTTTTGTTTTGTTTTTTGGAACCCTTAGGAAGATGCAGAGGGGAAAAATGAGAACAAGATGCGAGACGCTAAATACTCTGCACTTTAACTGAGCTGCACACGTTTGGGTGAGATTTTGTGTGGCATCCAAAACCCATTTCAGTTGCTTAAGACCTGAAAGAGTTTGTGTCCCCATCACCACGCTCCTCCTTAGTGATTTATTGCATAGAGGGAGAAAATACTACTGACCACCTCAAAAACCACGCAGGTAAGACCAGCAAGTTCTGTGTTACGAAGATGCACAGACGGGATTCGTGGATGATCCCGAATAAGGAGGAATATTTGGAACATGTGTTGCGGCTCCCTGCTTTGCAGAAAATCGCTAAGTGTTTTTCCGTTGCCACCTCCCACCCCACCCCCCGCGAGGCTTAGCACCTGCTCGACCTAAACCACAAAGGCAGCGGAGGAAGACATGTCCATCACGGGCAGTACCTCGCAGACTTGTATGAAAAGCCCCGGTTGAACTTCAGGTCCCAGAGTTGCACCCTGCTCGCGGGGTGCCCCGCGCCCCAATCTGCACGGTCCCTGGGAACGTAGCTCCTCAAGAGCCCCGGAGCTGGGCAGCTCTGACGAGGGGGCCGCGGGGGCCTCGCAGCCGCCCGGTGCCCGGGTCCACGTTCCGCCTCTCACGCCCCTTTCCCAAACCGCCGCCAAGGCACGCAAAGTTTTGTGAGTTTGTTGGCTTTTTTGTCCTGACAGACAAACAAAAACTTCGGCCTTTGTAGCGAGGACCCCAGGGGGGCAGGAAGCTCGAGGACCAAGCCGGAAAGATGCACCGCTCCGGGCGGGGGCAAGCCCAGCGGCGGCCGCCCCGTTCCTCTCCCCCTCCTCCAACTGCGGGTCTCGGATTCCCGCGCCTCTTTGGACTCGGTTTCCCCCGCACGTGTTGCTCCAACACCCCTCCCCGCCCCGCTTTCCCGGCCTTCAGGGACTGTTCGAAGGGACGTGCAGCCCGGGGGAGACCGGCTTCAGGTCGGCGGGATGCGGACTGGGAAGAAGCCGTCGGGTCCCACCTGTCCCGCGCCACACGGCAGCGCGGGGACCCGGTGGGGCGCACCCCGGCCCGGCAGCGGCGGAGGCCCGAGGAACTACGGCCGGGGTGGGGCGCCCCTGCAGGGGGGAAGGGGGTGCGGGGCGCGAGCGCAAACCCGCCGGCCGGGCTGGGGAAGGAGCGGCGGGTGGCGGCGCGGGAGCCGGGGCGCCGGGCGGCGTGCGCGGGGAGGGAACTTACCTGCGACGAAGACCGCTTGCAGGAGGCAGAGGTAGCTCCGGCCGTACTTCTCGGAACTCCTCCCGCGCGGCAGGGCCACGGCCACGTCCACCTGCAGAGGGGCGGCCTGGGCGGCTGGCACCGACGCGTAGCCGTCCCGGCCCAGCAGCAGGCCCGGGGTCCCGCCGCACGGCACGGGGACCGGGGGCGCCGAGGCCGGGCGCGCGTCCGGGGCGGCCAGCGTGGGCGAGCCCAAGTGCGGCCCGGAGTCGGCCGCCGCCATCCTCACGCCGGCGCCCGGGACCGGACCGCCGAAGCCCGCCCCGCGTCCGGAGAGGGGTCCCGCCGGCGGCCGCGCTCGGCCCCGCCGCCCCGCCGCCGGGGCCTGCCCGCCCGAGCCCGCTCGTGGGGCCCGAGGCGCCAGAGGCCGGAGCGCGCGCGCCCAGAGCCCGGGAACTCAGGGCGAGTTTGCGGCTCCGGGGCACTTGCCTCTGGCCGCCGCCGCCGCCGCCGCCGCGAGGGCGACTCCTCCCGGAGCGCTCACACGCCCCCGCCGAGCTTCGCGGAGGCCGAGCGGAGGCGGGGGAGGGGGAGGAGGGCCTCAAGTAGCCTAAAGGGAGAACCCCTGCAGGGACGCCCATTGTCAGGGGAGGGGAGGCCGGGCCGGCCTCGCGCACGTGGTGGGAGGAGACGGCCGGCCTCGCACTCCCATGGCAACTCGTGCGAGTCCCGGCGCTCCCCCGGCGTCCCGGCGGGCGGACGTTCGCCGCGCGGGGGCGTCGCTCCGCGCGCGCACGGGCAGGTGGCCCTGTCGGGACCGCGGCCCTGGCCGGCGCCCGCCCTGGAGGGTCTGCAGGGCTCTGTGCGGAAGGCGGAGTACGCGCTCCCCACCCCCAGGGCTAGCGCGCGCGCGCGCACGCACACACACCCTTGCCGTCCAGATCCCTGACCCCAAAACGCTGGGGTCCTAGGAAGCACCCGGTACGCACACCTGGGCTGCCATCCCTCAGGGACTTGGGAATCTTAACACGTCTTAGAGCCAAGCGCCGAGAGAGCACAAGAAAACAGGCAAGAGACCGCAACTCCTTAAAGAAGCCAAGTGGGAAGTCTAAGGAGCCAGAGCTCTTTCCTTACCCCCCACCCCCCCCAAAACTGGGCAGAGGAAAGACGGGGTTCTACAGTGCCTGGAAGAAAAGGCGTGAGCAGGGCCTGCGGGAGCCCTCCCCAGACCCCGCAGCCTGCTGTGCACGTTTGAAGCCCAGTCAACGCCAAAGGGATTCGCCCCAATTCTGCTTCTTTTTGGGAATTGCGGGTGCCAGTTCTTTCTTTAAGCCTCCGCCTTTTGGACGTTTTCTGTCAGGAAGAGTGGTCTGATGTTGCATAAGCCAATCATCGCGGATGGATCTTTTAAACACTCTCGGGGAATCACCGATTTATACCTGCGGAAAATGGGTGCAGGCAAGTGCACAAAAAGCAAAAGCTTTTTGCACACAAGGCAAGAGCAAGCAAGGAAATGCGCACAAACCTCTTCCTCCAGCCGGTTTAAGCTCTGTCCGAATGCGGCAACAGGACTGTTTTCCAGCCCCTCTCCTGAATGTGTACAGAGGGGAGAGGAGCAAAGGCTCTTAATTGTCCCCTCTGCGGTAGCTAAGATGACAGTAAGCATTCCACCAGTGCTACACTTGTTGATCTTTCACAACTTTATTTTAAGTTACAAATAAATAAGAAGCAGTCTATAAAAGTACTGGATGATTCTACGGGAGTGTATTTTTATAATCATGGGGTGGAGAAGGCTTTACTTAGCATAATAAAAAAAGTATGTGATCCGCATATGGAGAGATGCCTGCTATATTGTCAAGTGAAAAAAGATGCAAAACAGCCTTTGTAGTTGGATCGCACTTTGTTAAACACTGCACGTGGATGTGCATGGAAATTGGTTGGGAAGGGTATACCAGCTAACAGTGGTGGTCTCTGGAGGGTGCAACTGGGAATCACTTGGTTGTGCGGCAACTCTTGCTTTTTGCTTTATAAGTAATTATGTTAAACTTTTTGCAATGGCCAGTTGTTTGTTTTTGTGTGTGTGTGTGACTAATTTTTTTTAAAGATCTTATTTTTTTAAGTTGTTTTAAGTTATTTGACAGAGAAACACAGCGAGAGAGGGAACACAAGCAGGGGGAGTGGGAGAGGGAGAGGGAGAAGCAGGCCTCCGGCTGAGCAGGGAGCCCCATGCCAGACTGGATGCGAGGCTGGGCTCAATGTGGGGCTTGATAGGGGGCTCGATGAAGGAGCACCATGCAGGGCTCCATGTGGGGCTGGATCCCAAAACCCTGGGATCATGACCTCAGCCGAAGGCAGATGCTTAACAACCCTGCAATTCATTTTTTAAGTAAAGAAGGAAATAAATAGAAAAACTAAGTTTAGCTTCAGAAATCTATTTAAAATTAACAATGAAAATGAATTTTGTAAATATAAAAGCGATAGAAAAATCAAAAAGGAAAAAATCAATGAATTGACAAAAATGCTCAGTTTCTATATGATTAAAACTCATAGAGTCAAACCACAAATGGAAAGTTATTTGCAAAGAAATATAGCAATAAAAAGAGTAATATCCTTGGGGCACCTGGGTGGCTCAGTGGGTTAAAGCCTCTGCCTTTGGCTCAGGTCATGATCCCAGGGTCCTGGGATCGAGCCCCCGAATTGGGCTCCCTGCTCAGCAGGGAGCCTGCTTCCCTTCCTCTCTCTGTCTACTTGTAATCTCTGTCTGTCAAATAAATAAATAAAATCTTCAAAAAAAAAGAATATCCTTGGGGTTCCTGGCTGGCTGTTAGTAGAACACGTGACCCTTGATCTGGGGATGGTGAGTTTCAGCCCCACATTGGGCATAAAAATTATTTTTAAAAATAAAATAAAGAAGAATATCCTTCAAGGGACCCAGAATAGCCAAAGCAATCTTGAAAAAAACAAAGTTGGAGGACTCGAACTTCCTGATTCCAAAACTTGCTACAAAGCTGCAAGAATCAAAACAGTGTGAGACAAAGTAAGGAGATACTTACAGATTAGCGTAGGATAATTGAGAGTCCAGAAATAAACTTTTACCTCTAGAGTCAATTAATTTTTTTTTTTTTTACCAGAGTGCCAAGACAATTCAACGGAGAAAGCATTTTCTTTCCAACAAACAGTACTGGGACAACTGGGTATCCATATTTGAAAGAATGAAGTTGGACCCATAGCTTATGTCATAAACAAAAATTATTCAAAGTAGATTAATGATCTAAATGTAAGTGTTAAAATGACAAAACTATTCATGACCTTGAATAAGGTATTAATCTTAGAACCTTGAATTAGGCAGTGGTTTATTAGCTCTCCCACCAAAAGCACAGGCAACAAAAGACAAACTGGAAAAACTAGGTATCATTAAAAAAATTTTAAATTGTGCTTCAAAGAACACTATCAATAGAGTGAAAAGAGAGCTCACAAAATGGGACAAAATCTTTAGAGATCATATAGCTGACAAGAGTCTAGGGTCCAGAATATATAAAGAACTCTTACAACTCTAAGATAAAAAGACAAACCAATTTAAACATGGGTGAAGGATTTGAATGGACATTTCTTCAAAGAAGATGTATAAATGGTCAAGAAGTATATGGAAAGAGGGGCGCCTGGGTGGCTCAATTGGTTAAGTGCAGGACTCTTGATCTCAGTTCAGATCTCGATCTCAGAATCTGGAGTTTGAGCGACGCATTGCGCTCCATGCACTGTGGTGCCTACTTAAAAAAAAAAAAAAGTACATGGAAAGATACTCAGTATCATTAGCCATCAGGTAAATGCAAGTCAGAACTACAATGCAATACCAAGGAGGCCTGGCAGGCTCAGTCAGTAAAGCATGAAACATTTCTTTCTTTCTTTCTTTCTTTCTTTCTTTTTTTTTTTTTTGGTAAGCTTTTATTTTTAAATAATCTCCACACCCACCATGAGGCTCAAACCTACAACCCCAAGATCAAGAGTTGCATGCCAGTCACCCTGAGCATGACACTCTTGCTCTCTGGATTATGAGTTCAAGCCCTACACTGAATGTAGAGATTACTTAAAAATAAAATCTTCTTTTAAAAAAAACTATTACAGGGGCACCTGGGTGGCTCAGTGGGTTAAGCCTCTGCCTTTGGCTCAGGTCATGATCTCAGGGTCCTGGGATCGAGCCCCGCATCGGGCTCTCTGCTCAGCAGGGAGTCTGCTTCCCTCCCCTCTCTCTCTGCCTGCCTCTCTGCCTACTTGGGCTCTTTGTCAAATAAATAAAATCGTTAAAAAAAAAAAAGCAACTATTACAATGTAATACCACTTCACGCTCACTAGAATGGTTCTAACCAAAAGACAGACAGTAACAAGGGTTGGTAACGTAGAGAAAATGGAACCCTTGTTCATTGTTGATAAGAGTAAAATATTTCAGTCACTGTGGGAAACAGTCTGGCAGTTCCTCAAAAAGTTAAATATATAGTTAGTGCATAACCCCAGCAATTCCACTCCCAGGTAGCTACCGAAGAGGAATGAAAACATGTCTACACAGAGACTTGTGCACAAATGTTCAAAGCAGCATTATTGATAATAACCAAAAGGTTGAAACAACTTAAATGTCCATCAACAGATGAACGGATAAACAGAATGTGGTGTAGTGGAATATTATTTGGCTTTAAAAAAATATTATTTGGCTTAAAAAAAAACAGAATGAGGGGCGCCAGGGTGACTCAGTCATTAAGCGTCTGCCTTCGGCTCAGGTCATGATCCCAGTTTCCTGGGATCGAGCCCCGCATCGGGCTCCCCTGCCCTGTGGGAAACCCGCTTCTCCCTCTTTCGCTCCCTCTGCTTGTGTTCCCTCTCTCACTGTCTCTCCTCTCTGTCATACAAATAAATAAAATCTTTAAAAAATATAAAAATAAGAATAAAAAAAAGAATGAAATTCTGTTACATGCTGCAATATGGATGAGCTTTGAAAACAACATACTTAAAGTGAAAGACATCAGCCACAAAAGATGGCATATTTTGGATCCTGTTTGCATGAAGTGTCCAGAATAAATACATATGTAGAGACAGAAAGTAGAATAATGGTTGCCAGGGAATGGGGAGGATGGAGGGATTGGGAGTAACAGCTAAGGATATTAGAGTTCCTTTTTATGGTAGTGAAGTGTTCTGAAATTGATTGTGCTGATGAATGCTCAACTCTGTAAGTATACTAAAAGTCATTAAATTGTGTATAATTTAAATATAAATTATAAAACATATGGTATTTTAATTTTACCTTAATAAAGCTGCCAAGTGATATCCTTAACATGTAAAGAGTATTTATAAATTAATAAGAAAATGTAATGGAAATGGTCAAAAAATAGAAACAGATAACCCTCAGGAGAAAAATTTTAAAAATCTAATATATATATGTATATATATATATACATATATATATATGTTTATGTGTTAATGTTTACCCTTGATGGTAGTAAAAATCAACTTTAAAAATCCCAAGGTAGCAAAAAAAAAATCCCAAGATACCATTTTTCACTCATCAAATTGGCAAAGACCTTTAATAGTCAACACTGGTTAACGTGGTGAGCCAGGAACTTTCATGTACTGCAGGAGTACAAATTGGTATAACCCTTCTGGAAAGCAATTTGGCAATCAGTATTAAGAACCTTAAAATGTACATATGCTTTGACTCAGCAAATCTCCTTCAAGGAATTTCCTCTGTGAAAATGATCAGCTATTTTGGCAAAGATTTATATACAGGGATGTTTTCTACAACATTATCGTTGTCCCAAATCGGAAGCAATCTACATGTCAATAAAGAGCCGGATTAATAGGTTATGATACATTTATAAATTGGATTATTAGGCAGTTAATAAAAATGACATTCCCCCGTGGTGATGGAATTGTTCTGTATCTCGACTGTATCAGTATCAATACACTGGTCACGGTATTGTATTACAGTTTTGCAAAGTGATGCCATTGGGGGAAGCTGGGCAAAGGGCATATGACAGCTCTCTGTATTCTTCCTTACAACTGCTTCTAAATGTACAATTATCTTAAAATACAAAATCTAGGGGCAAACCTGGGTGGCTCAGTCAGTTGAGCATATGACACTTGGTTTCAGCTGAGGTCGTGATCTCAGGGGCACTGCGCTCAGCACAGTCCACTTGGGATTCTCGCCTTCTCCGTCTGCCCCTCTGCTCCCCCTGTTTGCCTGCTCCCTCTCTAAATAAATAAATAAATAAATAAATAAATAAAGTTTTTTAAATGACATTACTGAAGAATTTTTAAGAACACGAGAAAGTGGGGCGCCTGGGTGGCTCAGTGGGTTAAAGCCTCTGCCTTCAGCTCAGGTCATGATCCCAGGGTCCTGGGATCGAGCCCCGCTCCTGGGATCGAGCCCCGCATCGGGCTCTCTGCTCAGCAGGGAGCCTGCTTCTTCCCCTCCCCTCTCTCTGCCTGCCTGTCTGCCTACTTGTGATCTCTGTCTGTCAAATAAATAAAAATAAAAATATTTTTTTAAAAAAAGAACATGAGAAAGTATTCATGCTCTATTATTGGTTGGATTGTCTGTCTGCAGCATGAACGTGAAGCATGATCACAGTTTCATGCCATCTATAAGCACTGAAAAAATGTTGGAAGAAACATTGAGTAGATAGATAGACAGACACAGGCGGTAGATAAATACATAAGCAAATTGATGAGAATGCGAATACTGGGCTTACATTAGCTCCTTCCGTGTCACCCATAGGACAGTTAATTATCCCATCATTAGAAATTATCTCCTCAGGGCGCCTGGGTGGCTCAGTGGGTTAAAGCCTCTGCCTTCAGCTCAGGTCATGATCCCAGGGTCCCGGAACCAAGCCCCACATTGGGCTCTCTTCTTGGCAGGGAGCCTGCTTCCTCCTCTCTCTCTGCCTGCCTCTCTGCCAACTTGTGATCTCTGTCAAATAAATAAATAAAATCTTTTTTTAAAAAAAGGAAATTATCTCCTCTGTGAAACTTTGTCCCATTCTCTGAGCCTGACACCTTCCCTCGGGTCTCCTTGTCCTGTCTCCCTCCCCCTGGTTCTCATCAGGCGTAACTGCTCACAGGTCAGTCATTTAGATAGGTTCTGAGGTTCCCGAGGACCTGGGAAAGGTCTCACTAAACCCTGTCTTCCAGGGCCTGGCACACAGTAAGCACTCCGAATGTGGGTTAATCAAGACAGGTAAATAAAGCAATAACGGATGAGCGGTCCTCAATTTTACTGCGGACCCTTATTCAGAAGAACACCGACCTCAGGGGTTCCCAGGGCTGAAGAAGAAAATGCAGACTGCAGACTGACTCCGTCTTCCCCAGTTTTTATAGGATGTCACTTACCCTACACTGAGTTGTCCTACAGAGCAGCCCTTGCTGTAACTAACATCTTTGGAAATAGGGTTCTTTGGGATTTCATTAATGTCCTTGGATGAAAGCTAAGGCTGAACTCGACTCACAAAAAATTCCTCTCTCTAGTAAGAGTGATTTGAAATAATTTCATCCCATTTACCTGAATCCATAGATCTCGTCCCTCCCAGGCAGAACAGGGGGAATTTGAGTAACAGGGAATCGTATTTTATTACAGCAAATAGGACACAGGTTTTGAGACACCCGAATATCTGAAATGCCAAAAGCAGAAGGGGACAGTAGAATTAAAAGGTATCCTTATTTGCTCCTTATTACCTTTGATTTTTGAGAAGGTTCTGTTGAATTCAGGAAGTCTATTGACATGGGACAGGATTACCAAATGAAAGCCCATTCGGAGGATAGAAATAATAGCAACCTCACAATTTGTATAGATTAAATATGGTTATATATTTAAAGGGCTGTATCGAGTTCCACATTGTGCTATGTTCTTTGCCATGCACATGGAGGGTATCTGTCATTTTTGCCTGCCTAGCATTTATGTATTTCAATGTCCCTGTGGAGAATCTTCCCCACCCCATTACATATATAAAGTTTATTTAAGTCATCTCTATACTTAACGTGGAGCTCATACTCATGACCTTGAGATCAAGAGCTGTATGCACTACTGACTAAGCCAGCCCAGTGCCTCGCCCCTGCCCCACTCTAAATCCGTGTTGCAGACAAGACTGCCGGTAACACACACACGCACGCACGCACACACACACAGACCCTTAGGAAGGTGACCCAAGTCTAGTAAATCGGTGTGTTCTGTCCCTTGGCCACTGTGATAGGCTTAAACCAACGAGATACCATCCCAGAGCTATTGGGAACCACTGAATGGGAGAATACCTCTTCGCTGGGGTTGTCAGTTCCGGGGTGAGGTAAGTGTGGGGCTTGCTGGAGAATGAAGCCAGCGTCATGAGTGCAGTTACTGGAACATCTGGACCCAGCCATGCCTGAAACCATACCCACCCTCTGGATTTTTCAGTTACATAGATCAATACATTTTCTTTTCTGCTTAAACCTATTTGCAGTTGGGTTTCTATCACTTGCAACCAAAAGAACCCCAACTATCTAACAGGATTAATGCAACATATAATCTCATTTAATTCAGGATTGGCATCATGAAACCTAGATGCATTTATAAACCCAGAATAGCATGTTAAATCCAGAGGCGCCTCTTGGACACCCTGGGCTAAGTAAATTCAAAGAGATTAAGTGTTTGGTCTGAGCTAGGTCCTTGACATTGACTTAAAATTCACCCCTTCTCAGGAAACTCCACAGAAATCTTTTCATTTGTTATTTTTTAAAATGTTTCAGTAGTTACCATTTTAAAAGCCAAAATTTTGCTTCCCAAGGAAAACATTGTTTCAGAGGAAGATATTTTAATTTCTATTGTTTGTTAAAAGAAGTTCGCTTCTAACTTTGCTCTGTTCTGACTGCCTAATGCTTTTTCTCCCCACGCCTCCCCCCCGCCCCCCCGCCAGCTTTGAGGTATATTTGACAAATAAGCCTTTCAAATGCTTCTGAAAGGTTTTCCGAGTATTTCAGATGTAGTTATGCTTCTGTACAGCAACTGCTCCTGTAATTGTTGGCAGTCCTTTTATGAAATGCTCTGGTACTTTCTCAGGCTATGAGAATACACTGGGAATGTAGGTGTTAAGTACTTGGGACAAAATTTGAGTCAGAAGTAGAAATTTGGAATCATTACCTCCCAGGTCTTTAATTTCTAACCAGGACTGCCTCTTTCCACATCAGCCATGATGAGTCTCAGTCACTAACAGTGAATTAGAAATAGATTGTTTTCTGCAGAATTTCTATACTATATAAATATTTATTAATATTTACTAATTTATTAAGGTGGATTAGAACTCAAAATTGGTATCTGAAAAGATGATCAAGTTAAACAGCCTGATTTTAAGAAAACGACTTTGACCAGAGTGGTTATATAGCTCACACGAGGATAAAAGAAGTAATAAACCCAAGTTAAGGTCCATAATTATACATATTACCTATTTTTTTCTCAAAAATATATATCATTTGGGGCACCTGGGTGGCTCAGTGGGTTAAGCAACTGCCTTTGGCTCAGGTCATGATCCCGGAGTCCCGGGATCGAGTCCTGCATTGTGCTCCCAGCTCCATGACAAGTCTGCTTCTCCCTCTGACCTTCTCCTCTCTCATGCTCTCTCTCACTGTCTCTCTCTCAAATCAGTAAATAAAATCTTAAAAAAAAATATATATATATATATATATCATTTGGTAACAATGACCAATGAAAAATACAAGACATGTTATTTACTTTATATAATGCCAAATGTAAAGATCTAAGCCTACGAGATTAGTAGGTCATCATCTTTTTTTTTTTTTTTTTTAAGAGAGTATACTTCTGGGGTGCCTGGGTGGCTCAGCTGGATGACAGACTCTTCGTTTCGGCTCAGATCGTGAGATCAGACCCTGCCCCGGGCTCACGCTCAGCACAGAGTCCACTTAAGACTTTCTCTCCCTCTCCCACTGCCCCTCCCCCTCTCTAAAATATATAAATAAATCTTTAAAATTTTTAAAAATAAAGATTTTCTTTCTAAGTGATCTCTACACCCAATGTGGGGCTTGAACTCATAACCCCAAGATCAAGAGTCGTACCTCCGCCAGCTGAGCCAGCCAGATGCCCCAGCAGGTCACCATCTGAATCTAAGGGGAGTTGCTGTTATTAACAATAATAAAATTAATAAGTGTACCATCTTAACTTTCACACTTCATCTTTTCTCTCTCTTTTTTTTTTTTTTTTTTGGAGGCTCCACACCCAATGTGGAGCTTGAACTCTTGACCCTGAGGTTAAGAGTCTCATGCTCTCCCAATTGGGCCAGCCAGGTGCCCCCTCATATCTCACCTATATTCACACTTGCAAGTACTTTTCATGTCATCTCTTTTGGTCCTTCCAACAAATCTGTGAGAAAGATGCGGTTTATTTATCCCCACTTTGTAGGGGAGGAAACAGGTTTTGAGAGACTGAGAGTTGCCTAAGTTCATACTGTTAGTCTCTATCGTAACTAGAGCTAGAATATAAGTCTGCTGACTAAATCTTGGCATTTTAAAAAATTATTTTATTTATTTATTTATTTTTAAAAAGATTTTATTTACTTATTTAAGAGAGAGAAAGAGAAGGCAGGAGCAGACGGAGAGGGAGGAAGCAGGCTTCCGGCTGAGCACGGAGCCTCATGCAGGGCTCGATCCCTGGCTCCTGTGATCATGACCCGAGCCAAAGCCAGATACTTAACTGACTGAGCCACCCAGGAGCCCCTTTATTTTATTTTATTTTTTTAATATTTTATTTGAGAGAGAGAGAACATGCACCTGCATGTGCTGGGGGGTGGTGGGCAGAGGGAAAAGGAGACAGACTCCTCGCTGAGCAGGGAGCCCGAGGTGGGGCTCCATCCCAGGACCTGGAGATTTTGACCTGAGCTGAAAGCAGACACTTAACCGATTGAGCCACCCAGGCGCCCCTAGATTTTATTTTTTAAAATTAATCTCCACACCCAAGGTGGGGCTCACACTCTTGACCTCAAGATCAAGAGTCCATGTTCTAATGACTTAGCCAGCCAGACGTCCCAAATGTCAGCATTTCTTAAATGAAAACGATCATATAAATGAATTGTGGTTTTTCAAATCTGGAGCTTGAAAATATTATTCCAGAACAAAACTCTATATTTCTCAGGCTTCCTCTCTCATAAAGGAACGTTAATACCTACAAAGTCTTATCTCCCAGATCACCTGGCTGGCTCAGTTGGAGGAGGGCATGGCTCTTGAACGTGGGGCTGTGAGTTTGAGCCCCACTTGGGTGTTGAGATGACTTAAAAATAAAATCTTTAAAAAAAAAAAGTCTTACTTCCCAATCCATGAAGAAATTCACCTGCTAGTGATTGCAACATCAGCATTAAATATTCTAGTATTCTAGTATACTATGCTTTTTTTTTTGATGACAGTTTTATTGAGATACAACTCACCTACAAGCCAGCCCTCCCACTTAAAGTATATAATTCAATGTTTTGTTTTTGGTTTTTTGCGACCACATTTTATTAAGAAGGCTCATGGGAGGGGCCTGGCGGGCTCAGTCAGTAGAGCATGCAACTCTTGATCTCGGGGTTTTAAGTTCAAGCCCCACACTGGGTATACACATTACTTAAAAAAATAAAATTTTTTAAAAAACAAACGAAGTTTCATGGCATAGGATCAATGGTTTTTAGCATAGTCACAGAGATGTTCAATCATCACATACATACCTACATACATACATTTATTTATTTATAGTAAACTGTACTCCCAATGTGGGGTTCAAACTCACCACCTGGAGATCAAGAGTCCATAGCTCTACTGACTGAGCCAGCCAGGCGCCCATAATAATTTAATTTTAGAACATTTCATCACTCCAGGGATGCCTGGGTGGCTCAGGTGGTTAGGCTCCTGACTCTTGGTTTCGGCTCAGGTTGTGATATCTTGGGTTGTGGGACTGAGCCCCACGTTGGCCTCCTTACTCAGTGGGGAGACTGTTTGAAAGGTTCTCTCCCTCTGCCCCTCCCCACTCCCTCCCTTTCTCTCTCTCAAAATAAATAAATAAATCTTTAAAAAACCACAAAAATATTTCATCACTCCAAAGAGAAAACCCTACCCTTTTTAGTCATCACTTCCCAAGTCTCCCATCACCACCAGCCCCAAGCAAATACTCATCTACTTTCTATCTCAATGGATTTTCCTCTTCTGGATATTTCTATGTAAGGGGAATCATACGACATGTGGCCTTTTGGGACTGCCTTCTTTCACTTAGCATCATGTTTTCAAGGTTCATCCACATTACAGAATATGTCAGTGCTTTATTCCTTTTTTTTTTAAGATTTTATTTATTTATTTGACAGAAAGAGAGAGAGAGATCACAAGTAGGCAGAGAGGCAGGTGGGGCAGGGTCGGGGGGAAGCGGGCTCCCTGCTGAGCAGAGAGCCCGATATGGGGCTCAATCCCAGGACCCTGAGACCATGACCCAAGCTGAAGGCAGAGGCTTAACCCACTGAGCCACCCAGGCACCCCAGTACTTTATTCCTTTTAAAAAAATATTTTTAAGTATTTGTTTAAGTAATCTCTACACTCAACGTGGGGCTTAAACTCAGGATCTGAGATGGAGAGTCACATGCTCTTCCAAACAGAAGCCAGCCAGGCGCCCTAGTACTTCATTGCTTTTATGATGAATACTATCCCGTTGTATGCGTAGACCACATTTTGCCTACGTATTCATCAGTTGATGGATACTATACTTTTTTAGTGCATAAATATTGAAACCTTGATATTTTTGCACTAAGTATTTTTCTCCTTAGAAAAATTTAAAAATTTTTAAAAATTTTAATCATTTAAAAAATCTAATCTTGGGTGCCTGGGTGGCTCAGTTGTTAAGCGGCTTCCTTTAGCTCAGGTCATGATCCCAGCGTCCTGGGATCGAGCCCCGCATCGGGCTTTCTGCTCAGCAGGGAGCCTGCTTCCTCCTCTCTCTCTGCCTGCCTCTCTGCCTACTTGGGATCTCTGTCAAATAAATCAATAAAATCTTTAAAAAAAAAAAAGAAGAAAAGAAAAGGGTTGTGGGAGGGGCGCCTGGGTGGCTCAGTTGGTTAAGCAATGAACTTTTTTTTTTAAGTTGTATTTATTTATTTGAGAGACAGAGCATGAGCAGAGGGGAGACAGGAAAGCAGGCTCCCCGCTTAGCAGGAAGCCCAGTGCGGCGCTCGATCTCAGGACCCTGGGATCATGACCTGAGCCAAAGGCAGAGGCTTAACCGACTGAGCCACCCAGGCTCCCCTGAGCAACCGACTCTTGATTACGGCTCAGGTCATGGTCTCGGGGTCCTGGGATCAAGCCCCGAGTAGGGCTCCACACTCAGTGGGGGGGTCTGCTTGAGAGCCTCACCTGTTCCATCTGCCCCTCCTCCCACTCACACACACACACTCTGGCTCTCAAATAAGTCTTTAAAAAAGAAAGAAAGAAAAGGGTTGGGGGAGAGGAAATTTATGATGGGCGGTGATGAGAGGCGAAGATGAGTGCCTGGGTGGTTCTTAGGCCCAATTCCCAGCTTTTCCCTTTGAACTTGACCACCTCGTTTTCCCTGATTTAGGTTCCCTCTGTTTCCCTTCAAGCTTTTCACCCAAATCAGATCACTTTTCTTAGGATCCTGTCCCTCCTCTTCTGTGATACTTTATTCTACTCAGGGGGCACCTGGGTGGCTCAGTCCCATTAAGTGTCCGACTCTGGGTTTTGGCTCAGATCGTGATCTCAGGGTTGTGAGATCGAGCCCTGAGTGGGGCTCCATGCTCAGCTTGGTGTCTGCTTGAGGTTCTCCCTCTCCCTGTGCCCCTCCCCCTCCTCATGCTCTCGCGCTCTCTCTCTTTCAAAATAAATAAATAAAATCTTTTTTAAAATATTCTACTCAGGGGGCACCTGGGTGGCTCAGTGGGTTAAAGCCTCTGCCTTCGGCTCGGGTCATGATCTCAGGGTCCTGGGATCGAGCCCCATGTCGGGCTCTCTGCTCAGCGGGGAGCCTGCTTGCCTTCCTCTCTCTCTCTGCCTGCCTCTCTGCCTACTTGTGATCTCTGTCAAATAAATAAAATCTTTAAAAAAAATATATTCTACTCAGGACCTTCTTGCTCAGTCATCCCAGCTGGAGGCCATCAACCCAGAAGGTCAGAACAGCCTCACCTGAGCCTCCCCTAGGAGGAAGAGCATGTTTTAATACAGCAAAGAAGATGACCATATCTCAATTTTTAATAAAATACTGATATTCAGGTGTGACTTGCAATACCTTTGCTGCTGGGGGAGAATTGCACCACCACGAAAAAGCCAGGGAACTAGAGGCCTGGGATGTCCATGGAAGCCCGGACAGTCAGGAGCACTGGGCTGGATTTCAGACACCTGTCCTGCGTCAGTTTCTGGCGCTTTCTATCTCAGACCCCTCCCGGGTCCCTGTGGTTCTTAGGATGCTGAGGACAGTCCTTTCCTCACCGCCTTCCCAGTGTTCAACCAAGGCTATTTCATGCAACAATTAGCCTGAGTGGTTTGAAATTGCTTATGAAACGGCCCTACTTATTTCTCTTCTGTTCTAAGGGGCCACGCTATTTTTGTTCACTAACTTATAAATCCACAAAGATGAAGAGAATGGGAAAGGGTCTTTGAAAGGAGAAGACACTTTAGTACAATTTGAAAAAGTCCAAGTTTGAAACACATGATTAAAGGCCAAAGCCGCAGACACCAGAAGCGTCTCTACTGTCTCTACCAGCTGTACCCCTCACGCCTTACACCCCATCCGCCCAGCACTCCTCACTCACCGACAGCATAGACTTCTGGGGGACCACTGAAAGGCCTTCAAAAAATTCCAAATTCGGCTTTTTAGGGGTCCCCTAGGATATGATTCTCTTACGTTTCTCAGCCCGAAGCCAAGGCTTCAGTTTCCCAGTCCCTCCAGCAAGCCCCAGGCCGTTGGCAGCCCCTCTAAGAAGCTCCCATAAACCCAGGCCTCGTTTTTAAATATTAAGCAGGCCGGCAAGAGTCATTCACTGTTGAGGCAAGTGACTGTGACGGTTGCTTCTGTGTGTCACTTTGGCCAGGCGACGTTCCATCAAACACCGAACTGGGGGGCGCTGCGGGGTATTTTGCAGAAGTGCTTAACGTCTGTCCTCAGCCGACCTTAAGCGAAGTAAATTGTCCTTCACAACCTGGATGCCCTTAGCCCATCAGCCGAAAGGAAGCACAAGTGTCCCCAGGAAGGCGGAATCTGCCTCAAGTCCGTAGCCTGAGTGCCTGCCTGAGACCTCCCCGCCTGCAGGCTCGCTCTGATTTCAGACCCGCCTAGAAACCGCCCCCCCCCCCCAGTTGCCATCGCCTAAGCCAATTCCTTGAAATAAACCTCCCCGGTTCAGCATCTGTCTCTAGGCCTCCCCGTATGGGAAGACGGTAATTTATCACACACACGCACAGCCTACTGGTTCCTCACCAAACGCAAAGAAGAGAGTCAAAGTCACCAAACGCAAAGAGAGGCCAAGCTAAAGGGCGAGAATGCTCTAGGCAGCCCCGGATCTCACCAGACTCCTCTCCCACCGCGGAGCCTCCCGGGGCACCGGGCTCCAGCCACACGAGCCTTCTTGCTGTTCCCGGGACACAGCATCCCTGGCTTCCCAGGGCCCAGACCTCCTGCGCCCGCCTCCCACCTGCAAAGGCTTACCTGGCCTCCGCCCACAGCGCACCGGCATCTCTGCTCCAATGTTCCCGCTTGCAGACACCTTCCCGGACCGCACTCATTTCAACCCGGCACCTCCCGCCCAGCTCCCACGGGCTGTATCTGTGACGCTGATGTGTTTTCACTCATGGCAAAGACGACGTCCTGAAATGACATATTTGCACACTGATTAGTTGATCGTCTGATCCACGAGCTGGAAGCGCCAGCGCGGGGACCCTCTGTGTCTGGGTCACTGTTGTCTCGCCATCCCCTAAAACAGCGCCCGGTCCTTGATGGGAAGAGTTCGTATTTGGAGGGATGGTAAGTGAAAAACCCCGCGGAACAGAGAACTTTAAAAACAACTCTAATTAAAAAACCAACCCACTCATTGTTTCTATACGGAAAGATTCAAGTCATTATTACAATCTGTAAACAATAACGGGATACTAGAAAAAGGGAAAAATCAGAGCACAACAGAGAGCTGTGAGGAAGGCACCTGGAGGGCTCAGTGGGCGGAGCCTGTGGCTAGATCCGGGTTAAAAGTTAGAGCCCCAATGCTAGGGGTAGAGATCGTGAAAGAAAGAGAGAAAAGAAACAGAGGGAGGGAGGAAGGAAGGAAGAGAGGCAGGAAGGAAGAAGGAAGGAAGGGAGAGAGAAATAGAAAGGAAGGACGGAGAGCTCTTAGAGCTGAAAATGACTGGCAAACCTTTATAAAAAGTCCATGAAAAAGGGGCATCTGGGTGGCTCCGTGGGTTTAGCAGCTGCCTTTGTCTCAGGTCATGATCCCAGGGTCCTAAGATCGAATCCCGCATCAGGCTTCCTGCTCGGAGGGCGGCCTGCTTCTCCTTCTCCCTCTGCCTGCCACTTCCGCTGCTTGTGCTTTCTCCCTCACTCTCTCTGTCAAATAAATAAATAAAATTAAAAAAAAAAATTCCACGGAAGGGCCAGTCTTAAGCTGCCAACTTGATGTTACCGCACGCTCGTTGGGAAGAAAGGAGCAGAATGGGCGCTCATTCAGGTGCTTTGAGCTGATGTGTTAGAAGCTGTCACGTGCCAATCAGATTGCCCTTCAGGAAAGAAGGATTTATTCTCCCATCTGTTGAAAATGCAGCGAGATAAAAGTCTCCAGCTGTCAGCTCCCTGCAGGGGTTGCCTCAGCAGAAAAGAGCCACCTAACCCAAGGTCCTGCCCAGGGCAACCCATATTCAATGAGTGAACAACACGGGGTATTAAGGTCCAGCTCCCTTGCCCTAAATGGGGACCGTGCTAACAAATGACCCAAACTTCTCGGCGGGTTGGATGAGGAGACTTTACAGTTTGACATCTTCCTCGGGCCAGTCATCTTTCTCCTCTGAATACACCTCCTCTGTCTATTTTCCTTCTGATGGTATGAATTGAAGTCATCCAACGTCAGCGAGGAGAACGCGGAGCAGGTGTAGGAACTTGGAAGCACGAAGGAGAGGTGAAATGGTTGTTTTAGAGTGGAAAACTGAGTTTCTAAGAGAGTGTAGTGGGATTATCTGACAGTGTTGACAGAAAAGAGACACGGAGAATCAGTTCTGGAGTCCCACTGTCACAAAGGAACCCCAAAAAGAAAAAAAAAACAACAGAGAAACTGAGGCAAGGCATTTAAAAAAAAAAACAGAAGAAATAAAAGAAAAATTTTCTAGAACTGAAGAACGTGAATATTTGTATTAAAGGAGCTCATCAAAAGGAAAATGAGATGAGAGGCACTGGCTGGCTCAGTCAGCGGAGTGTGTGACTCTTGATTTCAGGGTTGTGGGTTCGAACCCTGCATTCTTAAAATTAAAAAAAAATAAAATTAGATGATTTTTAAAAAATGATTTTATTTATTTATTTAACACACACACACCCACACACACAGAGAGAGAGAGAAAGAGAGAGACAATGACAGACAGAACACAAGCAGGGAGAGTGAGAGAGGGAGAAGCAGACTTACTGTTGAGCAGGGAGCTCGATGTGGGACTCGATCCCAGGACCCCGGGATCATGACCTGAGCCAAAGGCAGACACTTAATGACTGAGCTACCCAGGCGTCCCCAAATTAGATGATTTTGAAAAAGAAGTACACTGGGGGCACCTGGGTGGCTCGGTTGCTTAAGCGTCTAAGATCTTAGGGTCGTGGGATCGAGCCCCATGTTGGACTCTGCCCTCAGCGGGGAGTCTGCTTGAGGATTCTCTTTCTCCCTCTTCCTCTGCCCTTCCTTCTGCTCATGCCCTCACAGGCATTCTCTCTCACACGAACAAAAATAAATAAATTAATCTTTAAAGAAAAAAAAAGAAGTACACTGAAACTCACCCTTATGAATTTTTAAGGACACCAGGGGTATGGAGAAAAACCTAAATATTTGCAGAGGGGAAAAAAAATCCCTTGCTAAAGAGTAAGAATCAAAATGGCATTGAACTTCTCAGTAACAATACTGGATTTTAGAAACCGATGAAAAAATCCATTCAAAAATATGAGGGAAACATTTTTCAACTCGGAATTCTTTACTAAGCCAAAATCTCAAACAAATATGAAGGTAGAACAAAGACGTTTTCAGACATACAAATAATACTACGGCAAAAGCTCATCTTTCATAAACCGGTTGTAGGAAGTTATTAGAGAATGTATTCCCCCAAAATGAAGTAAATCAGTAAAGAGGAAGACAAGGAATCTAGGAAATAATGATCCAGTCCAGGAGCTGAGACAGAGGAAATTCTAGAAGGAGAGATATACAGCAAGCCTGGAGGACAACTGGCTCAGATGGGAGAAGGACAGAGGCCTCCAAGGCACTGCTCCCAACTCTTTCCGCCTCTTTCTGCCAAGTTTGGTGAGCCCCGATTAGGGTCTTTTTGGTCCCCCTAAACAGCCTTTGAGAACTTTGTATATCAGAGAAAGAAAAATCAGAGTTTCCAACCCTTCATTCTTAGAAGACCTCTAGACTCCTTACATAAATGTGCCCACTCCCATCCCAGGAACTTTCTCCCTCCCCCGTCAATGTAGAGCAAAAATAAAATGTAAACCTTTGTCTCACTAGACCCTCTGCTCAAAAAAAAGAGGGGGGGGGGAATCCAGGCAAATTCTAGTGAACCATCCAATGTAGTCCATATATTAAATCCTGCAGATCTATCAAAAACCCTGTTTTCATCATGATGGGGGTGGGGGGGGGAATCTCTTTTTTCCCTCCATAAGAAAATCTTGGGACACCTGGGTAACTCAGTTAGGTGAGCGTCTGCCTTTGGCTCTGGTTATGATCCCGGCGTCCCAGGATCCAGCCCCAAGTAGGGCTCCCTGCTCAGTGGGGAGCCTGCTTCTCCTTCTGCTCCTCCTCCCTGCTTGTGCTCTCTGTCTTAAATAAATAAATAAAATATAACAACAACAACAACAACAACAAAACAGTGAGAGACTCTCTATTTAGACAGCTACTCTGTTACATTTTTCATGAGCTTTAAATTTTAGGGGTATCATTTCCTATAGAAAATACTGCTAGGAATGAATCATATAGTTCTAGCTTTAATATTCAAATAAATGAAAACAATGGTGTCATAAAAATGTGATAAGTGTCATCATATCCTTCAAGAAGACTGTCCTCAAGACTTTCTGGTTTTTGTTTTTTTTGAAGATTTTATTTATATATTTATCAGAGAGGGATCACAAGTAGGCAGAGAGGCAGGCAGAGAGAGAGGAGGAAGCAGGCTCCCCGATGAGCAGGGACCCTGATGCGGGGCTCGATCCCAGGACCCTGGGATCAGGACCTGAGCCGAAGGCAGAGGCTTTAACCCACTGAGCCACCCAGGCGCCCCAAGACTTTCTGTTTCTCTCTCCTCTCCGAGGCTGTGCTTCCCAGCCACCTTCTAGGGACCAAAGTGGTTTCCAGGCATTGTAGTTCTGGAAAAATGTGTTGAAAATGAACTAGACCCAATGAGTGAAAAGGCCTCTTTCCCACTGAAAATGAATCATTTGGTTCCAAATATGCAAGCCAATCTTGGGTAAGCCCAGGCAGCACGAAGCAGTTTGTCACATTCTAATCACTGGAGGGCTCGGAGTGTGAGCCGCCGGATTCCCTGGGGACGCCACCACGGTGCAGCTGTCCCATAAAGCCCAGCAGCAAAGAGCCAGCTGAGCAGATCCACTAGTCACTCCGGCTTTCCTACCGGCAAAGCCGTAATCCGGAATCGGGAAACCCCTGCCTGCCCTTCCTCGAGGTCGCTAAGTACTATAGAAGACACCAGAAGAGCGAAGAACTGGCAAAGAAAGTTGGAGTGGCTTGCGACAGTCTGCACGCATGGACACACTTGCACAAGAAGTGTACGGCTTCCGACAAAGCCGTGGCCCTCGAACTGTGCAATTCTGGGGGACAGGCAAGACGACTGCAAGCAATGGAAGCGACCAGAATTCTATCCACGGTGGGTGGAACATTCCAAACCTGACCCGCTCTTGCCTATAATCCGTTTCTTATCTTAGTCTAAGGCGAAGAAGCCCTTACCACCAACGCGTGTCCTTAAGGCCGCTGCCGCTCATTTTCTGTTTTCTCAGCCGACGGGTCCCACAGCCCACCAGAGCCTGCCACTCCGCCTCCTCCGAGAGCAGACCCATTCTTGCTCTTGAAATGAAACACGAAGATTGGAAAAATGTTTCCAAAACCAACGTGCTGTCAGCAACGAAAAGCCTTGACCTGAAGTAGAACTCAAAACAATTTTGTAAACCATATACTGTGTCACAGTAAAGGAAGGGAACCTACCATTGTTTTATTTACAAGCACAGTATTGGAGAACTGGAGCGTCCATTAAAAAGAGTTAGCCTGCCAGGTTCAAAGTGAACTCTTTTTGCTCAAAATGTATTAAGGGCTGGAACAGAAGGTCTTTAACGTGGCTCCTAAACTTACAATCATACACATATATGTATATATTCCTAAATGCTTATTTTTTAAAATATTTTATTTATTTGAGAGAGAGTGACCAAGAGAGAGAGTGAGCGAGCATAAGTGGGGGGAGGGGCAGAGGGAGAGGGAGAAGCAGGCTCCCCACTGAGCGGGGCTTGATCCCAGGACCCTGGGATCATGATCTGAGCCCAAGGCAGACGCTTAACCAACTGATCCACTCAGATGCCTCCTCTCCCTAAAGGCTTATTAAAATATTATTGCCTTTGCAGGGTCATAGGGAAGCTCTATTTTTAATTTCTTGAGGAATCTCCACACTGTTCTCCAAAGTGGCTGCACCAGTTTGCATTCCCACCAACAGTGTAAGAGGGTTCCCCTTTCTCCACATCCTCTCCAACACACGTTGCTTCCTGTCTTGCTAATTTTGGCCAATCTAACTGGTGTAAGGTGGTATCTCAGTGTGATTTTAATTTGAATCTCCCTGATGGCTAGTGATGATGAACATTTTTTCATGTGTCTGATAGCCATTTGTATGTCTTCATTGGAGAAGTGTCTGTTCATATCTTCTGCCCATTTTTTAATATGATTGTCTGTTTTGTGTGTGTTGAGTTTGAGGAGTTCTTTATAGATCCTGGATATCAACCTTTTGTCTGTACTGTCATTTGCAAATATCTTCTCCCATTCCGTGGGTTGCCTCTTTGTTTTGTTGACTGTTTCCTTCGCTGTGCAGAAGCTTTTGATCTTGATGAAGTCCCAAAAGTTCATTTTTCTTTTGTTTCCTTCACCTTTGGAGACATATCTTGAAAGAAGTTGCTGTGGCTGATATCAAAGAGGTTACTGCTTATGTTCTCCTCTAGGATTCTGATGGATTCCTGTCTCACGTTGAGGTCTTTTATCCATTTCGAGTTTATCTTTGTGTACGGTGTAAGAGAATGGTCGAGTTTCATTCTTCTACATATAGCTGTCCAGTTTTCCCAGCACCATTTATTAAAAAAAATATTATTGCCTTTACTTGGTTATTTATACTTTTCTGTATTATCTGCATATTTGAAAATGGGCATAGATTTAGTTTATAAGAAGAAAATATAAAACGTATTTAAAGATAAACAACAAAATTAGACTCAAGGCAATGAGACTCAACTCAACTTAAAGTCAGGTCATGACACTCTGTTTCTAATGCTCCAAATGTTCGTGAAGTCCTTAGTGAGGTTCCACGGGTTCTCAACCTTCCCTACCTCTCTAATGTCAACTCAGACCACTCTCCTTTCTTTCTGGTCACATCATGTTCCTCGCAGTATGTCCAATGAGTCACACAAGCTCTGTCTCAGGGTCTGTGTATTAACTGTCCCCACCACCGGAATTGCCCTCCAACCCTGTATCCAAAGGGCTCCCTCTCTTGCTTATTTCAATTCTCTGCTCAAGTGTTACATTGTCAGAGAGAACTTCTCTCACTACCACATCTAAAACAGCAGCTCGGGCGCCTGGCTGGCCCAGTCCACAGAGCGTGTGGCTCTCGATCTTGGGTTCGTGAGTGGAGCCCCATCTTGGGCATAGAGATTACTTACAAAAATAAAATAAAATAGTGCCTGCTATCATTTTCTGAACATTTGCATTGATTACATACTCCTCAAAACTTCCTTTGTCATGTAAAAATATGCCATACAGAATGATAATTTGACAAAGAAAACCAGTTGCAAAAAATATGAAAAAATGTGCATTTTCTGGGGTGCTTGGCTGCCTCAGCTGGTAGACCATGTCACTCTTGATCTCGGGGTTGTGAGTTCGAGCCCTGCCTTGGGTATAGAGATTACTTAAAAAAAATAAAATAAAATCTTGGGGCATCCGGATGGCTCAGTCAGTTAAGTGTCCAACTCTTGGTTTCGGTTCAGGTCATTGATCTGAGGGTTGTGAAATCGAGAGCTTCATTCAGCAAGGAGTCTGCTTGAGAGTCTCTCCCTCTGCCCTCCCCCCCACTCGCACCTGTGGTCTCTGTGTCTCTCTCAAATAAATCTTAAAAAAATAAAATCTTTTTAAAAAACGTGTATTTTCTTAATATGTACATTTGGTCATATATTTTGCAAGTGTTTTAAGGATGAGCAACCTATTAAGAGAATGGGCCAAGGAAATGTCATTGACAAAAGAAGAAATGCAAACACTTACATGTTTAAAATGTTTTAAGTACTTATTAAAATTAATATTTATATTTATTTATAAATATTTTAAAATTCACAAATAAGCCAAGAAAAGCAAATACCACCAAGAGCAAGACACTGCTTTTTCCTCTAAACCAGTGGTTGGCAGATTTTTTCTGTAAAGATCTAGAGAGTAGGGGCACCTGGGTGGCTTAGTGGGTTAAAGCCTCTGCCTTCGGCTCAGGTCATGATCCCAGGGTCCTGGGATCGAGCCCCGCATCCGGCTCTCTGCTCAGCAGGGAGCCTGCTTCCCCCTCTCTCTCTGCCTGCCTCTCTGCCTACTTGTGATCTCTGTCAAGTAAATAAATAAAAAATATTAAAAAAAATCTAGAAAAAAAAAGATCTAGAGAGTAGAAATTTCCATTTTGTGGGCCACATACAGTCTCTGCCACACATTCTTCATTGTCTTTTTAGAAATTTTTTTTTTTAATTTTATCATTTTGTTTGTCAGAGAGAAAGAAAGAAAGAGAGCTCAAGCAGGGGGAGAGGCAGGCAGAAGGAGAAGCAGGATCCTTGCCAAGCAAGGAGCCTGATAGGGGACTCGATCCTAGGACCCTGTGATCATGACCTGAGCCAAACGCAGATGCTTAACCGAACGAGCCACTGAGGCATCCCTGTCTTGCTCTCTCTTTTTTGTTTTTAACAACCCTTTCAAAGCAAATAGGCTGCTGGATTTGACCCATGAGTCTTAGTTTGCGGACCCCTGATTTATTGGGAATGATAAAAATGGGTAATGATTAATGATGAGGATAAATGGGCTCGTTGTTGGGGATATAGATCGATAAAGCTTTCTGAGGGATGGTGTGGCGATATGTATCAAAATTTTATTTTTTATATTTATATTTATATTTATTTAAGTAGGCTCCATGTTCCAATGTGGGGCTTGAACTTACGACCCTGAGCTCGAGTCACATGCTCTACCAACTGAGGCAACCGGGAGCCTCTGCCTCAGAATTGTTTTTTTTTTTAAATTTTTAAAAAATATTTTATCTATTTATGTGAGAGAGAGAAAGCAATCAGAGGGGGGGGAAGGGGACAAGCGGACTGCACTGAGCACAGAGCATGACCCAGGGCTCGATCTCACAACCCGGAGATCATGACCTGAGCTGAAACCAAGAACTGGATTGCTTAACCGACTGAGCCACCCAGGCGCCCCTGGATCAGAATTTTAAATGTGCCCACCCTTTGCCCCAGGAATTCTTCCCTTCGGTTTTCTTCCAGAAGCTAATATGAGAAGTACACAGGGATGCTGGTGCACAGTGCATTACCCCGGCACTCACAGTACAGGCGGGCAGGGGGGCGGGGGGAGGAGGTGGAGAACACTAAGGAGCCCTCAGCCCGGGAACGGTGAAGTAATCCGTGTACACCTGACCTTGGACCAACACGTGCGGGGTCCCTGGGTGTACGGATCTTTTCCGGTACAGCCCTGTCAATGTATTTCCTCTTCCTTATGAGTGTCTAACAGCCTTTGTTTTCCGCCTTACTTTTATTGCAAGAATACAGTATGGGATGTAGCTAACACACAAAATGCGCGCTAACCGACTCCCTCTGTTGTCAGCAAGGCTTCCAGTCGGAAGTAGAATATTAGCAATTACGTTTTGGGGGAGAAGTCAAAATTATATGTGTATTTTCCTTTTTTTTTAAAAAAAGATGTTATTTATTTATTTATTTGACACACAGAGATCACAAGTAGGCAGAGAGGCAGGCAGAGAGAGAGGAAGGGAAGTAGGCTCCCTGCTGAGCAGAGAGCCTGACTTAGGGCTGGATCCCAGGACCCTGAGATCATGACCTGAGCCGAAGGCAGAGGCTTTAACCCACTGAGCCACCCAGGCACTCCTATATGTGTATTTTCAACTGTGCGGGGCACTTAGTGCCTCTAACCCTTGCCCTGTTCGAGAGTCAGCTTCAGGGACGGCTTGGGTGGCTCAGTCCCTCCGCTCAGGTCATGATGCCAGGGTTCTGGGATCCAATCCCAAGTGGGGCTCCCTGCTCAGCTCCCTGCTTTTCCCTCTCCTCTGCCTGCTGCTTCTCCTGCTTGTGCTTTCTCTCTCTCAATTTATCTTTTTTTCTCTC